>NW_024424897.1:44850018-44927391 GCF_017311325.1 Ursus maritimus | reverse complement strand
TTTAATTTAATTTAATTTAATTTAATTTAATTTAATTTAATTTAATTTTTTTAGAGACAGAGTATTTTTTAACACCCATTATCTTTTTTAAAAAATATTTTATTTATTTATTTGAGAGAGATAGAGAGAGTGAGAGAGTGAGAGAGCACGCACGAATAGGGGGCAGGGGCAGGGAAAGAGAGGGAGAAGCAGGCTCCCTGCTGAGCAGGAAGCCCAATGCAGGATTTGATCCCAAGACCCTGGGTTCATGACCTGAGCCAAACGCAGGTGCTTTTTTTTTTTTTTTAAGATTTTATTTATTTATTTGACAGAGAGAGAGACAGCCAGCGAGAGAGGGAACACAAGCAGGGGGAGTGGGAGAGGAAGAAGCAGGCTCCCAGCGGAGGAGCCTGATATGGGGCTCGATCCCAGCACCCTGGGATCACGCCCTGAGCCGAAGGCAGACGCTTAACGACTGCGCCACCCAGGCGCCCCCATTCCCTTTTTTAATCCTCACGAGCACGTAGTCACATTTATTACCTTGTTTTTAGATATGGGAGAAATGAAGCTTAGGGAGGTTAAGTATCTTGTCTGCAATTACGCAGCTAAACAGTGGCAAACCTGGCATTCAGACCCTAAGTCCATCTACTTACTAAGGTCTTAATTATTGCTCTACATATTTTCTAACTTCCCCCCGAAATCATCAGTCCATTTTTCAAAAATATTTTGTTGTAAAATTCAGCATTTCCCTCACTGATGGGAATGCCACTCTTACCATCAAGCAGTTTTTGCTAAGTTCTTGGGTTCATTTCTTCCCTTTATTTTCTGTTTTATTGATTCTTCTGTCTGTTCCGGTTCCAGTAACGTACTGTTACAGTGACTGCTGCATTATTTATACATTCTCCTATCTGGTGGGCCAAGTCATCACTAGAAGCTCTTCTTTTTCAAAGTTTTCTGATCTTTTCTTCACTGTTTATTCTTCCAGAAAAATTTTAGAATTATGTGGGTAAGTCCCCAAGAAATTCCACTGAGATTTTTGCTGAAAATATTGGGGGCTAGGGATGTCTTGCACGCTGACAGTAGAGTTCATCAGATTCCTTAATTCATAGCGAGCACGGTCTGTGTAAGGCCCTGCGCAGATTTTAGCCCTCCCTGTTCTTGGTCTACGTTCTCCGACCCCTCCCACACAAACACCCACAGTTCTGTGTTCGAAATGCACCTTGGGTGTGTATGTGTTCTTGTAAAATAACACTGCTGTTTTGTGCAGATGTTTTTAAGTTACATAATAGTAAGAGTCTAAGGATCTTTCTGTTTTATTTCTTCGCTCAATGCTGTTTTTATGACCTGTTCATGCTGCTCACAGTTGCCCTGCTGAGGAGCCCAGGATGCCCCCAAGTATTTCATGAGTGACAGACACCTCGGATGTCCCCAACTCCTCATTTTCACAACAGAACGGCAGCGAATATCCTTGTACATGGTTTCTCATGGACCTGAGAACTCTCTGGAGTTTATACCCTGGGTTGGGGCTGCTGGTTGATGAGTCTGCATCCTTGACATCCTCATTTCTGGCAGATTTCCTTCCAGAACATCTGTACCGGCTTGCATTCCCACAATGACACAAGAGGATGTTCATTTCTC
Organism: Ursus maritimus; assembly: GCF_017311325.1. Taxonomy (NCBI): domain Eukaryota; kingdom Metazoa; phylum Chordata; class Mammalia; order Carnivora; family Ursidae; genus Ursus; species Ursus maritimus. The sequence continues at coordinate 44,925,774 of NW_024424897.1, read as the reverse complement.
CCCATCAGTTACTGTTTTCTAACTCTCTAATTTTGGCCCCTGAAAGGTATAAGATGACATCTCATTGTTTTAGTTTGCATTTTATTGATTACCAGGGAGTTTGAACGTCTCTTCTTACTCTTGTGAATCATTTGCATTTCCCCAGCTGTGAGTTACCTATTTACAGCCTTTGCCCATTTTTCTAGTGGGTTTCCTGTCTTTTTTTGTGTTCTTTTATCTGTCACATATAGATGCTCAATTCCCTGGGTAGTAGGTGATAGGAATCATATTTATTTCTCCAAATAGTGAGACAATTTTCCTGACTACATCTACTGAATAATTCATCCTTCCCATACTGACCTGTGGTGTCAGCTTCATCTTCTGTCAAGTTCCTATAGCTGTATGGGCCTTTTTCTGAGCTCTCGACTCTGTTCTTTTGGTTGACCTTTCTATTCCTGTAGCATCATCATTCTGGTTTTAGGACTATGGCTTCATATTATATCGTAAAATCTGATTGAGCCAGGCCCCTCTTGTTGCTCTTTGTTTCCAAAATTAATTTAGGTATTCTAGCAAGAGTAAGTTTGTTCATTTTCTCAAAAAATTCTGATGGCCTTTTGGTGTGGTTGGAATTGCATTGAGTTTATAGATAAATTTTGGGAGAATTAACTTTTTAAAGTAGTAAATGTCCATAAAATTCAAAGTAAAATAAAAGTATAAGGTTTATAATAAAGTTGAGCTGCCCTTCACTCTATCCCTCCCTGACCCTGAGTCCCTTTCCCCAGAAGCCACCCCTTGTACCCTTAGCTCTTTCTTTTGGTATGTCTCTCTGTATCCCCAAACAAAATATTTACACTGTCATTTTTATGTGTTCTTATTTTAGATATTAGCTATTAACCCCTTAATATAGAAATAACATTCTACTCTATTTTATAGCCGACATAGAATACTGATACACAGTCACATACACATCTTCCATCTTCCCAATTTAGCTTTATTACCATTTTAAAAAATGGACACTCGGGGGGTGATGGGGTGGTGCAGTTGGTTAAGCATCCAACTCTTGGTTTCAGCTCGGATCATGATCTCAGGGTCATGAGATGAGCCCCGTGTCCAGCTCCACTCTCAGCACAGTCTGCTTGAGATTCTCTCCCTCCCCCGTCCCTCCCCCTCCACATGTGCATGTGCTCTCTCTCATAAATAAATAAATAAATAAATAAATAAATAAATAAAATCTTTCTTAAAAATGGACTCTCTGTGCTTATCTTGTTAGAATCATGTAATGTTATTCACAGCTGAGCCATGTAGTATGCTATGTGCTTTCTTTGACAACTTTCTGTTTTTCCTGGCATTAAAAATGACATTGCATTGTTTTTCTAGGTACCCATCTCATACTTCCAAGTCTGCAAAATACCTCTAAAACTGCTCTCAATCTAGTCAAACACGGTTGTCTTGGTAACGCTGCCTCTGAAGCTTTCCATCCTTCTGCTCCAACATAAATCAGTTACTCCTAAGACCTGCTGAAGCACTATTATCCCAAATTTCCTCACATGTCCTCCCTTGGTCCCTAATGTATGCTGGAGCTCCAATTTCATGGACCTTTAATGTCTTCACTGTGGTAGAAATTGTACTCCTGGAGCTTACTGAGAAATTTATTTGCTTGGGAAACCAGACATGTTCAAATATGTATTTACTATCCTTTTAAATTTGAATTATGGTTTGACTAGACTTTTAGGTTGGAAATAAATTTTTCCTCTGAATTTGAAGGCATTTCTCCACTGTCTACTAGCTGCCAGTATATATTTATAAGTTTTCATTTTGTGCTTATATAGATTTTATTTATTTATTTAAAATATAATTGATATGTAACATGTTTCAGGTGTACAGCATAATGATTTGATGTTTGTATATTAGCTGCCAATGTTTATTTTTTTAAAGATTTTATTTATTCATTTGAAAGAGAGAGAATGAGAGGGAGAGAGCACGAGAGGGGGGAGGGTCGGAGGGAGAAGCAGACTCCTCATCAAGCAGGGAGCCTGATGTGGGACTCGATCCAGAGACTCCAGAATCACGACCTGAGCCGAAGACAGTCGCTTAACCAACTGAGCCACCTGGGTGCCCCACTGACAATATTTATGTTGAAGAATTCAGTGTTATTCTGATTCTTGACTCTTTATATATGACCTGTTTTATTTCTCTTAAGATTTCTAATGTCTCCAGTTCACTTCATGAAGACTGGCTTGGTGTGTGTCTTTTCTCAGTAATCATGCTGGACAACTGGTAGGTCCTTTCCATTTGAAAACTCATCCTATTCTTTTCTGAAACTCCTATTATTTAGTTGTTGGACCCTCTAAACAAACAATCCTTTCTTTATTCTTTTCTTTCTTTCTTTCTTTCTTTCTTTCTTTCTTTCTTTCTTTCTTTCTTTCTTTCTCTTTTTCTCTTATTCTACATCTTAGGAGATCTCCTCAACCTTATTTTCCAACTTTCTCTGTTTATATTTTTTTATGTCAAAGAAGTACTTCTTCTTTGCTGAATGTTCCTTTTAAAAATCAACCTGTTCTTATTTCATAAATATGACACTTCTCGGAGTACTGTGGGAATATTCATCACAGTTGAGTTTTTTTTAAGTTCTCTTTGTCTGATCCTTGTCTATTTATTTTTAAGAGCAAGGTACAGAAAAGGTAACTCTGCACGGGTGAAGCTCGTCATCTGGTAGTCTCACTGTTGGCAAGGGACCCAGCCATTTGGTTGAATGACTCACACGTACTAGTATCTGTAGACCTTTTCTTGCATGTGATCAAATTCTCCACAGAGAAGCCTCCAATTCCAGATTGGAGATTGTTAGGAAGTAATAATAATCCTGGCAGTCAGTGTTCCTGAATCCAAGAGAGGAAAGGAGGTGGGTGTTGAGCGACTGGACCTCCACACTATCTTCCTCTTTTTGGTAAAGTACCAAAATATGGTGTGCCTCATCCAGAGCCTCTTCATTCTTTCCAGGTAATGAACCTCCCGCCTTCGACTTGGAGAAGTTACCTGCTTTTTCAGGCTTGGAGAGAGAACTACTTCTTACACAAACTGTCGGCTAATGCTCCTGTGTTTAGCACTAACATTCACTCCCACCTTAAGAGGTACTCAATGCTTCCAACTCCTGAAGCTTTCTATAGCCATTCTTCAAAGTGAATGTGCTATGTCTTTCTTCTTGGGGCCTTATTTCTCTGGAGGACTTGGTAGAAAAGAGACAACTGAAACCAAAAGCAATTATCATTAATCCATCCTCTTTCCATTTTCCAAAACGTGATTGACATCATTTATATGTTTTCCTGCTATTGTTCCCTTCGACCTGCGAGCTTATCATATTTTGCAGTCTTTTACTGTGACTTTAATGGGGTAACAGGAGGGACCAAACACACATTTAGATTCAGTTTGCATGATTAACCAAATAGTCATTACTAAGTTTTTTTTTTTTCTTCCTACTTTAAAAATTGTGGGGACACCTGGGTGGCTCAGTCTGTTAAGTGTCTACCTTCAGCTCAGGTCATGATCTCAGGGTCTTGGGATCAAGGCCCACAGTAAGCTCCCTGCTGAGTGGAATATATATAACAGCAGGCAGAAGGAGAAGCAGGCTCCCCACCGAGCAGGGAGCCTGATGTGAGACTCGATCTGAGGACTCTGGGATCAAGACCTGAGCTGAAGGCAGATGCCTAACCAACTGAGCCACCCAGGCGCCCCTAACTAATGATAATTTTGTCTCTTCCCGTCTGTATTACTTTCCTATGGCTGCTGTAACAAATTACCACAAATTTAGTGTTTAAAGCGATACAAATTTATTACCTTATTATAACTGGTCAGAAATCCAAAATTATTCTCATTGGGCTAAAATCAAAGTGCTGGCAGGCCTACATTCTTTTCTAGAGTCTCTAAGGGAGAATCAATTTTCTTGCCTTTTCCACCTTCTACAGGCTGCCAGCATTCCTTGGCTGGTGGCCCCTTTCATCTTCGAAATCAACAAGCCTTTCTCACACACCATCACTCTGACCCTCCTTTTCTTTGACTTGTAAGTACTTGTAATTACATTGGCCCTCCCAGATAATCCAGGATAATCTCATCTCAAAATCCTTAAGTAATCACATCTGCAAAGTCCCTTTTGGCATGAAAAGTAACATTCACAAATTCTGGGTATTAGGGCATGGGCATCTTTGGGGGCTATTATTCTGTCTACTGCATCTTCAAATTCTTCAATTTTTTTTTTTTTTGAGAGAGAAAGAGAGAGAGTGGGGGAGGGTCAGACAGAGGAGAGAGAGAATCTTAAGCAGGCTCCATGTCGAGTCTGGGACCTGATGAGGAGCTTGATCTCATGACCCTGAGATCATGACCTGAGCCAAAATCAAGAATTGGACACCCAGGGGGCGCCTGGGTGGCTCAGTTGTTAAGCATCTGCCTTCGGCTCGGGTCATGATCCCGGTGTTCTGGGATTGAGCCCTGTATTGGGCTCCCTGCTCAGTGGGAAGCCTGCTTCTCCCTCTCCCACTCCCCCTGTTTGTGTTCCCTCTCTCACTGCCTCTCTCTCTGTCAGGTAAGTAAATAAAATCTTAAAAAAAAAAAAGAGTTGGATGCCCAACTGACTGAGCCACGTAGGTGCCCCCTACACTTCTAATTTTTAAATTTGTCCTGTTTTGTTGGCGATGACATAAAAGTTGAACAACAATAGCATTGGTAGGTGTCCTTGTTTTATTCCTGATCTTAAAAGGAATGTTGTCTAAAGTTTCTGTTACATATTATGTTTATACACAATAGATGTTTGATGGATAATCAGATTTATGGAAGTTCCGTTCTAAATTCTCCGGGAATTCTTGCGATAGCTAGGTACTGAATTTTATCAACTTATTTTCTGCATTTATTTAGATAATCCCATGTTTCATTTTCTATAGTTTGTTAATGAATTACCTTGTTAGGTTTTCTGATGTCAAATAATCTTTACTTACATTCCTATTTGATCATGATGTATTATTATTTTTATATATAATTGGATTCATTTAGTTAATATTTTATCTAAGAGGTTCATATCTATGTTCATAAGTGACATAGATTAGGGTTTTTTGTCTGTTTGTTTGTTTGTGTTTGTTTTTGTTTTATCTGGGCTAGAAACATAGCATGAGTACCTGGCTGGCTCAGTCAGTAGAACACACAACTCTTGGTCTCAGGGTCATGAGTTTGAGCCCCACATTGGGTGTAGAGCTTACTTTAAAAACCACACACACATAGTGATATTAAACTCTAAAATGAGGTAAGAAGTTTTCAGTCTGTTTTCTAATTTCTGGAACAACTTGTTTCTGTTATGTTATTTTAGCCTATTATTTTTATTTATTTTTATTCTCATATCAATTATTTTAATATTTGATAGAGCCCACTGGCAAAACTGTTGGAATCTGGATTGCTTCGGTGGGAAGAGGTAGGTAGAAGCCCTTTATTACCATTTTTTTTTATTGATGCTTACTCTACTCAAGTTTTCTATCTTTTCTTGGACCAATTTTGTCTTAGATTTTCCCAGAAATTTATTCACTTTTATCTGGTTATAAAATTTACATTTATTTGTAGTATTCTTTTATTATTTGTAAAATCTTTTTTTTTTAAAGATTTTATTTATTTGACAGAGAGAGACACAGCGAGAGAGGGAACACAAGCAGGGGGAGTGGGAGAGGGAGAAGCAGGCTTCCCACCAAGCAGGGAGCCTGATGCGGGGCTTGATCCCAGGACCCTGGGATCACGACCTGAGCCGAAGGCAGGTGCTTAACGACTGAGTCACCCAGGCGCCCCTTATTTGTAAAATCTTTATTGTAACCATACTATTTTCCCTTTTATGTTTTTCTTTTATCTGCATCATCTCTTTCTTGAGTAGTTTAAGCAGAGGTTTCTAGTATTCATGTATTTTTAAAAACCATCACTTGTTTTTATTAATCCTCTCTCTCATGATAATCCATTTTATTAATTTATTATCTTTTTCATTCCTTCTTTCTTATTCATTTGGGTTTACTGTTACTTTTTTCTAACATCCTTTTTAGTGGTTAGCTTATTTATTTTCTAATAAATGTATGTAAAACTAAACAGCTACATATTTTCCTCTATCTATTTAACTATGTCCTGTATATTTTTAAAAAGATTTTATTTATTTATTTATTTGAGAGAGTGAGAGAGAACATGAGAGAGAACACAAGCAGGGGGGAGAGGCAGAGGGAGAGGGAGAAGCAGACTCCCTGATGAGCAGGGAGCCCGATGCAGGACTCGATCCCAGGACGCTGAGATCATGACCTGGGCCGAAGGCAGACAGTTAACTGACTAAGCCACCCAGGCACCCTGTCCTGTATATTCTGATGTATACTGTTTTTTCATTCCAATCGAAGTATTTCATAAATATGCATTATAATTTTCCTTTGACCCAAGAGGTGTTTAGTAGTATAAATGTTACTTTTCAGACATGAACACCTTTTATGTTATCTTTTTACTGATTTCCTTTGTATTGCATTCTGGCCAGAAAGCATAGTAATGGACTCGTCTATCTACATATATCTATCTACAGCATGTAATATGGAGCTTTTCTTAAAGACATGATACATGATACATGATTAATATATTCAATGTTCCTAATGTGCTTAAAAACAATATATACTGGGTGGCTCAGTTGGTTGAGCCTCGGACTCTTGATTTCAGCTCAGGTCATGATCTTGGGGGTGTGAGATCAAACCCAGAGTCCGGCTCCGCAAGCGGCAGAGTCTGCTTGAAATTCTCTCTCCCCCTCTCCCTCTGCCCCTCCCCCACTCTCTAAATAAACAAATAAATAAAATCTTTTAAAACATCAATGTATACTTTTGGGGGGCTTATTTTGGGGGAGAGGCATGTACGTATAATACATGTAATACCACACTTATTTATTCGTTTACACCCATCTACTAGTTTGAGATGATTAATTATGTTATCCGAGTCATCTGTATCCTTGCTTATTCTTGTCTGCTTGTGTTACGAGTTTCTAAGTGGTGACGTATCTGTAATTGTAGTTCTGCAGTTACTACTTTATAGAACTCGAGGCTGTCTGATCAGGCACATGTACGTTAGTAGTTATGATATCCTCTGGATCTGTTATCCCTTCCCGTTCTTCTTTGCCTCTTATGATCATTTTTTTCCCTTGAACTCTGTTTTGTCTATTTTAATGTTAAAATTTTTACCATAGCTTCCCTTTGGTTCATATTTCTATGGTTAACTTTTTCTAATCCTCTATTTTCAGCTTTACAGTATTGCTTTTGTTTTTCAAAAAAATCCCTTTGTAGATAGCACTTGCTGGATTTGTTTTTCAATATAGCTCAAGTGTCTTTCGATAGATGAGTCCAATGTCTTTATTTTTATTGTAATTATTTCTGCCTCTTAATTTGTGTTTTCTACTTATCATATTTCTTTTTTTCTTCTTTTTTAGTGCCTTATGTTGGATAGACTAAATTCTCTATGGTTGATCTGAAAGACACATCTCTTTTTATTTTCCTTGTGGTTACTCTTAAATCACACAATGCTGGCAAATGTTTTCCACTTGGTTCTCTGGGGGAGAAAAAGGCCTTATTTGTGGTGTTTTCCAATATCTATGGTGTAAATACTTCCATCATGGCCAATTTCAGGCTTCCTACATGACATCACTGAGCATGGAGCTGGGAAGACAGGTGCAACAACACACCATTATATATTTAATATATAATTAATAACATAATAATTATTACATTATATCCCACAAGCTGGACAAGCCAGTTCCAGCACACCAGTGCCCTTAAATTGGTAAAATCCAAGCTTTTATTTATTTCACATTTTGTCAGTTTTATTGAGGTGTAAGTGGCATCCAATAAGATGCATGTAAAGTATACAGTTTTTGTAAGTTTTGACGTGTGTGTGTGAAAATATGACCACCATCAAGTTTATCAAAATTTTAAGCTGGAAAGAAAATCAGAATGTCTACTACTCTTTGATTCAGAATTTCTGTTTCTAAGAATTTTTCCTACTGAAAACATCCGTTTGCTTACAAGAAGAAAGTGAAGAGTCTGGACAGCGAAACCAAGAGGTAGCCGATAACGGTAAAGTAGGAAGAGAAACTACAAAGGAGCCATCACTTATAAAATCGCTTGCATGTCAGTTATCTATAGCTGTTTGTGACCCACCCCTAAACTTACTGGCTTCTTCATGATTCTGTGGGTCAGCAATGTGGGCTGGTGACATCTGGGTGGTTCTTCTGCTGGTCTTGTCTGGAGTCATTCATCTGTCTGTAATCATCTGGGGTCTTAAATGGGTCTGGATGGACTAAGGTGGCTTCATTCACATGCCTAGCAGTCGGCCAGTTCTATATAGGCAGGCTGATGGCTGGGCATCCTCAGTTCTCCTACATAGGGTCTCTCTGTTGAGCTAGCCCAGGTTTGTTCACATCTCAGTCTCAGGGTTACAGCCACAGCCAAAAAGGGGCCAGCCCTTTTGTGCAAGCACCTTTCAAGCCTCTGCTTGCATCACATTTGCTAATGTCCCCTGGACAAGCCCAGATTCAAGGAGTGAAGGAATAATCCCCACTCCTTGACGGGAAGTACAAAGTCATGTTGCAGAGGGACTTGCAGGTAGGATGGAAAAAATTATCGCAGCCATCTTTGTAAGCAAATGACCACTCCCACGACCTATTCAATATATTTTTATTTAGTAAATATCATGTGCCATGTGCTAGACCCTAGGTTTAGTGAGAAAAGAGAACATTTTCTGTCCCCAAGAAGATCTAATTTAATGAAGAACACACGCACAACTAAGCTAACAGCACAGTGTGGTGCCCCTGGAGCCGCAGCAATGTGTAGGGGATGCTATGCAAGCAGGTGGGAGGGCGCATGATTCACACCGAGGGAGGAGCAGAGGAAAAGCTGCCTGGTGGAAATGACTGCTGAGGAGTCTTGAGATCCTCTCTGTTTTGCCTTCTCAACAGGTAGAAAGGGAGGAGGAGGAAGAAGGGAAAGATAAGAAATGAAGTCAAAGATCTAGCAACTTCAATCAGCTTCGATCTCCAATCAGCTTCCTTTCACACATTAAATATGGAATCACAAAATCAAGATGGAAGCCTAAAGTCAAGCAGAACAAAAGAAATATGCCAAGACCATTTTTCCTGAGGCTCCCCAGTCTCTCAAAATCTCATCAGGTTACATTCCTCATAAAAGATCCCTTGGCGGGGTGCCTGGGTGGCTCAGTCGTCTAGGTGTCAGCCTTCAGCTCAGGTCATGATCTCACGGTCCGGGGATCGAACCCCATATTGGGCTCCCCACTCAGCAGGGAGTCTGCTTCCCTTTGCCTCTCTCTCTCCCAAATGAATAAATAAAATCTTAAAAAAAAAAAAAAAAGATCCCTTGTTGCACTGACTTTCCTAGATGGAGATTGTGGACACACTGCCCACTTGCTTTGGGCTTGGAGCGTGATCCATTTCACTCATTCTCAGGAATGCTACCTGTCACATGTTTCTGAAAGAAGGCTATGATCAGCATCACAAACCAAAATGCCCAAAAAGACAACAGAAGAATGGCATTGAAAATGTAACAAGGATACAAAGCACATGGTGGGTGCTCAGTGATTTATAAATTATAAATCCAAATTTATAAAAAATGTTTACGAGAAAGGACACACAGGGGGCCCTGGGTGGATCAGATGGTTGAGAGTCTACCTTCAGCTCAGGTCATGATCCCAGGGTCCTGGGGTCTAGCCCCACATCGGGCTCCTTGCTCAGTGGGGAGCCTGTTTCTTCCTCTCCCTCTACTGTTCCCCCTGCTTGTGCTCTCTCACTGTCAAATAAATAAATAAAATATTAAAAAAAAACAAAGAAGAAGAAGAAGAGGAAAGGACACATATCTAATAGTGATCTGTGTTTATCTCTGGTCTACTCACTGGAATTTAACAGGAGAAGGAACTTTCATCTCCTGTATTTGCTTCCATATTGTTTGAATGTTTTACAATTAGCAGATAGTACTGCTAATACCATAAGTTTAAAAACTGAAAAAAGAGCTAAAGTTCTGAAGCATTTCCATCTGATACTACTACTATTACCAATAAAAACTCTCAGTGGATACTTGGTATGTGTTAAGCATTTTATAAGTATTTAACACACGACTAACTCTATGAGTTAGGTACAATCATTTTTCTTGTTCTATAGATTAGGAAACTGAGCCTCAGCCAGGTTAAAGAACTTGCCCAAGATGACACAGCTAAGAAATGTCACAGTAAGAGTCTGCCTCTGGGCTGTTTGGCTTGAGAGGTTTATTTATAATCACTATGTTAAACCAAAACACCACTATCAGCAGGCCGAAGGGGCAAATACTCCTGGAAATCTGAGAGTAAGACCCAAAGTAGCAAGTACAATGTCACACAAGCTCTATACTTTACCCTTGAACTTGGCAAGATACTCTCTGTCTCGTAATACACATACGTTTGTTTGAAAATGAAAGCATGCAAACTATTTTCCATCGAGTCAAATGAATATTCCAGAAAGATGCCCATGTCTATCCTGGGGCTTTATGTGTCCTGATCACTCCACTACGCATGCTGGGACAACTGTTTCTCAAACAAAATCAGTTCTTCACGTTCTAGCATTCTCTGGTAGATTAACTAGGTCACAATGTTTTCTTAAGATCCTGGAAGAGACCAAACATCAGTTAACTTCACTTTCTACCCTGGTTCCAGTTCAGGAGATAAATTTTTCCTATTAAGTAAAGCATCCCAAATGACCTGTCTGGTGACAGCTGACAGATGGGCAGGCCTGCTGGCCCAGGGTGTGACATTCCTCAGGCTGGCCCCAGCTGTCTCTAACACGGTCATCTCCTCCACACAGCCCACAGCCCACTTTCTAGGAATTCATCCACAACGGCTGCTCAATGATGCAGTTCAACCCAACACACAGTGGCGCGATGATTACTAAGTGCAAAAGTTCATCCACAAAAGAAACTGGAAACAGTGGTAATGGTTGCACAACACTGTGGACATAAGTAAGCCACTAAACTGCACACTTACGAATAGTTAAAATGGCAAATTTTATCTTCTATATTTTACCACAACAATAAAATAGTAAAAAAAAATTTATTCACAGATAAACGATATTGGGTCCTGGCCTCAAGGATATTCTGGGGTTGGGGATGGTAGCTATGTTCCGGGTGGATGAAATCATTAGCCCTGAGGACAGCAAGTCTTAGTCAGTTCGTGCTGCTACAACAGACTACCACAGGCTGAGAACATTAACAGACACTTAATTCTCACCATTCTGGAGGATGAGAAGTCCAAGATCAAGGTGCCAGCAGACTCCGCATCTGCTGAGAGCTCGCTTCCCGGTTCACAGGCAGCCATCTTCACACTATAACCTCATTGTGGAAGGGGTGAGGGATCTTTCTGGAATCTTTTATAAGGGATCTTTCTGGAATCTTTTATAAGGGCACCAATCTCATTCATGAGAGCTAATGCCCCTCATGACCTAATCACTTCCTATGGCCCCACCCCTTAATACCCTATCACCTTGGGGGTTAGGATTCAACCTATGACTTTTGGAGGGACATAAACATTCAGACCATAGCCGGGGCCTTGGTGCCATTTGGGGGGACCTAAAAGCTATAGTACTTCCTGGCAAGAGTTAACAAAAACAAATGACATTTACTGAACACATACTATGTTCTAGACGTTGTCACCTAATCCTTAGAACTGCTCTAGAAGGGAGGTTTCAGTGTTATCCATTTGTTTAGAGGAGGAAGCTGTACTTTAAAGAGGCTAATGTTTTGTTCTAGGTCACATTGCTGGGAAGAAACAGAGTGAGGACTTGAACCAGGCTCTGGCACTGAAATTGGCGTTGTTAGCCATCACTCAAGGCTGTTTCAGGACTAAAGAGGCTGCAAAGTGGAAAATTCTACCTCCCCTACTCCTCCTGCCTATCAGTCCCAGGCTAGCTCAGCACCCCCCAGTGCAGCCTTGACACCTCAGACCACCTCAGTCTAATTCAACCCACAATCTTCCATTATAACTAAACCACTCCTAGAAAAACTAGGAGAGGAGAGGGAAAAAAGAAATCAATGCCCCCCACCACAGCAGGATGGCTATTTTTAAAACAAAACAAAGCAAAACCTCCCCAACAGAAACAAGTGTTGGCAAGAGTGTGGAGAAACTGGGGCTCTTGTGCATTGCTGGTGGGAATGGAAAGGGGTATGCCTGCTCCGAGACACAAGGCAGCAATTCCTCAAAAATTAAACACCGAATTACCACATGATCCAACAATTCCACTTCCGGGTAAAGACTCAGAAGTGAAAGCAAGACTGGAACAGAGACACCCATGTTCATAGCAGCATTCTTCACAATAACCAAAAAGTGGACGTAACTCAAGTATCCACTGAATGATGAAACGAGGGGGCGCCTGGGTAGCTCAGTCAGTTAGGCATCTGCCTTCGGCTCAGATCACGATCCCAGGGCCCTGGGATGGGGCCCCTGCTTGGCTGGGAGTCTGCTCGTTCTTCTCCCACTGCCCTGCTCTCTCTCTGTCTCCTCTCTCTCAAATACGATCTTAAAAAAAAAAAAAAAGATGAAACAAAATATGGCATATACATATAATGGGATATTATGCAGTCTTGAAAAGGAGGGAAATTCTGACGCATGCTGCACCATGAATGAACCCAGAACAGATGCTGCCAAGTGAAATAAGCCAGATACAAGAGACAAATGAAGTATGACTCCACTTACATGAGGTTCCTGGAGCAGTTAAATTCACAGAAACAGAAAGTGAAATGCTATCGGCCAGGGGTTGGGGGAAGGGAGGAATGGGGAGTTACTGTTTAATGTAGATGGAGTTTCAGTTTGGAAAGATGAAAAAGTTCTGGAGATGGAAGGTGGTGATGGCTGCACAACAATGTGGATGACCTTAACGCCACAGAACTGTACACTTAACAATGATTAAAATCATACATTTTATGTTATTTCTATTTTGTGACACACATATACAAAAAAATTAGTGTTTTCCAGTGGGACTCGTAGGTTGGGCTTCTAGGGGTCGAGAAAGTGGAGAAGCAGAAAGAGGAGAATTGCTCAGACGCCTCGTCCTGTCTCCCTTGGGCAGTCTGCCTCCAATGAGGTTGGGTAGAGAGAAGGGCTGGGATCATCGGGAGGACGTTGTGAATTTGTCCTGGTCTCTGGATTCTTTAGCAGGGGTGGGGGGCAGAGCAAACACTAGACCCTGTCTGTCTCCCTGTGCCTCCCCCACCTCCAGCTGCACCTGGCACTCTGCTGGGCCCCGTGAGCTGTGCAAGGCCAGGGTAATTAACTGACAGAACTACACCCTGGGCTCTTTCCCTCCTCTACATTCCAGGCGCGGTCCTCTGGCCTTAGGGTTCCTCCCAAGGGTGACTGTCCTGCTGCGACGTAAGCCCTAGGTTTTCAGAAACATCCCCTGCACTGTGGCCGCCTGAGCAAGACGAGACTGTCAGAACGCAAGGGATGTGTGCCGGGAAGTCCTTTCCCGCCCGTTTAGTCATTGAGCCTGCGTGGGCGAGGTGTCCCATCCTGGGCACCATCCCTGACAAAAATGTGGCCCAACTAGGACTTGAGCAGGAAGCAGGGATCCATTTCATATCACCAGGAGAAGAAAAAGCCGAGGTAGTGTCAGACCTATTTTCTGGTCATTGAAGGGAATTTTGAAGAATTCCATTAACAGGGGCGCCTGGGTGGCTCAGATGGTTGAGCGTCTGCCTTCCGCTCGGGTCATGATCTCCAGGTCCAGGGACAGAGCCCTGCGTTGGGCTCCCTGCTCAGCGGGGGAGTCTGCTGCTGCCTCTGCACCTGCTTGTGCTCTCTGTGTCTGTCTCTCTCTCACATGAATAAATACAATCTTTTTTTAAAAACCCCATTAACAATTTTACCTTTACCTCAAGGCTGTACCTATACATAATATAGGTCCAGAGAGATAAAAAGCTAAACAGTCAAATAAAAGAAAAAGGCTTGAAGGGGAGACAGCAGCCCTTTGCTCTCCCACTCCCACCTCAAGTCCAGCTCCTCAGATCCACCCACTCTTAACTCCTTACCAGCGATTTCTTCCGGACTTGCACACGTACCTCCAGTAACAAGCTTATACAGCATTTCTGAAATTTCCTTTGTAGGATGGGCTTCCTGTTAAAGACTTGAAGGGTTTAATTCTCACTTCACCTCTTCCTCTCCCTTCTCAATGTCATTTCAAAAAATTATGGTTAAAGCCATACTTCGTGTCCTCATAAGAATGAGGGCTCATACACATGAGAACAGACTCAAGTAGGTTTCCCTTTTGTTTTCCTTGGAGTTAATGCTCTCTTTTTGTCACGTGCTCGCTTTGTTTGAATCTGTGAGTCTTCCAGACCCTCCAAAGACTCCGTAAACCCCTCTCAAGCCAATTTTCCGCACAAACTTGTCGAATAACCCCTCGATTCCATCCACCCCACCCCACCCCACTCCCCATGCGTCCCTCTTGCAGCCCCTTCCCCACCTTGCAAAGCTCCCTTCCTGACACTTTGCTTTGCTGACCTCAAATTCTGAAGAGAATCAGAAAAATGTAAAAGATACAAGAAATAAAATAAAGGTGATATATAATTCTTCTACCTAAACATAACTGTTAACACTTTGGTATCTATCTTTCCAGTCTTTCTATGCATATCAATATGTGTCAAAGAGAGGAAAATACAATTCAGATGACAAAGGTGGGGACAGCCACCTTTCTGCCCCTGGGAGAGTAGCATGGCTCCCATCTGAGTGGCGATTCTCTCACGGGGAAAACACCTTGTTGGGCTTCATGAGTGGGTGAATATCAAAGGTCAACCTGCCCCCCACCCAGCCCCTGCAGACCGGTTTAAAAAGAGGAGGAGAGAAAATGTGCTTGAAAAAACAGAGCAGGAACACTTGGGTGGCTCAGTCGGTTAAGCGTCAGACTCCTGACTCTGGCTCAGGTCATGCTCTCAGGGTCCCGGGCTCAAGCCCAGTGTAGGCTCCCGGCTTAGCAGGGAGTCCACTGGAGATTCTCTCTTTCTCTCTCCCTCCTCCTTGTCCCTCCTCGTCTCCCTCCGCCCCTACCCCTGTTTGAGCGCACATGCCCACATGTGCGCTCGCGCCTCTCTCTCTCTCCCCCTAAAATAAATAAATAAATCTAAAACAAACAAACAAACAAATAAACAAACAAACCCAAAGAGCAATAAAATGCTATGCCGACAAAGCAGTAGGAATTAAAGCATTGAAAAGTAAAATTTTCTAAAGATTTGTTTCTTTATCTTGGGGGGGGAAGGGCAGAGGGAGAGAAGCTTAAGCTGACTCGGCGCGGAGCACGGGTCTGAGGTGGGGCTGGGTCTCACCACCCTGAGATCATGACCTGAGGCAAAACCAAGAGTTGGATGTTTAGCCCACTGGCCACCCAGGTGCCCAGAAAAATTAAATTTAAAAATTAAGGTAACGACAAAAATGATAGTTTGAGAGAGAGAGAGAGAGAGAGAGAGAGAAGGTCTATGCCACACTGTCCAATATGGTAGGCACCCCATATGAGGCTATTTAAATTAAATACGATTTAAAAATTCAGTTCCTCAGTTACGCCAGCCACATTTCAAATACTCAACAGATACATATGGCTGGAGCTACCATGTTGGACAACACAGACCAGAACATTCCATCATTGCAGAAGACTGTTGGATTGCACTGGTTCTAACAAAGATCAAAAACTTGCAAAGCCTGGGCAAAATTTAGGTCATAGTGGCAAAGTATGATGGTTAAGAGGTAGTCTTTACAGCCAGATGCCTAAGTTCAGATCCTGCTCTGCCACTTATTGTCCATATGACTTTGGGCAACTTAATCTCTGTGCCTCAGTGGTGCTGTTTTTTAATCTCTAAAGCACGGATAATGATAGTAACTACCTTATAGCTTGTTATAAAGACCAAATAATTAACACCTATGATGTGCTTAGTAAAGTGCCTTACATAGCAAGTACTTAATAAATATTTTGATTTGCCTATTAGTTATTAACAAACGAAGTTGAGAATTTTGAAATAAAAACCTAGGTTTCAGGGCGCCTGGGTGGCTCAGTCCGTTAAGCGTCTGCCTTTGGCTCAGGTCGTGATCCTGGGGTCCTGGGATGGAGCCCCGTGCCAGGCTCCCTGCTCAGTGGGGAGCCAGCGTCTCCTTCCCCCTCTGCCCCTCCCCTCTCCAGTGGTCTCTCTCAAATAAATAAAGAAAATCTTTGGAAAAAACAAAAACAAAAACAAAACCTAGGTTTCTGGCTTTTAAAAAAATCTACAAGGCCTGGCAACCTCGGCTTGCATTTCTCCAGCGCTGTAATTGGCCAGGATGGAGTAGCAGCTGCCCAGGTAAGATGGCGCATAAACTCTCCCGGAGCCCGTGTTCTTGCCCACACATGTTCTTTTTGGGCAGGTGTTACATCAGCTCCACTCAGAGCCTGAGTCTTTGTCTAACTGGCACAAAGGCACAACGTAGGCTAGCGGGTAGGCCCGGGGAAAGTGGAAAACACATGGACATCAGGAAATAAATCCCTTCAGGAGAAGGAATGGCAGGTGGCTCTCTAGGGCGCTGATATCTAAGGCTCAATTCTGAGCTGGAATCCAGACTGTAAAGTGTGATTCCTACCGACAATCTTCAGGAAACTGTTGCACACAGGGTTTTTGGAGTACTGTGGTTTTGGTGAAACGAAGGTGTCCAGCAAGGAACAAAAATGGTGGTAAAAACAGAGTGAAAATGGAGGATTTTGCAGTGTCCAGGAGAACAACAAGCCTCTTGGGAAAATCTTAGGAGCTTTTTTAAAGGTGGGCACCAGAGTGTGTGGGCTATATGGAGTCATTCTAACTGAATAATGAGGAAAGCATGACTCTAAGGCTGGGCATACTGGCAGTCTCCTGAGGCGGACATCTGAATTATAGGCTCATATACATGGAGAAAGGGGAGCAGAGAATCAGACTATTTGCAACTTCGTGATTGCCTTCTATCTCATCATGTCTCATGACCATCTTTCCATGTCATCATTCTTTTACATCAGATTCTCAAAGAGGGGAGAGGTCACATCAAAATCAAGCCACAAAGGTATCAGTCAGGAATCAGGTGAGGAAATAAATCACTTCCAATGTTTAAAAACAGAATGGATTCAGCACAAAGGTTAGGTGATGACCAAACCCCTGGAAGGGAGAAGAGTGCGCTGAAGGCTTGCTTTCATGAATGACTCCCAGAACACTCTCAGGGGAGTCATCCCTTCCGTCACCCCTCACGAAGGTTGAGTTCTAGGACTTACTACTCAAGCTACAATCCAGGTATCAGAGAACTGGGACCAGGAGGCTATTGCCTTCACCCCAACCTGGACGCTGGAATGTGAAATTCTGCCACAGCTATCTCCACAATTTCCTCTCAACATCCGTGCACCTGGAGATGGAACGTTGGCATCTCATAGCTTTGCTGGCCAGAAGCAACAAGAATGTGTCACAATCCCACCTCACTTCCACTTTTCAAATCTCACAGAGATGGATCTAAGTGGCAGGACCTAATATGCACCCAGAATCCTAGCTGCATGCGATCCGGGAAGTGCAGCTTTATCTTTTCAGCCTCTGTAGCACAGAAAGGACCACTGGAGTAGAGGCTGAGCGTCCATCAACCATATCCTGCACAAAGATCCTAGTACGTCATCTCCAGGAAATCGTCACTGTCTCTGTTATGGGCAGAGCTGTTTTTGTCCTTCTTGCTATCCATGTCCCCTTCTCCTAATAATGGCCCCCTGGTTTTCCTTTGGAGACTCACCTCTTCTATTTGCAATCCATGTGGTTGGGTGAGGCTTATCCCAGACCCCAGTCCCAGGGCAACCAGTGTACTCCTTCTCCTGTTCTTGCTCATTATGTAATCACTCAGAGACTATGTAAAGGGATATGATACTGACTTTCTGGAGACATCAAGAAGAGAAGGGACAGCCACTTATCTTGGACTGTTGAGACATTTACCAACCTCGAAGCTGGGGACAGAATATTGATTCATTGTTGCTTTCTGCTCTAAGATTTGGCAGTTGTCTGGCCTGGATGATGCGGACAAACAAATCGTTTACACATATCTTCAGAATTTCAAACTATCTACAAAGAAGACAATCCTGTTTTCAAAATTCTGCCCTTTAATTAGATAAAGCATTAGGCTATGGTCTTGATAGTTTGTTCAGAAAATGTGGTCCTCATAACACCTTCAAACTCAGCCTTAACTTTCCCCCAACATGTCCATACACTTTCTAGCTCTACCTCTCATTTTCTCGTACTCGCTTGTTCCTGGGTGAGATGTCTATTCCTTAACACCAACGTCCACAGATTCTGGGTTACTCATCTTTCCAGGAATTGAGCACAAGACCTCCCAGTTAAAAGAAAGATGAAAGAGGGGCAGAGAACAGTTATCTGTGACTCTGTGTACCTGGAGACATAGAACTGTTTCCCATGGTACTCAATCTTCTTTGGCTGAGGATCTGGGCAGTGAGTAATGGAAATAGCTGTGAACGAGACCAGAGACCTGGCTCTGAACCTGGACAGCTAAGTGAACCTGGGCAATCTCTCTGGGCCTCAGTTTCTCGTTTGTAAAATAGATAGGTTAGATCCATTTATTTTCTAGCTTTGATGGCTTACAGCCAGATACAAGGTCAGTGTTGATTTCAGAGTAAAATGACACAAGGTGTAAGACAACTTGTTTTAGAAATACCCCATTTGTGGGGTGCCTTGGTGGCTCAGATGGTTAAGCATCTTCCTTCAGCTCAGGTCATGATCCCAGGGTCCTGGGATCAAGCCCCACATCGGGATCCTGCGGCAGGGAGGCTGCGTCTCCCTCTCCCTCTGCTGCTCTCCCTGCTTGTGCTCTCTCGCTCTCTCTGTCAATAAATAAATAAAATCTTTAAAAAAATACCCCATTTGTGAAGAAGACAAACGGAATTATATTAAAACAAGAGCTCTGAGCTAGGAGTCAGGAAACCTGGACTCCGTACTTGTTGCAGCATAAACTAAGTATCACTGGGCAGGACACCTGGCTTCTCTGTGCTATAAAGGGAGAAGCTTGGACAAGATGATGTCTGATGGGCTTTCCAGCTCTGAGGTCCTATAGGAGCCCATGATCCAAAGTCACCAAGAAGGCGTCAGCCCTAATATTTTGCTGCGGAGGTAAGTCAGAAGGGAAAGTGAATGCCCTCGGTGGCCGAAGGGGCTGCATCGGAGAGGTTTGGTCCCCTCCAGTGTTCGTAGGAGGCTTCCCTCCTAGTTGTTCCACCCTCACTCCCAGTGTCCAGGTTTAGGGGCAGGAGCTGGCACATCTGAGGCCCAAAGCCAGCTGAATGAGCAGAACCTTGAGTTCTGCTGAGTCCTCCCATGGCTGGAGTCCAAGGGTTGAAGACCAAACTTTCCTAGCAGCTTATCAGGGTCCATTACTGGCCCAGCCCAGGTGACTACTTGGCAGCAGACTTTGGTTATTGCCCCTCCTCCCAAAAAGTGCCACTTTGGCTGGTACACTGGTCCATGCCAGACCCCACACTGCATGAGACTTGTGACCTCCAAGTCTGGCTGCGGTGAAGGTCAGTAAAGGGCAAACCTCCTTGGTGATTTTCCAGGCTTAGCCACTTCAGAGAGGTGTCACAAGGGGGCAAGGCCCACTTTTGAAAAGAATGTGGACTAAGGATGGCTGGTGGGAATAGAAAAGGGCCTCCTGCGTGGGAGGAGGCAGAGGCGAAGAAGGGCAGGGGACAAGAATAGAGAACTCTGGAGTTACCTCAGAAGAAGAGCAGGGCTGGGGTGCCTGGGTGGGCAGTTAAGAGTCTGACTCTTGGTTTCAGCTCAGGTCATGATCTCAGGGTCATGGGATCGAGCCCCTGTGTGGGGCTCCCTGCCCAGGTGGGCATCTGCTGGAGATTCTCTCTTCCTCTCCCTCTGCCCTCCACCCCCCTAAAGTGAATAAATAAGTCTTAAAAAAAAAAAAAAAAGAGGGACACCTGGGTGGCTCAGTCAGTTAAGTGTCTGCTTTCAGCTCAGGTCATGATCCCAGGGTCCTGGGATTGAGCCCGACATCGGGCTCCCTTCTCAGGGGGAGCCTGCTTCTCCCTCTGTCTGCTGTTCCCCCTGCTGTGCTCTCTCTCTCTGACAAATAAATAAAATCTTTTTTAAAAATTAAAAAAAAAAAGAAGAAGAAGAAGAGGAAGAAGAGCAGGGCTTGAGCTGTGTCAAGTGAAAAGAGGCATAGAGTCCAAGAAATCCATTTCAGTGCAGGTAGAACGTTATGTGAGTAACAGATCAGAATATCTAAAATAGGGGCGCCTGGGTGGCACAGCGGTTAAGCGTCTGCCTTCAGCTCAGGGCGTGATCCCAGCGTCCTGGGATCGAGCCCCACATCAGGCTCCTCCGCTATGAGCCTGCTTCTTCCTCTCCCACTCCCCCTGCTTGTGTTCCCTCTCTCGCTGGCTGTCTCTATCTCTGTCGAATAAATAAATAAAATCTTAAAAAAAAAAGAATATCTAAAATAATATAATCCAAGTAGTCTAATTATATATGCTACCTTTCAGCGTTTTTTCCCCTTGATTTAAAAAGTAATGTAAGGTAGGGGGCGCCTGGGTGGCTCAATCGGTTAAGCATCTGCCTTCAGCTCAGGTCATGATCCCAGGGTCCTGGGATCCAGCCCTGTGTCAGGCTCCCTGCTCAGTGGGGAGCCTGCTTCTCCCTCTCCCTCTGCCTTCTGCTCCCCCTGCTTGTGTGCTCACTTGCTCTCTCTCTCTCACTGTCAGATAAATAAATCGAATCTTTAAAAAAATAAATGATGAGTAATGTAAGGTAAAAAATACGGAAAAGAGTAACTAAGAAAAGAGAAATTAGCAGAATCCTACTACCTACTGATAATCACTATTAATATGTTGGTATGTTTCCTTCTGGTCCTTTATTTTATGCATATGTACACTATGTAATTTTTTAAAAGATAGTACTATTTATGCTTTGTTCTAATCTGTTGTTTTCACTGAGCATAATATCATGAATATTTTTTCTCTTCAGTCAATGTTGATTGTTGCAATCATTTTTAATGATGGCGTATTGTTTGATCACATAGATATGCTATTTTTATGCAACAGTCCTTTATTACTAGGTATTTAAACAACATCTATTTTTAACTATTATAAACATGCTTCTTTGAACATCCTGGCACATACATCCGTCCTTCAGATAAAGTCCCAAAAGAGGAGGTGCTAAGTCAAAGTGTGGTATATATATTGACATATTGACAAATTTCTCTGCGGAAAGATTGTACCAGTTTATTCTCTACCCCGAGTGTCTGGAGCTTGATCACTCCTGTGTTAACAGCTTCGGCGCTTTTTGTATGAAGACCGTGTGTTAAAGGCACCTGAGTGGCTCAGTTGGTTAAATGTCTATCTTCGGCTCAGGTCATGATCCCAGGGTCCTGGGATGGAGCCCCACGTCTGGCTCCCTGCTCAGCAGGGAGTCTGCTTCTCCCTCTCCCTCTGTGCGTGCGCACGCACGCGCTCTTTCTCTCTCAAATAAATAAATAAATAAATAAATAAATCTTTTAAAAAAAAGAAGACCATGTATTAAGTTATATAACATAGAATTATACAAGCTTTATCCTTTGACTCAGTACTTCCACTTCTGGGAAAATACTTAAAGAAAGTATCTAAATTACACACACAAAAGTATACGCAGATAGATAGATAGATGATAGATAGATAGATAGATAGATGATAGATAGATAGATAGATAGATAGATAGATAGATGATAGATAGATAGGTAGATGATAGATAGACAAACGATAGATTTTGGGGTTTGGGGGCTGTCTGAGTAAACCAATTGCCTTGGACGATTGTCACTGTCCCTGTGCATTGAAAAGGGCATGCTTGTGTCAGGCCCTTCTCCCTATCTTTGCTCAAAGGGAGGAGGGGCCGGCGATTACTCATTGCTCCTCGGACAGTGCTGCTGTGGTTCAAAGGTTGGACCCCCTGCTTATACCACTCTCCCTACCCTCAGCCTCCAGAACCTCCCCTACCTTCCTCAAAGACATGAGACCTCGGTTCATCCACAGTTGTCTGCCCCACCCTGTCTGCCAAAGGTCGCTGGTGACACATGTCTAAGTATTTTTGCAGCACTATTTATGAGGCAGGAAAAAATCTGAGATGATAATTAGTGTTTTCTTTCCGTTTCCCCAAATTCTTTTTAGTCCAAGCCTACCATCCTTCCTTTTAGATTGTAAGGCTTGGAGCCGCCTAAAGAACTCGCTGGTACAGAACCCCAGAAGAAATTCAACAAAATTTCAGCCTTTAAACTCACCAGCCATGTAAAGTTTAAGTGTGAGACCGAGAGCCGTAGGAAGAGGCTTGTGGAAACACGTCCACAGCCCACCTCCACTGCAGCGAAGATAAGGCTTTGCGAGAGAGGAAGACAGGGACAAGCAGAGGGTTCAAGGCAGAAGCCCGACAGCAGGAGCCGTGCACCGGCCGCAGCCGAAGTTCCGGAAACCCGCTTTCATCGGGAATGGAAAAGACCTTGATTACTGGGCAAGGACTTGGCAGGCAACAAGCCTTCTCGGCAAATCTCCCAGCAGTACAGCAGAGATTCTACGGGATGGAAATGAGAGCTTGGTCTGACAAGGCTTGAGGCCAGGAATAGATTCTCCCAGATTCCACTCCTCGTGGGCGGGAGTGGGGAAGGGGCTTCTGGACGGGTTAGGAGGATGCCACGTGGACAGATGAGGATGTGGCTACCCACCAGCAGATTGTCAGCACAGAGGGGGACCCTTTCCACCCCCACACCACCACCTCCACTGCGGCCTGTCCAGGAGCGGGACAGGGGTGGCTCGCCTGCCACGTTGAAGCAGGAGGCCACCACGGGACAAAGCAGATGAAGACCCCTCCCCATTTACTTCTTGGTGACCTTTCCAGACGTCTCTCAGCAACAGAGAGGTAAAGAGCTGGGAAGAGCAGAGCAATTCTGAGTATGACTGAGTTTACCTGGAAGTGACCTAATTATGTTTTTTGTTTCTAGAGAAGGAAATTTAGTTCAGTTATAAGAAACTAAAGTTATATTTTTTCTCACCTGATTTCATGTAGCTGTGACGTTTGAACCTCCCTCTCCAACAGTAAAAAATTAGGAAAACTGGAGCATTGAGAAGAGGGAACGTTGAAGAGTTATGCAATCAATTACTGTTGACAAATACTAACACAATAATGTAAAATTTGTGATATGTTAAGTGAAAAAGCAGGATACAAAACTGTATGTCCTTTTTAATTACAACAATGTGTAAAAGAAAATCCTCAAAATATACAGTGAAATAAAATTCAAGAAGCAAATATACAAAAATATTAAGTGGTTGTGTTTGAGGGGGAAAACTGTGGGGAATTTTTCTTTTCTACCTTAATTCTCCTCCCTGAGCACATTTTTCCTTTTTTTTTTTTAAGATATTATTTATTTGACAGAGAGACACAGCGAGAGGGAACACAAGCAAAGGGAGAGGGAGAAGCAGGCTTCCTGCTGAGCAGGGAGCCAGACGTGGGGCTCCATCCCAGGACCCTGGGATCATGACCTGAGCAAAAGGCAGACGCTTAAAGACTGAGCCACCCAGGAGCCCCACCTTTTTTTTTTTTAAGATTTTATTTATTTATTTGGGGGAATGGAGAGAGAGAGGATGAGCAGAGAGGGAAAGGGGAAGCAGACTCCCTGCTGAGTGGGCAGCCCGGCACAGGATTCGATCCCAGGACCCTGAGGTCATGACGTGAGCGAAAGTCAGACACTCAACTGACTGAGCCACCCAGGCGCCCCAGCACATTTTTCTTTATAGTGAAATTTATATACTTAAATATCTGTGCATGTGTATTAGTTTAAGCATGGTTTGATCCATGGCTTAGAGCTCTTTTGAAATTGAAATATAATTAACTTATTTTTTATTTATTATTATTAATATTAATACTAATTTTTTTTTTTTTTTAGTACAACAGCCTAGAGCTTTGAAGAGGTTGGAGCAAAGGGGGAGGAAGGTAAAAGGAATTTTCCGGGCCCTGTTTAACTGTCCTGCTGAGTGACTAAGTTCGTCATCAGCTGTCTCCTTCTTGCTTGGTAAGTCAATGTTGGATGATGTCATGGACA
Organism: Ursus maritimus; assembly: GCF_017311325.1. NCBI lineage: Eukaryota > Metazoa > Chordata > Mammalia > Carnivora > Ursidae > Ursus > Ursus maritimus. The sequence continues at coordinate 44,901,633 of NW_024424897.1, read as the reverse complement.
GAATGAGCCAAGAAATGACAGGTTATGATGAATGGGAGCCTCTGTTCATGGGAAATACAGGAAAGGCCATATAGTTGAAACCTGAAGTCAGTGATTCTCAAAGTGTGACCCTCAGATCAGCAGAGTCAGCATTGCTTATTAGAAATGCAACCTCTCTGGCCCCACCCCAGACCTAGTGAATCACTACTCAGGGAGGGGCCTAGTGAGTTGTTGCATTTTCACAAGCACTCCAGGGGATTCTGATGCCTGCTAGTGTTTGAGAACAACTTTCTTTTTTTTAATTTTATTTTATTTTTATGATTGGGTTTTTAATTTTTTTTTTAATTTTTGATCAGTTTTAGTTTTTTAAAAAAATTTTTTAAAATATTTATTTATTTATTTGTTTATTTATTTATTTGAAAGACAGCGAGAGAGAGAGAGCACAAGCGATATGAGGGGCAGAGGTACAAGCAGACTCCCGCTGAGCAGGGAGACCAACATGGGGCTCGATCCCAGGACCCTGGGATCATGACCTGAGCCGAAAGCAGATGCTTAACCGACTGAGCCACCCGGGTACCCTGAGTAGTTTTTGTTTTACAGAAAAATTGCAAAGATAGTACAGAGAGTTCCATATATCCCCCCAATACCTACTTTCCCCTTTATCAACATTTTACATTAATATGATCTACTTGGAGAACCACTTTTCTGATGAATAATCACTGAAGAGCTCACTTTAGATTAGTCATTGGGGTAGATATCAGTCCTGAGGCTGGAGCTAAGACAGGTGCTTTTCATCACCATCACCACTATTCACATTTGAGTAAGACTTTAAGATGGGTCATTTCATTGGAGTCTCAACAGAAGCCTTTGTTTGTTTGTTTAAAGATTTTATTTATTTATTTCACAGAGATAGAGACAGCCAGCGAGAGAGGGAACACAAGCAGGGGGAGTGGGAGAGGAAGAAGCAGGCTCCCAGCAGAGCAGGGAGCCCGATGCGGGGCTCGATCCCAGTACTCTGGGATCACGCCCTGAGCCAAAGGCAGACGCTTAACGACTCAGCCACCCAGGCGCCCCTCAACAGAAGCCTTTGAAATCAGGCAAGGGAGTTATCCCCACTCTAAGATGAAAAATCCAGGGATCAAAAAGAATAAATGATTTGCCCACGGTCACACAACTAATAATAATTGACATTTTTTGAGCTTTTCCAATGGACTAAGTTTTATAGATAATATATCAATAATATAATCAACAGCTACTATATATTACCTCACTTAAAGCTCACGCAAAGGTAAGTCCTATCTTCATTTAATAGAGAAGGAAACTGAGGCACAGAAAGACTAAGTAATTTACTCTTGGACACACAGCTTGCGAGAAAGGAGCTCTGCTTCACTTCTGCCCTCTGAATCTCCAACAAGACTCTCTCTTGGGGCCCATGCTAATTGGAAACATACTGAAAAGGGAATCTGGGAATGTAATTCAGCCTAGCCGAGCTGATACACTTCAGGGTTGTCATACTTAACTCTGCAGCTTATTGGTTATGAATACATGCCCCAGAGACAGACCTTCTAGGTTTGAACCACAGCTTATTCTCCTTCATGCCCACTTTGAATCCATTGTCCATGCCCGAATGCCTGCCCTATAGATTTCAAGCTCCAGCATCAGAGGTGAAGACAACAGCCTTCCAGAAACTGCTTAACCAGCTAACAATTGTAGAAGGTCCAATCTCTGTAATAAATATATACAGGCAGTCTTCGCTTTGCGTGGTACTGCAGGACTGTAAAAATGACGGTGCAAGCCGAATCCATTCAAAGCAATCTGAATAGTCAGGGAGAGGAAGGATGATTGTTCCATGATCTTTAAATATTTTGGTCAAAACATTCAAAACTCTCTACTGTTATAAATGTATAGGGAAATGAAAAAAGAGAAGTTAATATTTATTTAGTACACTATTATTTAAAACATTAGAAACACTGAAAAATTACAATGTTTTATTCCTTTGTTAAAACTTACCAACAATGCTTGCTTTCTTCTCATCATATAACTTACAGAGCAAGCATTTTTTCTACGGCTTGGTGAACTGTCATATTCCTTTCTAAGTTTGGGTCTGCTTCCAGCATTTTATCCTTCAAGCTTTCAATGTCATGAAATATCTCTGAGAGTTCCTTTAACGTTAAATCTTTTTTACCAGCATCATTTCCTCCAGGGCATCTTCATGGTTTTGCACAACTACCTGTCTCAGAATCAGGATACAAATGTCACAGCAGCTCCGTTATCTGCGCTAGTAGATAACGCAGTTTAGCTTAATATTAATCAATTCAGGGGCGCCTGGGTGGCTCAGTTGGTTAAGCGTCTGCCTTCGGCTCAGGTCATGATCCTGGGGTCCTGGGACCGAGCCCTGGGTCGAGTTCCGTGCTCCCCAGGGAGTCTGCTTCTCTCCTATGCCCCTCCCCCAGCTCATGCATGCTCCCTCTCTCTCTCTCAAATAAATGAATAAAATTTTAAAAATATTAATCAATTCATGCTGATTTCTGAAATGGTAGAACCAGCCATTATAGCAGTGAAAGGGTATTCTTCAGTCTCGTTACAATGATCATTTTCTTGCAATGTGGCTATTAACGTCAATGCTCTGGCCTGAATGTTAGCCAAACTGATTTTTTTTTTTAAGATTTTATTTATTTATTTGACAGAGATAGAGACAGCCAGCGAGAGAGGGAACACAGGCAGGGGGAGTGGGAGAGGAAGAAGCAGTCTCATAGCAGAGGAGCCCGATGTGGGGCTCGATCCCATAATGCCGGGAATACGCCCTGAGCTGAAGGCAGACGCTCAACCGCTGTGCCACCCAGGTGCCCCAACCAAACTGATTTTTTAAGAAAGTTATTATGTTCTTCAGTCAGAAGTTCAAGTAAACGCTCTACTTCCTCCATAAGTAGCTTTCTGATTCTCGTGCAATTTACATAAAAAGCTGTTGGAGTGACTTCCTCTGTTTTGTTCCTATTCCTCATGCTTCTTCAGTGTGACTCATAGGATAGCTTCGTATGGGTCTAGGTCTCTTCCTGTCTTTGCTTTGTTGCCCCTATCTTCAAGTCTTCTACTCACACCCAGTTTCACTTCTAGCATTTTTCATTTTTCATTTCTTTGCTTCACTTTTATCTTCTCTCTCTCTCGATGTTCCCTTTTTGTAAAATGCCATATGGGTGTATCACTGGGAGACAAGGAGGAAACACAAATACAGAATTTGCTGTCTGAGTGAATTGAATAACAGCTACACAATAACCAATCGCCAGCAGACTTTGAAAGAAGTGTCGTGATTAGTCACTGATCATGACGTGCACCTTATTCCCATGGTGATTTGTGGACTAAATTGCTAGCAATGAAGTTTGCACTTTAACAGTTAATTACTCACAGGTAGTATACTGTGGTAACTAAAATTAGAACTATGTTGTTGGGGCACTGGTCTTGTTTTATCAAACCGTGGTAACAAGTTCATGCGTGCTGAAAGTGTGCAGAGTGAGACCAGCTGTGTGTGTGCAGTATCCTAGGCCACCGTGTGTTAAATGCATGGCAGACCTATCTCTTGACTTCGTAGGCTTCCAATCAAGAGGCTTGGTTTCTTGAGAAACCAGACCCAAGGAGCTTTATCTGCACCCGAATCCAATTTAAAAATGACATTCTGGACTTGGAATTGATGCTGTAGCAGGTTGAGACTTTGGGGGATCATAGAAAAGTATATGTATTTTGCATGTATGAGAAGTGTAAATAGTTTCTGACCAGAGAGATGGCAGTGGTTTCCAGGTATATCCGCAAACTCTTTGACTACTTCTGCTTTGAAAAGGTGGAGCTCAATTTCCCTTGCCTTGAGTGACTTAGTGACTTGCTTCTAATCAATATATATAATGGAAGTCATGGTATGTGACTTCTGAGAGTAGATCATGAAAGACTACATAGACATTTCCTTGCTTTCTCTCTTGGATTATTCACCCTAGGAGAAGCCAGCTCTCGTGTCGTGAGGACACTCAGACAGTCCTATGGAAAGGTCTATATGGCAAGGAACTGAGGTCTCTTGACAACATTCCTGGGAGTGAGATATCACAGAAGTGGACCCTTCAGTCCCAGTCAAATCTTTACATGATTGTAGCCTTCACTGATATCTTAACTGAAACCTCATGAGAAACCATGAGGCAGACATCTTGCTAAGCTTCTGTCAAATGTTTATTGTGGTCTAAGCCATTAAGTTTTGGGGTAATTTGTAGTGCAGCAATAGATAATAATTAGTAATTATAATTAGGCTAAATACTCCAGTTAAAAGAAAAATTCCCAAAGTAGATTTTTTTTTACAAGTTTTATTTATTTAAGTGATCTCTATACCCGATGTGGGGCTCAAACTCATGACCCTGAGATCCAGAGTCACAAGGTCTTCTGCCTGAGCCGACCAGGCATCCCTCAACCTAGATTTTTTTATTTTATTTATCTATTTATTTATTTTTAAAGATTTATTCAATAGCTTGAGAGAGGGAGAGAGACAGAGAGAGAAAGAGAAAAGGGGGAGGGGCAGCGGGAGAGAATCTTTCACGCAGACTCCCCGCTGAGCACGGAGCTCAACACAGGGCTCAACCCCAGGACCCATGACATCACAACCTGAGCCAAAACCAAGAGTTGGACACTTAACTGACTGAGCCGCCCAGGGGCCCCTCAAACTAGATTTTTTAGAAAGTATATGCTTCTTACAATAGGCACAACTTAAATATAAGGATACAGAAAGGATGGAAGTAAAAGAATGCAAAAACCACATACCCAACAACAACAACAAAACAAACAATCCCATTTAAAAATGAGCAAAGGACTTGAATAGACATTTGTCCAAATAAAATATGCAAATGGCCAAAAAACAACCAAAAATATACGCAAACATCAAAATCATTACAGAAATGCAAATCGAAACCACAATGAAATAGCACCTTACACTCTTAGAATGGCTACTATTTAAAAAACCCAAAACACAGAAAACAAGTGTTGGCAAGGATACGGAGAAATTGGAACTCTTGTGCACTGTTGGTAAGAATATAAAATTGTGGAAAGCAGTATGGTGGTTCCTCCAAAGTAGAATTACCATGCGAACCAGCAATTCTACTCCTGGATATATAACCCAAAGTATCAAAAGCAAGGTCTCAGAGGGATATTTGTACACCCATGTTCATAGTAGCCTTACTCACAAAAGATGAATGGATAAGCAAAATGTTAGTGTGTACACACACACACACACACACACACACACACACACACACACTGGAATATAATTGAGCCTTAAAAAAGGGAGGAAATTCTGACACATTCTATAATCTGAATGAACCTAGAGTACATTATGTTAAGAGACATAAATAAGTCACAAAAATACAAATATTGTATGATTCCTCTTATTTGAGGTACCTAGAATAGTTAAATTCATAGAGCTAGAATGGTGGTTGTCAGGGACTGGAGGAAAGAAGAAGAGTTTCAGTTTACAAGATGAAAAGAGTTCTGGAGATTGGTTGCACAATAATGTGAATGTATTTAATGTCATTGAACTATTAAAAATGGTTAAGGTGACTCTTCCGGGGATGGCAGCTACAGGCCTTCAGAATGGTCCAGTGGTTGACATACCATCCTTGTCTGTCCTACAATGCAGCCTCTAACAAAACTAGGCTTCCAGAACCCCTGGTAGTAAATGGTTTACCTTTATACCAAGAATGTTGGGAAAGCACCAAAACCCACTGTGGCATGTGCCCAGGCCAACTTCAAGGAGCTGTGACACCTACGGTTCTTATGAGGTTGTCTAAAACGAAAACATGTCAGTGGAGCCCATGGTGGTTCCATGTGTGCTAAGTGTGTCTGTGACAGGATCAAGCATGCTTTCCTTATTGAGGAGCAGAAAATCATAGTGGAAGTATTGAAGGTACAAGCACAGAGTCAGAAAGCTAAATTTAAAAATGAAGCTCTTTGGGGGCACCCGGGTGGCTCAGTCGGTTAAGCGTCCGACTCTTGATCTCAGCTCAGGTCTTGATCTCAAGGTTGTGAGCTTGAGCCCTGCATTGGGCCCCATGCTGGGCGTGGAGCCTGCTTAAAGAAAAAAAAAAAAGAAAAAAGAAAAAAATGAAGCTATTTTGAGTAAGAAAAATCATAAGTCTTGTTTTATTTTAAAAAATTAAGGTGAAAACTATAAAACATCGATGAAAGAAATTAAAGATGACCCAAACAACTGGGAAGATGTTCATCCTCATGGATTGGAAGAACCAATATGGTTAAAACGTCTGTACTACACATAACAATCTACAGACAATGCAAAATACCAACATTTATCACGAAACTAGAACAAATAATCCTACAATTTGTATGGAACCACAAAAGACCCCAAAAAGCCAAAGCAACCTTGAAGAAGAACAAAACTGGAGGTATCACAGCCCCAGATTTCAAGACCTACAAAACTGTAGTAACCAAACAGTATGGTACTGGTGCAAAATAGACATATAGATCAATGGAACTAAACAGAGAGTCCAGAAATAACCCCAGACATTTATGGTCAATTAATTCATGACAAAGGAGGCAAGAATGTAAAATGGGAAAAAGGCAGCCTCTTCAACAAATGATGTTGGGAAAACTGGACAGCTACACAGAAAAGAATAAAACTGGACCACTTTTTACACCATAAACAAAAATAAACTAAAAATGGATTAAAGACTTAAATGTGAGGCATGAAACCATAAAATTCCAAGAACATAGGCAGTAATTTCTTTGACATCAGCCATAGAAACATTTTTCTAGATATGCCTCATAAGGAAGGGAAACAAAAGAAAAATTAAACTATTGCAACTACACCAAAATAAAAAGCTTCTGCACAGCCAAGGAAACCATCAATAAAACAAAAATTCAGCAACCTATTGAATGGGAGAGATATTTGTAAATGATATATCCAATAAGGAGTTAATTTCCAAAACACATAAGGAACTTATACAACTCAACACCAAAAAACAAATAATCCAATTTTTAAAATGGGCAGAAGACATGAACAGACATTTATCCAAAGAAGACATACATATAGCAAATAGACACATGAAAAGATGCTCGACATCACTGATCAGCAGGGAAATGCAAATCAAAACCACAATGAGGGGCTCGCCGCTGGCTCAGTCTGAAGAGCATGCGACTCTGATCTTGTGCTCATGAGTTCGAGCCCCACATTGGGTGTAAAGATTACGTAAATAAATGAAGAAATAAACTTAAAACCCACAATGAGACATCACCTCACACCTGTCAGAACAGCTAAAATCAGGGGCGCCTGGGTGGCACAGTGGTTAAGCATCTGCCTTCAGCTCAGGGTGTAATCCCGGCGTTATGGGATCGAGCCCCACATCAGGCTCCTCCGCTATGAGCCTGCTTCTTCCTCTCCCACTCCCCCTGCTTGTGTTCCCTCTCTGGCTGGCTGTCTCTATCTCTGTCGAATAAATAAATAAAAAAAATCTTTAAAAAAAAAAAAAGAACAGCTAAAATCAGAAACATAAGAAATAACAAGTGTTGGTGAGGATGTGGAGAAAAAGGACCCCTCCTGCACTATTGGTGAGAAGGCAAATTGGTACAGCCACTGAAAAACAGGAGAAAGGTTCTTCAAAAAATTAAAAATAGAATTACCATCTGATCCAGTAATCCCATTACTGGGTATTTACCCAAGGAAAATGAAAACACTAACTCAGAAATATATATTCATCTTTATGTTTATTGCACTATTATGTACAATAGCCAAGATACGGCAGCAACACAAGTATCCCTCGACAGATGAACAGGTAAAGAAGATGTACGTAAATATACACAATGGAATATTACTCAGCCATAAAAAAGAATGAAATCTTGTCATTTGCAACATCTATGAACCTAGAGGGCATCATGCTAAGTGAAATAATCAGTCACAGAAAGACAAATACCATATGGTTTCACTCATATTTGGAATTTAAGAAACAAAACAAATGAACAAACAAAGAAAACAGACAAACAGAAAAACAGACTCTGAAATACAGAGGACAAATCGGTGGTTACAAGAGGGGAGGCGGGTAGGGGAGGGTGAAATAGATGAAGGGGATTAAGAGTGCACGTACCTAGACGAACACCAAGCAACGTGTCGAGTTGTCGAACCATTATATCGTACACCTGAAACTGATGTAACACTGTGTGCTAATCATATTTGAACTAAAAAAAGATACATAAATAAAAAGTAAAGGCGATGAAACAAAGGTAAAAAATGGTTAAGATGGTAAATTTTGTTATGTGTATTTTACCACAATTAAAAATAAAAATAGACGATTTTAATTTATTTTCATTTTTTAAAAGAGTTTATCTATTTGTCAGAGAAAGAGAGAGCACAAGCAGGGGGAGCGGCAGGTAAAGGGGGAAGCAGGATTCCCGCTGAGCAGGGAGGCTGATGTGGGGCTCAATCCCAGGACCCTGAGATCATGACCTGAGCAGAAGGCAGATGCTTAACCTACTAGCCACCCAGGCACCCCAAAAAATAAACAATTTTTAAAAGAAGAAACGAGGGGTGCCTGGTTGGCTCAGTCAGTTGAGTGTGTTTCTCTCTTTTTTATTCTCTTAAAGATTTATTTATTTATTTTAGAGGAAAAGAGAGTGAGTGAGCGCAGGGAGGGGCAGAGGGAGAGGAGAGAAACTTTAGCAGAATCTGTGCTGAGCATGGAGCCCGATGTGGGGCTTGGTCTCAAGACCCCAAGATCATGACCTGAGCTGAAACCAAGAGTTGGACACCTAACCAACTGCGCCACCAGGAACCCGGACTGTGCTATGCTATGCTTGATCTCGGGGTTGTGAGTTCAAGCCCCGCACTGGGTGCGGAGATTACTTAAAAATTAAGTCGAAAGAAAGAAAGAAAGAAAGAAAGAAAGAAAGAAAGAAAGAGAAAAAGAGATAAATAGACCATTAAAAATAAAAAATGGGGGGCACCTGGGTGGCAGAGCGGTTAAGCGTCTGCCTTCAATTCAGGGCGTGATCCCGGCGTTGTGGGATCGAGCCCCACATCAGGCTCTTCTGCTATGAGCCTGCTTCTTCCTCTGCCACTCCCCCTGCTTGTGTTCCCTCTCTCACTGGCTGTCTCTATCTCTGTCAAATAAATAAATAAAATCTTTAAAAAATAAATAAATAAAAAAATAAAAAATAAATAAAAAATGGGGAAATGCCTTTGTTACCTATTTTACTTGCTAATTGGATCACATAGTTAATTTAAATGTTTAAGAAAGAAACTGCAGTTGTGCACTGATCTTCAAATGAAAAGAGAGGTACAGCGTGTGAATGCTAACAGTAACCATAAAGCCTGGTGCAGCTATCTTACTATCAGACAAAGTAGACTTCAAGGCGAGAAGCATCACTGGAGATACATTCGTAATTCATAACTTCATATTTCATAATAATGAAATAGTCAACTATCTGGACAATATAACAATTCTAAATGTCTATGCTCTTAATAATATAGTCTCAAAATAGAGCAAGCAAAAATCAATACCACTGAAATCGAAAAAATCTACACTCATAATGGGAGGTCTTAATACCGCCCTCTTAGTAACCAAAGAACAACAAATGAGTAATCGGATATAAAAGTTATAAAAGATTTCAACACCAATTTAAAAAACCTGATTTCTTTAGCATATGTAAAATACTAAACAATTGCAGAATATAAATTAGGGGCGCCTGGGTGGCTCAGTCGTTAGGCGTCTGCCTTCGGCTCAGGGCGTGATCCCGGCGTGATTGGGCTCCTCCGCTGGGAGCCTGCTTCTTCCTCTCCCACTCCCCCTGCTTGTGTTCCCTCTCTCACTGGCTGTCTCTCTCTGTCAAATAAATAAGTAAAATCTTTAAAAAAAAAAAAAAAGAAAGATTATCAATTAGTATATTATTAGGCAGATGAAACATTTACCAAAATGAGTAAAGTGACAATATTTTTGAGTATCAACAGATTTTAAAGTATTTGAATCATGTGGAGTATTTTCACCAACCACGGTGTAATAAAACTCAAAATGAGTAACAGAGGGGCGTCTGGGTGGCTCAGTTAGTTAGGCATCTGACTCTCGATCTCAGCTCAGGTCTTGAATTCAGAGTCGAGAGTGCAAGCCCTGCATTGGTCCCCACACTGGGCATGGAGCCTACTTTAAAAAACAATAACAGAAAGATTAACTAGGAAATCCCTGTATGCATGAAAGTTTTAAATATATTTCTAAATAATCTATAGGTCAAAGAAGAACTCCCACTGGAAGTGGGAAATAATTTCAATTAAATGCTAATATAAATATGACATACCCAAACTTGTGGGATATAACTGTGCTAATTGGAAGTTTATGGGCTTAAATACATATAATTAGAAGGGAAGAGAGACTAAGGATCAGTGTTTGAAGCAGCCATGTCAGGAAGTATTTTTAAATGACAGATTAGACCCAAAGAAAATGGCAGAAGAAATTATTAAGGGCAGAACTTAATGAAGTAGAAGGCAAACATACAACGGAGAATATTAATAAAGACAAATGTTTGTATTTTGAAAGTACTAATTGCTAAACTCCTGGCACAAGTGATCAAGAACGGGAAGAGAAAATGTTTAATAACCATTACTGGGGGCACCTGGGGGCTTCGTTGGTTAAGTAACTGACTCCTGATTTCAGCTCAGGTCATGATCTCAGGGTCCTGGGATGGAGCCCCACGCCGGGCTCCCTCCTCTGCTGGGATCCTCTCTGTTCCTCTTCCCCCTACCTGCTCGCACTCTCTCTTTCTCAAATAAAGAAATCAATCTTAAAAAAAAAAATAACCAATATTTGGGAATTTAAAAAAACAATATCATTATGGAGTCTACAAATATTTTTTTAAATGATATTATGGACAACTTTATTTCAGTAATTTCTACCTTTTGTTGAAATGGGCAAATATGAGAAAAAATAAAACTTACAAAACGGACACAAGAAGATGGAAAATATGCATAGTTCTACACTTAATTTGAATCAATACTTAAAGACATTCCCACAAGTCGCTCCAGGCCCAGATGGCTTTATCATTTGAATTCTACTAAAATATTTAAGGAAGAAACTCCTAATTTCACACTAACTTCATGGGCTTTAGGGTCCTTGTCTGTAAAAAGTAGGTGTGGAACCAGCGAACTTCAGAAGTCTCTTCCAGGGGCACCTGGGTGGCACAGCGGTTAAGCGTCTGCCTTCTGCTCAGGGCGTGATCCCGGCGTTATGGGATCAAGCCCCACATCAGGCTCCTCCGCTATGAGCCTGCTTCTTCCTCTCCCACTCCCTCTGCTTGTGTTCCCTTTCTTGCTGGCTGTCTCTATCTCTGTCAAATAAATAAATAAAATCTTTAAAAAAAAAAAAAAAAAAAGAAGTCTCTTCCAGTGTCAGCCCTTCAAAACTCTGCTGGTGCCCCTGCTGGCAGGCCCTGGTCCAGAGGGAAGTTAAGGATATTTGGCTTTGATGGAAAAGTTTTCAGAATTCTGAGTTTTAGAACCCGCTGATCACCACTGGATGAATGGGAGTCACCTGGGCTCTGTTCTCCACGCTCTGTAATTTGCTATTGCCGTTGCTGTCTCAACTGAGATGGGTTCCCCTCCAGTGGTCCCATAATCCCCCCATGCCCTTTACTCCCAGAGGAGCCTGTTTTAATTATCTTGCTTAGATATCATGCTAAATATTTTACATCCTTGTTCTTTACATCCTTCTTCCTAACTATAGGTTAACAAGCATGCATTATTTAGTTTTTTCTTCAGAATATAGGGTCATAGAGATGAATATCAGTTTTTGCAATCCCAGAGAAGCAATCAAGGAAATTAACATACATATAGTTACTTGCTTCTGTACCAACTAAATCCAATTTTCTATGATTTTTGAATTCTTGTCTCCCTTAAAAAAATCTTCTCCCTACATGTCAGACTGTTTGCAGTCTCCTTACGTATTACAAATGTGTTTTCTTAGCAGCTACAAATCCCTTTTTCTAATGTACTGCTTTTATTTTTCCGTGAGTTAAGAAAAGAGATTATCAGGCATATTCAGATTGTGTGCAAAGTAGGAGCAAATAAACCCCAGTGAAGGTAAAATGGAAAAGTTTACTGAGATACTCACCTATACACAGACTCTTCCCCTTTGTTCAAGCAGATAGTAGGACTTTTTTTTTAAAAGATTTTATGTATTTAAATGAGAGAGAGAGAGAGAGAGGGAGAGAGACTGTGCCAGGGAGAAACAGAGGGAGAGGGACAAGCCCACTCTGCACTGAGCATAGAGCCCAAGGCGGGGCTCGATCCCACGACCCTGAGATCATTACCCCAACCAAAATCAAGATTCGGATGCTCAACCAACTGAACCATCCAGGTGCCCGGATGGTAGGTCTCGTTCTACTAGTCTCAGGGATGGTTTACGGCTCCTATTGAAGAAATAGGGATTGAGAAGAGATGGATTTCTTCTGATGATGGTTTCTTATGACCTGGGGCCTTTGAACTTGGGTGGGAAAAAAATTATATCTTTATTTTCACTAACATGCATCTGAAACATAGTATTTCCTTCCGTTATGTATGTAGGCAACAAACCACTGTTGTACTAGGAGTGCATGTGCATTTGGCGTCGGCAGAAACAGCGACTTTCATATCTTACTATGGTTGCTGCAATATGCTGAGCTATTGTTTACAGTTACCACTACTTCAGAAGTAGTAAGTTACTACGTCCATCACCAGATCTTGGTATTTAATGTGCTTTCTTAAAAATCCATACATTATTGTATCAGAGGTCGGTTTTTAAAATACTTTGGGGGCACCTGGGTGGCTCAGTCGGTTGTTTCCAACTCTTGTTTCGGCTCGGTCATGATTTCAGGGTCATAGGACCGAGCCCTGTGTCAGGCTCTGTGTTCAGCAGGGAGTCATTTTGAGATATTTTCTCTCCCTCTCTCTCTGCCCCTTACCCACGCTTGCGCGTGCGCTCTCTCTCTCTCAAAAAAATCAAATAAATAATATCTTTTAAAAAATAATAAAATATTTTGGCAATCCTACATGAATATTTCCCCCGAGGCTGATGGAAGGAAAGAAAGAGCGAGCAGACGGTTGTGATTCTGTGATTGCTCTGGGAGGACGTGGCAGCTCACTGCATCTACACACAGGGTCCCGTGTCATCAAGTTGGGAGTGGAAGCAGTTGACAGACCACTGTGACCTGTGAGACCACTGCCCAATGGGGCCTCCAATAAAAAACTCTCCCAACGGTATATAACTCATAGGAATGAGGAAACCCACCCCCCCCAGCTCTATTTCTTATACAACTGAGTTTGAGGGCTGAAGTTGTGGCAGTTACAAAGGCTTCTCTAGTGACAGAAAGGCATGGCTTCAGTTATAGGACTTCTGTCCATCATAGACATAAACAGCATGGAAAAGCTTAAATACCTGTGTTCGGATCGTAAGACCTGGCCCAGATTGGCTGTATATATTGCAATATTAAATGAAAAAACTGCCCTTTGTATTACAGTCATGTGGTCTTATATATGACCGTTAAATTTATTTTTATTTTTTTAATTTTTAATAATTTTTGTTAAGGGGCGCCTGGGTGGCTCAGTCGGTTAAGCATCTTCCTTCAGCTCAGGTCATGATCCTGGGGTTCTGGGATCAAGACCCACATTGGGCTCCCTGTTCTGTGGGGAGTCTGCTTCTCCCTCAGCCCCTCCACCCCCACACCCCAAATGTGCTCTCTCTCTCTCAAATGACTAAATAAACATCTTTTAAAATAATAATAATAATTTTTTAGAAGTCTAATTGGGCTGTTCAGGGGCCTTCGATGGAATTCCTGAATAGTGGCTGTTTCAGGTGGGGGCTGAAGTATGAGTCTGTGTGCTGGTCAGGGCTGTGAGAGGTCAAGTATAGTCCTGGCCTCTCCATTTGTTGCCTCACAATTCAGGGGACCAAACTGGGAGCCCAGACATCTTTGCATTGAGTCAGTCTCCACTGCCTCCATTAGGCTCTCCACTGGCAGCCTCACAGACAGGCTCGGCTCTCTGTTTCATTTCATCCCATTTCTCCATATCATATATAAACTCTCAACTCGTGAGCTGAAAGAAGGACCAAGCCAAAAGCTTCTTCCTCCTCCTTTCTACCTTGTCCACAAATTCCCTCCCCCAAAGAGAATACCCCATTGATGGTGAACAGGAGGACTAGCCCTCCCCCCCTTCAACTCTGTCAGAGAGCTTGTTCCCTCACCCCTGTGGCCCCTCCTCAGGCCTCTCTTGCCCTTGCAGGGAGAGGGCGTAGGGTTTGAGGGAGAGGTAAGGGTCGTGCCCAACCTTTCTATTATTCCTGACCTTTCCTCTCTACAGCTGGGCCTAATGCGGGAAGAAGAGTGTCAGGCCTCAGCTTGCCAGATTATGCAGTGGACCCACTGACAGGCGAGGCGGGCTCCTTCTGCCCCCAGATAGTGTCAGCCTCATCAGCAATTTCAAAAGCAACATCTTCTAAGAATTGAGTATCTTGGCCTTGGATGGAGCCGGGGCAGGACTAAGTGGCTCTATGCCCTCCTCCCTCACCTCCATGCCTCAGCAAGCAACAGGGAGGCAAGGTAATGGAAAGACAGGAGGCCTGGGTTCTACTCTAATATCTGCCATTAAATCATTCCTGGCCCATCCAGGTCTCCTTCCCATCCAAGCCTTAATTTTCCCATCTTCAATATAAGTGAGTTAAGGGACACCTGGCTGGGTCAGTTGGAGGAGTGTGTGACTCTTGATCTCGGGGTCGTGAGTTCCAGCTCCACGTGGAGTATAGAGATTACTTAAATAAATAAAACTTTTTAAAAAAGTGGGTTAAACTAGATGAACTTTAATTTCCTTTCTACCTCTTAATGGTCATTGCATGCTATCAGTGTCCCAAAAGACGATATTCTCCATCTCTTAGGCAAACCATAGGCTCTGTGGGAATGATGGGCCTACCCCAAGTCACACAGTCAGAAAGGGGGATGTGGGAGATTGGAACTCAACTATTTAGAATCCTAATCCATTCAACTGCATTGGTCATGGCAAAACCTCACCTCAGGAGCTCTGCCCCTCATTCCAAAAGTCTTTGAATTAGGAAACATGGCAGAGGGAGAACCTTCAGGGCCCAGGACAGCCCTAGGCCTGCTGCTGAGCTCAGAGGGAATGAGGAAGGGAGCCAAAGAAGCTCATCACCAGAGATGCAAAAGGAAGTCTGACGACCCAGCCAGATGTGAGACTGGTGAATGGAAAAGAGTGGGTGCTAGGGATGCATTAGGATAAGAAAAAGCACCTGCTAAGATGGCTTGCCTGTTCAGAAAACAACGTTCCTAGCACCGTTCTGTTGTCGCAGAAAAATGCCATATGAGCTAACCATGCAACCAGCTCGGCTGGGCAAAGAGGCCATTACTTAGTGACAGGCACAGTCTATGAGACACAGCCTGGGAAGGGGCAGGACAGGTGCTTGCCCCAGTCTCTGAATGGTGAGACGTAGGGGGATTTTTACAAGCTTCTATTGGCCTCTTCAGGCTTGACATCTTACTTCCTGGTCCATAGAGCCTGTTGGAGGAGAGAAGGGGTGGGTGCAAAGGATAAATAACTTTGAGAGACCACAGCAGCAGCCAGGGAATCTCATTTTTCTTCCTATTTTTTATATTTTGAAGTATTTGATATAGCCAAAAGAATTTGTTATGTACATACGGTCATATGCATAATAATAAAACACACGCCTGTGAGCCCACCACCCACGTAAGAACTGAACACTGCCCGTGCTCAAATGTTTCATCCCCTGCCTGGCCCAAAGGTGACCACCATTCTGAATTTGTCCCACAATATTTTGCTTTTCTTTCTACTTTTTCATACATAAATCTCTGCGCAGTATGTTTAGTTTTATTTTTTTAATTTAACAAGAATGTATTTATTCTATGAATTACTTTTTTCTCTTATTATTGTTTCTAAGATTCTTCCGTGCTGATGCGTAAATCGTTCGTTCGTTTGTACTGTATATAGTACTCCACCGTGTGAATACACTACAGCTAATTTATCCACTTTTTTATCCCAGGGCTTTGGGATTCTTTCTAGCTTTTTACTGTTTTCAACAATGCTGCTAAGAACATCCTGGATGTTTATGTTTCCTGGAGCCCAACTGTAAGACTTTCTCTGGGGTATATACCCCGGAGTGGAATTATTGGGTCAAACTGTTTTTCAGAGTGGTCGGACCAATTTGTGTTCCACTTACGAGAGTTCTTGTCGCACTACATCGTCTCCAAGAGTTGGTGCTGTTCTCCCACTTTCTAGCAGCATCCCTAACTTTGGCTACTTCTGCTGATGGCCGAGGCTGGCTCACAGAGCCGGGGGTGAGCACGCTGAGATGTTTCTATGTACCCCCGTATTCCTAACTGAGTAACACCACAGGGAAGAGAGGAAATGTAAGTTTAGGGATAGACTAGGAGACTTCAAGTCTATGTGACTATCAGAATCCCTGGACCCTTTTGGAGAATCTGATCCTTTTGGTAAATCTGTGAGTTCTGCCCTAACCCTAAGCACACTGAAGCTTGGTCTCCTTCGGTGACTGAAGATGCTTAATTCATTTGCCTCCCTATCAGCCCCCACAGCCTCTCCTGTTTCTTAGGTGAATAGTATTTACCTCCTCCCACGCCCCCCCCGCCCCACTCTGTGTTTCTCCAGGTGTAGCCCAGCAGCCGTCTCCATCAGAATCAGCTGGGGTGCTTGTTAAAAATGCAGATTCTCGGGGCGCCTGGGTAGCACAGTCGTTAAGCGTCTGCCTTCGGCTCAGGGCGTGATCCCGGCGTTCCAGGATCGAGTCCCACATCGGGCTCCTCCGCTATGAGCCTGCTTCTTCCTCTGCCACTTCCCCTGCTGTGTTCCCTCTCTCGCTGGTCTCTCTGTCAAATAAATAAATAAAATCTTTTAAAAAATGCAGATTCTCAGAGCCCTCTTCAGACGGAATCAGACTCTCCGAGGTGTGGCTTAGGAACCTACCGTTTAACACGTTCCGCAGATGGTCCCTGCGCAGGTCGAGGTTTGAGAGCCGCTGCTTTAAGCACCGCCATTAGGGAGGTCAGGCCGAGGGCCTCTCCGGAGGTTCAGACACTCTCCCAACAGCTCCTCCGTGAGGGCCAAGTTAGACTCTCATCCTTCCATGACCCTTCCCCTACCTCCACTGTCCCTCAGGGCAGAAGGAATAAGGAGATCACTTTAACTGAAGTGTCTGTGTGTAGGAGACACGCATCGCGGCAGCCTTGACATAGAGAGAAGCTGAAAATCGCTGCCTGCTCACAGAGACGCCGGCTCAGATTCATGATGGCACGTCTTCCCAATGGAGTGTTATGAGACTATGCAAAGTGACTTCGTGTCGCTACCATTGCATTTCCACGTCCGGCAGATCTTTAAAAAGTGTGTTAAAATTTACAGTTTCCGGTATTTGAGTTTTCTACATAAGCATGTAGAAATCAGAAAAAACACAATAAAACACAACACAGAAACATCCAGAAGCATTTGCTGGGTATTTATAAAGGAGTTGATTTAGATTATTCTACAAGCATGATAACAAGAATCTCTTTACATTATCAAAGGAAATACTACAAGAAGTTTTCTCACAGCTGAAGAACCCGGGTTTCTAGGTTGAAAGAGTTTGCCAAAAGGCTAGCACAACAAACTGTTGTTTAATGATTTTGTTTTTGTTTTTTAAGATTTTATTTATTTAGTTGAGAGAGAGAGAGAGAATGAGCGGAAGTGGGGAGAGGGAGAGAGAATCTCAAGCAGTCTCTGTGCTAAGCATGGAGCCCAACTCGGGGCTCAGTCCCAGGACTCTGAGATCATGATCTGAGCAGAAAACAAGAGTCGGACACTTAACCGACTGAGCCACCCAGGCACCCCTAATGATTTTGTTTAAGATGCAGGTATTTGTCCTCACCACGGATGAATTATTATTACATAGTTTTTATTACTTATTTATTATTTTATTATTAATTTTTTTCAGAACACCAAGGATGAAGAGAAGATCCTAAAAGCTTCCAAAGAGAAAAAAGGAAAAACCGGTCAAAGACAAAGCATCAAGAATCAGAGTGGCATTTGGGCTCTCACCAGAGGCATTGGATATTAGAAGACCATGAACATTTGCTTTCAAAACAATGGGATGCCTGGCTTAGTCAGTAGATCATGTGACTCTTGATCGTGGGTTGTGAGTTCAAGCCCCATCGTGGGCATAAAGATTATTTAAAAGAAAGTGAGAAAGCGAGAAAGTGAAAGAAGGAAAGAAAGAAAGAAAGAAAGAAAGAAAGAAAGAAAGAAAGAAAGAAAGAAAGAAAGAAAATGCAAAATAATCAGGAAAAATGATTTCTCTCTCCAAAACTGCCTAGCATGTGTAATGGTAGAATAAAGACAACCTGAGGCATACAAGAGCTCCAAAATTTAATTTCTCAAACAATTTTAGAATATGCCTGGAGGATGCATTTTAACAAAATGAGGATGTACAACATGAAAGAGAAAGCCGTGGATCCTGGAAACTGCAGATCCGACCTAGGACACCGGTGAGGGTAGGTCCAGCAGGACCCAGCTATGTACAGGCCCTAGGAGGGTGCAGTTAGTCCAAACTGGGGCAGGAGGAGGGGGCTGTGGGATAGATGCCTCCAGATTTAAAAATACAAATGGAACTAGCAAAGGCTTCAAACCGTGTCTGAGTATATGGGAAAACTATTGACAGTCATGTGACAGATTTTTTGGAGCATTTAGGGAAAAGCCATGAAATAGAAATAGTCATATAGAAAACTAAGCAGATGAAAATATGAAAGCTGATAATTTCAGGAAAACCAAAAAATTGTAGAAGAAAAAATATAGAGTACTGTAAGTCACCACAACGCTTAAAATTGATAAACTCAAACTATAGCATGTGCATATTATTTTAAAATACAGAGAAAAATGAGGGAAAGAAACAGTTAAAAGAGTTGGAAGTGTTTGCCTCTTGGGAATGAGACAGGGTATTGGGTAAATACTGTTGTATTTTGCCATAAGCCTTGTAGCACTTAAAAAAAAAACTACACTCATTCTCTTCTCTTTTTAAAAAGATTTTATTTATTTATGTGGGAGAGAGAGAGAGCACTAGAAAGAGAGAGCTCAAGTGGGAGTCAGAGGGAGAGGGAGAAGTAGGCTCCCCGCTCAGCAGGGAGCCTGATGTGGGCTTGATCTCAGGACCCTGGGATCATGACCTGAGCAGAAGGCAGACGCCTAACCGAGTCAGTTACCAGATGCCCCTACAATCATTATTTTCATAATAAATGTTGGAACATTCATACACTGCTGATTGAATGTAAAATGATGCAGCCATTAACTTTAAAAAGTTAAACATAGTCACTACATGAACCAGCATTTCCTCTCCTAGGAATATACTCAAGAGAGCTGAAAACAGGTGTTCAAACAAAAACTTGTACAGGACTAGTTCAACATCATTTATTCACAACAACCAAAAAATGGTAAATGTCCATGAACTAATGAATGGATAAGAAAAATGTGGCATATCCATATGAAATGTGATTCAACCAAAAAAAAGGAATAAAGTACTAGTACATGCTACCACATGCATGAACCTTGAAAACATTATCCTAAGTGAAAGAAGCCAGTCACAAAAGGTCACATATTGTATAATTCCATTTATATGAAATGTTTAGAATAGCTAAATCCATAGAAACGGAAACTAGATTAGTGGTTGCTTGGGGTTGGTGGGAGGGGGAGATGAGGAGGGATTACTTAATGGGTATGGAGTTTCTTTTGGGGTGATGAAATGTTCTGCTAATGGTTGCACAACACTGTGAATATATGAAAAACCACCAAATTATACACTTTAGAATGATCAAATGGTGAATTTTATCTTATGTAAAATTTGTCTCAATAAGGATACACTGGGTTGTAGCAGAACACCCAATTCAAGCTGCCTTAAACACTGAAAGAGGTGTGTTGTGGGACTCCTGGGTGGCTCAGTTGGTCAAGCGTCTTGCCTTTGGCTCAGGTCATGATCCCAGGGTCCTGGAATCCGAGGTCCACATCAGGCTCCTTGCTCAGCAGGGAGCCTGCTTCTCCCTCTGTCTGCTTGTGCTCTCTCTCCCTCTCTCTGTGGCAAATAAATAAATGAAACCTTTAAAAAATTATTAAAAAAATTAAAAAGAAGTGTTTTGAGTTGAAAATTTTTAAAAAAGAACCACCACCCAATGTGCATGTTTTCCCTCCACTCTTCCAGGGCCTAAAATCCACTTGGCCCCAAGACCCCTGCACACAGGACCTGCAGGGGTGCTGGGGAGGACAGTGCATTGTGGTGGTAAATAAGCCCTTGAGAGCCAGACAGACCGATGAGAGTTCCGGTTCCTCCACTGACTTGCTGCGAGACCTGGCGCAGAACTCCTAATCTAAGTGGTTTCCTCAACGCTAAAACGCGGCAAATAACAGCCCTTATCTTATCCCGTGCTTGTTAAAACTAGAAGAGATAAAGGCTCCTGGGTGGCTCAGTCGGTTGAGCGTCTGCCATCAGCTCAGGTCATGATCCCAGGGTCCTGGGGTGGAGCTCGCATTGGGCTCCCTGCTCAGCGGGGAACTTGCTTCTCTCTCTCCTCCTGGCTTGTGCTCTCTGCCGCTAGCTCTTTCTCTTTGTCAAATAAATAAATAAAATCTGTAAAATGAAACGAAATGAAAAGAGAGAACGTTTTTATAAGCCCCAGGCGCGGTGCCTAGCCATAGCAAACACTCAGATCCGCTATTTGGGGGTAAAGTTCTGCTCCCAGAATGAGCAGTGACATGAAGCATAATGCAGCAGAGCAGGCAGGCGGAGAGGATTTCAGGGAAAACTACTATCTAGTATTTCTCGGGCGCTCCTCGGTGGCAGGCCCTGCTCCAAGGCCTTCCTGCGCACCCGCTCGCCTCCCTAGCGCACCGGGCCGCCGCCGACCCCGCCAGGGAGCCGTGCCCGTGGGGCCTGGGCTGCGAGCGGCCGCGACCCCGCCCCAGCGACGCGAAGGAGGCCGGCGCCTGGGCCACAGGGCCGGGCGGCGCTCTGCGGGCCGCGCCGGCCACCCGCCCGCTCCGGCGGCCTCAGCCCGGAGGCGCTCGGGGCCGGGGCCAAGCAGCCGCCCTCCCCCGGCGCCCCGCGGCCGGCGGGGAAGGCCTGCGCGGACTCCGGTGCTGGCCGCACGCGGGAGCGCCGGGGGGACGCGGGGATCGAAGGCCGGGGGCCGGAGCGCGGCGCTGGGCGGCACCGAAGCCGGGGAATCTGGGGCCTGGGGCGCGGAGGCCAAAGGCTGTCGAGACCTGCTGGTGGACAGGGCGCGGGGGCGGGAGGAGCCCGGGGTGCTGCAGGCGTCGCAGGGGCGTGGGAACACCCAGGACAGCGCCCCCCAAACTAGCCCCTGACCGCGCCCTCCCTGCCCCCTTGGCTTACAGGGCACACTGTGGGCTTGGCGCCAACCCTCTGTTCACAGGGCTCGATTTACTCACTTGTCTCCTCCGCTACTCAGATTGTTTGCGAAGATGCTTCGTCTTCATTTTAAACAGCAGACAAAGGAGCCAAACTGCGTCCCTCCCTTGGGCTCCAGTCAGCCTCTGGGGTCCTTGAAGGCAGGGCTGGTCCTTCACCACGGTGTCCCCACAGCCTGGCACGTGATAGGCTCTCAGTGGACGGTGGTTGGTGCAGAAGAAATGGTCGTGTGAGAGAACTGCTCCCTTGAGACGCAGATCTCACTCTTCGGACTCGAAGCAGAGGGGCTGTGGTAGGAGGCCTGGCACAGAAGCCCTAACAGCTACTGGAACCCCCATGTGTATAATGGCAGGCTATGTGAAAGCACACTCATTGCTTTTCTTTTCTGAGCCTCACACTATCCTTGGAAAGTAGGAGTGGCTACTGCTGTTACTCTTATTTGACAGATGAGGAGACCAAGATTCAGAGGAAAAGCCCAGCTATAGGTTATGCAAAATCCAGTCTTGCTTGCTTTCTGGGGCCAGGCTTCCTGGAGTTCCTGCACCAGGCTTGTAGCTATGCATGCCCATAGGGCTAGCATTTCTCCTGTTTTTCCTGTGCCCACTGAAGTATTCAGGCTGTAGCGTGCAAAGGCAGGGCGGTGGGTTGGTGACTGCGGCCAGCAGTAGGTGGTTGGTGGTAAGGGAAATAGGGAAGGCAACATTGCCATTTAATGCCAGTCCAGGTTTGATTCAATGCAGGCATACTCACCAAAGCTTTACTGGGCTATGTACTGGGGGAGGAGTGCAATGACAAATGAGACACAGATCTTGCACCCAGGGAGTCAAAACTCGGTAGGACAATAGCCACATATATATGACATTCAGGATTCATGAAGTTTAGCTAAAAACAGTGGTTCTCAACCAGAGGTTCAAGGAATACCTGTGGAGAATTTTAAGTCTATGCATGCAAAATATTGATGTCAGAGCCCCCCTCAGGCCTACCAAGACAGAATTTCCTAAATGGGATCAAAGCATGTGGCTTTTTAAGAAAGCTTTCCCTGGATTCTGATGTACACTCTTTGTTGAAACCTGTTGTGCTAACACAAAATTGTTGATTGTGGACAAATAAGAGAAGAACACAAATAACTACAGAGAGAAAATTGGGGTGGGCACCTTAATAAAGAGACACACTTTTTGGGGGGGTGGCTAGGGAGTTTCAAGTCACATCTGGATGGAGGAATCAGGAAGTATTAGGGTGATGTGGCAGTTTATGATGGGACATAAAGTATGTGTAGGATGCGGACAAGTAGAGATCGTGCGAAGGAGAAGAGGAGAACATTTCAGGATGAAAGACCAACCTGAGGGGCGCCTGGGTGGCGCAGTCGTTAAGCGTCTGCCTTCGGCTCAGGACGTGATCCTGGCGTTCCGGGATCGAGCCCCACATCAGGCTCCTCCACTGGGGGCCTGCTTCTTCCTCTCCCACTCCCCCTGCTTGTGTTCCCTCTCTGGCTGGCTGTCTCTCTCTGTCTAATAAATAAATAAATCTTAAAAAAAAAAAAAAAGACTAACCTGAGCAAAGAAAGAGAGGTAGAAAAGAACACGAAGTACATTTGGAGACCAGATTATAGGGAGTTTGACCGGAAGGAGACTAAACATGGCCGGGAAAGGAAGAGTGGGGTCTGCTGTGAATCGTCTTGTGTGTTAGAATGAAGTCTTACTAAATACAAATGGAAGAGTCAATATTGTGGAGATGCGGACCTTCTCAAACTTGATCTGTATATTTAGTGTAACGACATTAAAAAAAAAATACCCAAAGGATTTTTGTAGAAAACTTCACAAAGTGGTTCTGGAGTTTATTTGGAAGCATCGACCTGTGGGAGAAGAGTTAGAAAATAGAAAGCTACGATAATGAAAACAGATGTGTACGTGTGGAAACAGGCAGACAGGTCAGGAAAACAAGTCTAGAATAAACCCAAGCATATGTGGGAACTAATACATTACCAAGAGGACAATCCAAAGCAGTGGGTTAAAATGGTATTCGAATGAGATAAGCCAGTCACAAAAAGACAAATACTGTATGATTCTATTTATATGAGCTATGTAAAATAGTCAAATTCATGGAAACGGAAGGTAGAATGGTGGTTACCAATGCCTGCGGGAAGGAGGAAAAGGGGACTTGATGTTTAATGGATATAGTGTTTTAGTTTTGCAAATTGAGAAAGTTCCAGATCTGTTTCACAACAATGTTCAAGGTTAACACTACTTAACTGAACACTTAAAAATGGTTATGTTGAGGGGCGCCTAGGTGGCTCAGTCTCTCTTCAGCTCAGGTCATGATGTCAGGGTCCTGGGATCGAGCCACAAGTTGGGCTCTCTTCTCACAAGGAGTCGGCTTCTCCCTCTCCTCCCTGCTCGTGCTTTCTCTTGCGATCTCTCTCTCTCAAATAAATAAATAAAATCTTTTAAAAAATGGTTATGATGGCAAATTTTATGTTATGTGTATTTCACCACAATAAACACAATTTTTAAAATGATATTCAAACATCCAGCTACCCATTTGGAAAAGGTCCATACTTCACTGGCTTTCCGAAGGTAGTTTAATAATAATGGTGAATATTTAAAGAATTAACACCAGGTTATCTGGCTGGCTCAGTAGGAGGAATATGTGATTCTTGAGCTTGGGGTTGTGAGCTCAAGCCCCGCATTGGGTGTAGAGATTACTCGAAAATAAAATCTTTTAAAAAAATTTAAAAATTAAAAAAAATAGGGGCGCCTGGGTGGCACAGCGGTTAGGCGTCTGCCTTCGGCTCAGGGCGTGATCCCGGCGTTATGGGATCGAGCCCCACATCAGGCTCTTCCGCTATGAGCCTTCTTCTTTCTCTCCCACTCCCCCTGCTTGTGTTCCCTCTCTCGCTGGCTGTCTGTATCTCTGTCAAATAAATAAATAAAATCTTTAAAAAAAAAATTAAAAAAATAATAAAGAAGAATTAACACAAATCCTTCTCAAACTCTTCCAAAACATCAAAGAAGAGGAAACACTTCCAAACTCATTTTATGGTGCCAGCAATAATCTGACAGCAAAACCAGACAAAGATATTACAAAAAAAGGAAACTACAGATCGTCTCTTATAAACACTGATGCAAAACAACTGATCCTCAGCAAAATACTAGCCAACTGAGCTCAGTAGCACATGAGAAGGATTATACACCATGACCAAGTGGGTCTGTTCTTGGAATGTAAGAATAGTTTACCATAGGAAAATCAATTAATACACCACGTCAACAGAATGAAGGGAAAAAACACATCATCTCAACTGACGCAGGAAAAGTACTTGACAAAGTTTAGCACCCTTTCTTGACAAAAACACTCAACAAACTAGAAATAGAAGGAAACTAAACATAAGAAAGGCTATATATGAAAAGCCCATAGCTAATGTCATACTCAATGGTGAAAGACAAAATGCTTTTCTTTAGGATTAACAACAAGACGAAAATGCCTGCCTTTGCCACCTTGTTCAACATAGTCTAGAATTCTAGCCAGAACAATTCAGCACGATTAAGAAATGAAAGGCATCTAAATCAGAAAGAAAGGAGCAAAATGAGCTCTATTGACCAATAACGTGATGTAGAAACCCTAAAGATCCACCAAAAGACTGTTAGAATGAATTTTAAAAATTGGCCAATTTTCAGGATAAAAAATTAACAGGCAAAAATCAGTTGCATTTTTATACACTAAAATTGAACAAAAGAAAACAATTACATTTACATTGGCTACAAAAAGAATAAAATAGTTAATAATAAATGCAACCAAGTGGGCTGCCTCCGTTTGCTGGGGCTGCTGAAACAAAAAACCACAGACTGGGTAACTTAAACAACAAAAATTTATTTTCTCACAATTCTGGAGGATAGAAGTCCAAGATCAAGGTGCTGGGAGATTTTGTTTCTTCTGAGGCCTCTCTCCCTGGCTCACAGATGGCTCCCTTTTTGCTGTGCCCTCATATGGTTGTTCCTCTGTCTGCATTGTCTGTGACCTTAATCTCCTCTCCTTATAAGGACACCAGTCATATTGGACTAGACCTCACACTAACAACTTGACTTGAACTGGGCGTTTGAGAATTCATTCAGTTTGGTATCACAGTGAACTTTCCAATTTCAAGACTTGTATCATTCTCAGCTTTAGGCAATTTTCCTCCTTTTTTTTCTTCCACTGTTCTTTTCTATGTTTACCTTCTGGAACACCTACTAAAGAGAGTTGGAGCTTCTGGATATACCTTCTAAATCTCTTTTATCTCATATTATCCAACGTTGTTTTCCCCTCCAAGCTGTCTTTTCTTTCTTTTTTTTAAGATTTATTCATTCATTTATTTGACAAAGAGAGAGAGAGAGAGCACAAGCAGGTAGAGCAGCAAGCAGAGAGAGAGGGAGAAGCAAGCTCCCTGCAAAGCAGAGCCCGATGTGAGGCTGGATCCCAGGAATCATGTCCTGAGCCAAAGGCAGACACTTAACCGACTGAGCCACCCAGGTGCCCCCAAGCTGTCATTTCTTACCGGAGTTTCAAGCTGTGGCTTTTTGGTTTTTGCTTTTTTTTTAAGATTTTGTTTTATTTATTTGAGAGAGAGAGAGCGCGCGCTCGAACATGAGCGGGGGAGGGGCAAAGGGATGGGGAGAAGTAGGCTTCCCGCTGAGCAGAGAGCCTGATGCAGGGCTGGGTCCCACGACCCTGGGATCGTGACCTGAGCAGAACGCAGAGGCTTCACCAACTGAGCCACCCAGGTGCCCCGAAGCGGTGGTTTCTTTTGATGAACCTGATTTTGTCTTCTTTCCTTTTTATTTTTATTTTTTTAGATCTACTTTTAAGTTATACAAATGTATCTTATCATTGCAAAATACTTAAGTGATGCAGAAAAAGCATTTAAAACTCTCATGCCCCACCTCTAACATTCCAATTCAGTTTCTGCAAGTTGAGCACTACTATTAGTTTTTCCTTTCAGATCTTTTCCTATGGTTACTTTTACATTTTTATTTTCATATTGAAATGTGTGTTTTGTTTTTGCTTTTATATAAGTGGTATCAAACTAAACTTGCTGTTTCACAATTTCCTTTGTCCTTATTTTATATGTTGGAGATTTTTCATGTCAGTAGATATCTATTTATTTATTTATAACAGTTACATAGCATTCCATAATAAACAACGTAACAATGAACATATTTGTACCTACCTCAGCCTCACTATAAATATGTATTTCTTTGGAACATAACTTAAAAAATGGAATTGCCGGTTGGAACATGTACACATTTATTTATTTTTTCAATATACCCTTAGTACAAAATTCAAAAGGTACAAAATCAATCCGTTGAAAAGCAAGTCTTCTTCCTACTCCTGTCTCCCAGTCATTAGTTCTTTACTCCAGAAGCAGTCACTGGCATCGGTTTCTTCCTTTCACAGGTATTCTTGGATTGGACATTTTGGATTTTAATATGTCTATTGCCAAATGAGCCTTCCAAATGCAATTTATACCAGCTATGATAAATTGCAATTGGCCATAGATTCTTTGCTGTTCCTCTTGCCCAGAGGTGAATTCTATTTCCCCCTGCTTGCATTGAGGTTGGCCCAGGCCTTAAGAGCTGTTGTAGCGTCCTTTCTCACTCTCTTGGAATGTTGCTGCCAAGTGAGTAAACCCAGTCTACGCTACTGGACAGTGAGAAACTGTGAAGCAGAGACAAGCACTTCCAGCTTGGGTTTCCTAGACCAGGGGTTGGCAGACTTTTTCTTTAAAGGGCCACATGGTAAATATTTTCAGCTTTGTGGGCTATGCAGCCTCTCTTGCAACAACTCAACTCTGCTGCTGTGTTGTGAGAACACCATAAACAATCTGTAAATATATAGGTGTGGAGAGATTTGCCCAGCGGGAGTAGTTTTTGACCCTGACCCTAGACCAACCAGCCTGCCAACTGCCAGGCATGTGAATAAGGTCATTGTAGACAATCCAAGCCCCAGCTTAACCTCCAGCAAACTGCAGAGAACAGTAAGCCAGAATAACTTCCCAGCTGACGTACAGAATTGTGAGTACTAATTAATGTCGCTCTTTTAAGCCACTAAGTTTTAGGATGGCTTGTTACATAGCAAAAGCTAACCAACACACTAACCTGTGCCGTAATTGGACATTACCAATATATTTTTAAAAGATTTTATTTGCTTATTTGTCAGAGAGAGCAAGCACAAGCAGGGGAGGGGTAGGCAGAGGAAGAGGGAGAAGCAGGCTCCCCGCTGAGCGGGGAGCCCAATGCGAGTCTGGATCCCAGGACCCTGGGACTATGACCTGAGCCAAAGGCAGACGCTTAACCAACTGAGCCACCCAGGCATCCTTATCAATATTTTTTATTTTTATTAATATGATGTGTTACAAATGGTTGTTACAGTTATTTAACTATGTCTTTCTATGATTACTTATGCATTTGAGCATTTTCTCATATATATTCATTGGTTTACTATATATACTCTTTTGTGATTTTCTTTTTCATATCCATTGTTCATTTTAACATTGGATTGTTATTGATTTGACATTGTTTGAGAATGTATCTTAGATATGAACTCTATTATATATATTGCAAATATTTTCTTCCTGTTCGTTGTCAATTTTTGTAGTATCTTTTATTATATTGAACTTCAAATTTTTATGTAATCAAATTTAGCAATCATTTCCCTTATGGGTTTTTGAGTTTTGTGTCTTTAGGAGACCCTCCCTTTTCTTTTCATAAAAAACATTCTTCTAGGGGCGCCTGGGTGGCGCAGTCGTTAGGCGTCTGCCTTCGTCTCAGGGCGTGATCCCGGCATTCTGGGATCGAGCCCCACATCGGGCTTCTCCGCTAGGATCCTGCTTCTTCCTCTCCCACTCCCCCTGCTTGTGTTCCCTCTCTCGCTGGCTGTCTCTCTCTGTCAAATAAATAAATAAAATCTTTAAAAAAAATTCTTCTACATCTTCTAACACTTCTATAGTTGATTTTGTTTTTACAATTGTCTTGTTTATTATCCATATGGGATTTATTTTATGTGTGGTATAATTTTTTTCCAACTGGAAAAATTAGCTATTCTTGCACATTTTGTTTTTCAGATATATTTCCAAATCATCTGTAGTTCCCTATAAAAATCTCTTGGCATTTCAGTTGTTATTCCTTTTTGTGTCCTGTTTTTTCAGAGTATCCTCAAATTTTCTGGTCTCTCAATGGTGCTATTTCTGGGTTTTCAGTCTTATTTGGAATTTATTGCTTTTTAAATTAATATATTGTTTTATGGAACTTGGAACAGGAAGGAGAGTGGTCAGGTGCACATTTAGATCCAGTTCTTCCACCAGCTATTAATTTTTGAAATTTACGTTTCAAGACTTGAAAGAATACAGCATTATTATTATTATTAAAGATCTATTTATTTATTTGAGAGAGTGTGTGCGCATGGTGGGGAGGGGAGAGACAGAGAGAGAGGGAGAGAAACTTTAGCAGACTTCTACTCTGAGCAGAGTCCAATGTGGGGCTTGATCCCAGGACCCTAATATCATGACCTGAACTGAAACCAAGAGTCTGATGTTTACCCAATTTCACCATCCAGGAGCCCCATTATTATTTTTTTTTAAAGATTTATTTATTAGGGTGCCTGGGTGGCTCAGTCGGTTAAGTGTCTGACTTATTTATTTTAGAGAGAAAGCGTGTGTTTGGCACGGGGGCGGGGATAGGAGGTAGAGGCAGAGAGAGGGAAAGAGAGAATCTCAAGCAGACTCCCCGCTGAGTGTGGAGCCCAATGAGGGGCTCAATCCCACCACATTAAGACCAGGACCCCAGCCAAAATCAAAAGTCGGGTGCTCAACCAAATGAGCTACCCAGGCGTCCCACAGCATTATTTATAAAAATGAAAATATAAAGCTTCACTTGAGTAGCTCTCTCAGTTACGTAAATGTAGGCTGAGAAACAGTCATTGTTTTGGGATTGGAATGTAGCTTTCATGACTTAATTAAGGTGGCCATTAGATCTCTGACATATTAACTTGGTCCCTAAGAAGGAACTGAATACATTTACATAAGTAAATGTCTTCAGTCATGGTCTTCTGGGATATAAGGAACTGACACTCAATCATTACTCTCTAAGATATGAAGTTAGAGAGACCTGTGGATGTTGTCTGGCTGGCGCTGGCCAAAGGAGAGTGGCAGGGTAAAGTAACAAGTTCTTTGAAATCATTAACTTCAGTAAAGTGGGAGTTCAGGATGATGCCCTCAAGGTTGATTTCAGCCAAGGAGATGGCTGATGCTGAAAGCAGGTCTGGTAGCAACATTTCAGAACTAGCAGCATTACCCACCAAATGTGCAGAATCAGTTTCCTACTACAAAGCAGCAGCAAAAAACAAAGAATGTAATAGACCAATGGAACTCCTATACTATCGTTGATGGGGTATTGAAGTTGGACAGACTTCTCTTACAAGATTAAATTCTTGGGGATTTGAGGGTAAGTCAGAGAGATAAGCCCTAAGAGGCAGATGTTATTCATCTATTTTGTGGTGACATTCATTTAATGTAAAAAAAATTTTTAATGAGATGTATTTATCATTGTACCATAATTTTAGAAACAGGCCAATCTATGCCCCCCTGTAGGGAAATTAGTTATAAAAAATTATGGCACATCCGTAAAATAGAATACTATGCACCTATCACAAAGGATGATATAGAAATGCATTAATTGAGGTAGAACAACCTCCAAGACTTATTTCTGAGAAAAAAAATATGCTATTTCTATACAAAAAGTTTAGTTATATATCCTTATAAATAAATATATATATTTTTTCATGTAGAGGTCTGGAAGTAAGGTTAGTAAATTTTGGTGATTGGCTCTAGGTGGTGAGATTTTAGATAATTTTTGCTTTCTTTCTTATAGTCTCCTGTATTATTTAAAATTTTTACAAATTTTCTATAATGACCAAGTTTTATCCTTATGAAATAATTTTTTTAAATGGAAACTGACCAAAGAAATTATAAGGAATAATAATAGTAATAATACTAATGATAGCCTACTATGTGCCAGAAACTATGCTGTTTTTATGTATTATCTGATTTAATTCTCACAGCAACCCTAGGAGATTACTAACCTGTTTGGCAATATTGAACAAATCCAGGCTTGAATAGTTTAAGTAGATTGTCCATCATCACAGGGTTAGTGTGTGGTTGGGGGCATGATTAAAGCCAAAATTCCCTGGCTATAGAGCTAGGATCTCTCTGGTCTGACCCACAGGGAATTTGGATCTCTGTTTGGAGCTAATAGAGAAATTCACCAGCATCTAAAATATAATCCACTTACAATCCTACAGTCATACCTCCAATGCCATTTTCTCTTTTACCGTTCCAGAAGCAAACACTAAATACTGTAAAAATAACCAGTACCAAAGTCACTACCAACCAAAGACAAAAAATTTTCTGTGGTGTTCTGTTCATTGGTAGATCCAGTGAACCTTGGGTTGCAGTGTCGTAGTGTATCCTAGCATAGCTCCCTCCTCTTGAAACTGGGCTGGCCCTTTGACTTGCTTTAACACACAGAATTAGGAGAATAATGAAAGCACCAATTCTGGGTGCTTAGCAGCTAACGCTTTTGTCCTTTTGGGAGCCCTGAGCTAACACGTAAGAAGTCTGGCTACTCTGCTGGAGAAATTATATGGGAAGGTCACAGGGAGAGGGAGAGAATTTGAGACTACAGGGAGAGGGGGCCCAGCCACTCTGGCTGAACCAGCCACCAACTGATGCTACCATCAACAGCAAGTACTGAACAAAAATGTTTGGGCTAATTCCAACCCAGATGGCAGAAAATAAAACAGCTTTGTTTTAAGCTATACATTTTAGGGTGGTTTGTTACACAATGATAATGAGAATACCTCCTTGCTTTCCCAGGGTGACTAATGGTACACTTTGTTCTACGTAAAACTTAAATTTTTATTTCCTACCCTTTTCTCTCAATTTTATAGCAATGCTTTGCCAGAAGCTTTCGCATTAATTACTAGGACACAGGCGAGCTTTAATGGAGTTACTAGAGGCTGACTTTAGTCCTAGCCTTAGCTGTATGCCTTTTGAAAGTGACTTACCCTTTTGTCTCAATTGTGAAATGAGAACTAATGCTCACTCTATTTACCAGAGTGGAAAAATTAATATAACCGAGTTGAAAAGAAAAACGAAAAGCATTTAATAGAGCTTCCAGTTCAAGAGGCAGGTGAGGAAACACAAAGAACATGGATTTGATGTCATCTGGGTGTAAGATCTTGAACAAAATGACTTAATATGTCTGATCGCCAGTTTTTCCTCTGTAAATGAGATTACTCCTTCTCATATCACAGGTTTATCTGTGATGATTAAATGAGAAAACACATGAAGCAAGAGACCTGCCGCAGAATAAAGGCTAACTGCCCGCCATCAGATCCTAAAGTTCCCGCCTCCACCTTCCTCCATCCTCATATTCCCGCCTAGTAAGTCTGAGGTGGGATCCGGAAAGCTACATTTTCATTTATAGATTTTTTAATTTATTTATTTGACAGAGACAGCCAGCGAGAGAGAACACGAGCAGAGGGAGTGGGAGAGGAAGAAGCAGGCTCCCAGCGGAAGGAGCCCGATGTGGGACTCGATCCCAGAGCGCCGGGATCACACCCTGAGCCGAAGGCAAACGCCTAACGACTGCGCTACCCAGGCGCCGCTACGTTTTCATTTAGAAAAATCGACATTACAAAACAAAGTTCCCAAACAGATTCTAATGCAGACGCCCGCAGGCAGAAGACTCCGCTTGCTACCACGCCCCTTCCCTGTGTCAGGCTGCTAACTCCAGGTCTCGCGGTGGTTTTTCTTTCTTCAGACGGCTACAGGTCGCGCGAGAGTAGCTCGCCCAATCACGAGGCTGGATGCTTGCCCAACATGGCGGCGCGCTAGGAGCGTAACATCTGCGTTTCTAGGCTCTTCCCCCTGCGGGTGGTTTAAGACTCTGGAGTTAATAGAGGCCTACTCCAGATCGGTCATCTGGAAGAAACTTTGACTTCAGTTGTGAGTTATTTAGTATTTCTCGGGCGGGTTGAGAGGTTACTTAACCTTTGTGTGGCCCAAGTTCCTTATTCTCGGGTTCTGGGCTGGTGAGTTGCTGACTTGGGGCCTAGGGAGACAGACCTGATGGGTGGGTGGTTTTGTTTCTGTATATGTGCGTGCTTGTTGCGCCCGGCGGTTCTGGACGGGTGAGGTGCTGACTTGGGTCTAGGGAGACAGACCACATGGGTGAGTGAATGGGTTGGGTGGGTGGATATATGTGTGTGCGCGCGCGCACGTGGAGGAGGTTAATGATGGTGGGATGGATGGGAGGAGTTGGCGCCTAGAATGGAGACTAGGATTGAAGTACGGAAGACCCCAGCGGTTGAGGAGGTTTAGAGAGATGAGAAACTGAGGCGGGATGACTGAGTGGATAAGATGAGCGGGTGGGAGGAGTGGAGGAGATGGAGAAATGGTAGTGGCGGAACTAGAGGAAAAGGTCGGATTTATTGAAGGAAGGCGACGGGAGAAAACGGAGATTGGGGTTGAACTGGGAGAGATCTATCCGGAAGGAATTCGAAGTTACAAGCGGAAATTAGAATTCGAAGCGGAATTTAGATTCTTTTGAGTGTTTAGATAAATGGTAGTTGAAATGTGTTATTGAGGGTCGGCAGAAACCAAGGAAACAGTAGCATGAAGATGGCAAAGTTGAAAGAAAGTCAGAGCGTCAGCTTCAGGGGTGTACTGCTTTGGCTTTCTGGACTGACTCGGGTAACCCAAAAGAAAAAGCTCCAGCCCTAACTAGGCTGATCGTTTTTGAATGTCAAGATGAGGACTGTTTACAAAAAATGAGAGTGTTGTGTGTCAGTGGCTCCGGACAGTGAAAAAAGAGTTCCCTCATGTTTTCAGTCAACAAATAACTGATGAGTGCTTACTCTCCCAGGCCCTAATTTAGGCACTGGAATATCGCAGTGAACAAGATAGACAAAATATTTTCCCTAATGAAGCTTACTGGCAGGGCAGATTTTAAAAAGCAAGTAAATGCTGTATATGGAATGTCAGATGGGTAAGTTCTGTGTTGGAGACAAAGTATTATGGGAAAGGATTGTGTTCACTCACTTACTGCACATTTAAGTGTTCACCTACTGCTCTAAGAAAAGGCATCAGGGGCGCCTGGCTGTCTCAGTCCATAGAGCCATAGTCATGATCTCAGGGTAGTGAGTTCAAGCCCCACATTGTGCGTAGAGCTTACTTTAAAAAGGGGGGGGGGCAGTGAGAAGGTGAGGTTTTATCAAAGGCCTGAACAAGGTGAGGGTACCTTGTATGTATGTATTTCTGGGGGAAGAGCAGTCCATACAGACCAAGTACAAAATCCCTGAGGCAGGAGTGTGCCAGATTTGGTAAAAAAAAAACAAACAAAGCCCCCAAAATCCAAGGAGATGAACATGACTAGGTAAGAATGAGCCAGGAAGAGGAAAGTAGGTTAGGCTAGAGAGAAGGAGGAGTGACAGTGTTAATGCCAGGTAAGAGTTGACATTCGGTTAAATTCTGAGAAATAGGATAGATTTAGCTAAGATCCCATTGCCTTCATTAGGAGGTTGGTTAGCAAGAAAGTGGCTTTATTGACTCTTTCTTTGTTCTGACCAGAAAGGTTGATTAATGTAGGATATAAATTGAATCTGCCTTATCTAATTTAATTTGTTCCACATATGTTCAAAGTGTCATGTCTGTACACTGATGTCATCTATGCAGTCTTTAGAATCTTAATGTGTTGCAGAGCTCTAACATACCAGTGTCTTTTGAAATTACTGTTAGAATACTTTTTTTGTTGTTGTTGCTTGCCAGAATCACAAGAAAAGAAAACGTTTTCCTTTTAAGCTTTTTCTCTTTCTTTCTTTTTTTTTTTTTTAAGATTTTTAAAAGTAATCTCTACACCCAGTGTGGGGCTTGAACTTAGAACTCTGAGATCAAGAGTTGCACACTCCACTGACTGAGCCAGCCAGGCACCCCTTTTTCAACTTTTTTCATGGGGACTGGTTCTTGTCCTAATTTTATGCTCCCCTCTTTTTTGGTAGTCTGTCAAAAGTACGTTAATGTTAGGAAATTGAAACTTGTATATAGTGAGTTTCTGTGATAATGTTAGGGGCAAAAGGTGGTAGCTTAGTATGCTGAAAAACTTTCAGGTGACTATTAATTTTCCTAAATTCTGAATTATTCACTCAACAAATATTTATTGTATGCCGGTTGTTGGAGGATACAGTGAAAAATAAGATGGACATGGTTGCAGCCTGGGAGGTGGGGTGGAGAACAGGACAAATGTAAACTAAAGAGCTTCGAAGGAAAGCATAGAATACTTTGAAAGTATATAGAGTGGGCATCTGGTTGGATATGTGGTGTCAGAGAAACCCTACCTGAGAAAATGATGCTTAGGGTGTAATTTGAAGGATTAGTGGGCGTTCACAAGGACCATGGATGGTAGGAGGGTGAAGAGAACCTTTTAGGCGGTAAGAATAACAGATGGTGGGACAGATCATTATGCAGCAGAGAAAATGAAAAGACTAGTGTGTCTGGAGCATAGTGGCAACAAATGAGGTTGGAGGGATAGGCAAGGCCTAGATTATGTATGCCTTGTTAATGATTTTGGACTTTATCAGCCTAATAGCTTTAGGAAGCCACTGAAGGGATTTAGCAAGGACTCCAGATTTGCGTGGAGGGAGGGAGGGAAGATTTGTCTGTTAGGTGAAAAGTGGATGGCAAAGGCAAGAGCGGTTATAGAGAGATCAGTTAGAGGCTATGATAGTAATCCAAGGGGG
Organism: Ursus maritimus; assembly: GCF_017311325.1. NCBI lineage: Eukaryota > Metazoa > Chordata > Mammalia > Carnivora > Ursidae > Ursus > Ursus maritimus. Next base: position 44,866,351 of record NW_024424897.1, on the reverse strand, counting down.
ATAATGATCTGGGGTAGAGTTGTGCAGTTGTGACAGAAATGGGTAGGGTCAAGAAATAATTAGAAGGTAGAACATATTCAGGACATGGTGTGTTTGGAATGGGGAAGATGGCGTGGAGAAGATGCTAAGGATTTCTGGCCTGAGCATCACAAGAAAGGTAGTGGTGTTATTTGGCGAAAAAGGGATGATTAGAAAAGGACCAGTTTGGGGTGGGTAAAAATGACTTAAATTTGGACATTGTACATGAAGTACTTTTGAGCTATTCAAGTGACAAGTCTCGTAGGCAGTTGGATATATGATTTGGAAACGTCCAGGATGAAGACGACTCTTTTTTGAAAATTGTTGTTAAATTTTCAGTGTAGAAGATATTTGCAAATGACATATCCAATAAGGGGTCAGCATCCAAAATACATAAAGCACTTGTACAACTCAACACCAGAAAGCCCAAATAATCTAATTAGAAAATGGGTAGAGGACCTGAATAGACATTTTTCCAAAGAAGACATACAGATGGCCAACAGACACATGAAAAGATGCTCAACATCACTGATCATCAGCACAATTAAAAACAACGCCATAATGAGATATCACCTCATGCCTGTCAGGATGGCTAAAATCAGAAACACAAGAAATAACAAGTATTGGCAGGGATGTGGAGAAAAACGCTCCTGCACCATTGGTGGGAATGCAAATTGGTGCAGCCACTGTGGAAAATAGTACAGGGGTTCCTCAAAAATTAAAAATAGAATTACCATTTGGGGTACCTGGGTGGCTTAGTTGGTTAAGTGTCCGACTCAGCTCAGGTCTTGATCGGGAGTTCAAGCCCCAAATTGAAAAAAGAATTACCATCTGATCCAGTAATTCCACCACTGAGTATTTACCTAAAGAAAATGAAAACACTAATTCAAAAAGATATATGCAGCCCTATATTTATGGCAGCATTGTATACAATAACTAAGATAAAGAAGCAACCAAATGTCTATCAATAGATGAATGGTTGAAAAAGGTGTAGAGAAAGACAAATGTCATATGATTTCACTCATGTGGAATTTAAGAAGCAAAACAGATGAACATAGAGGAAGGGAAGGAAAAATAAGATAAAAATAGAGAGGGAGGCAAACCATAGGAGACCCTTAACTATAGGGAACAAACAGGGTTGCTGGTGGGGAGTGGGTTGGGGGTTGGGGTAAATGGGTGGTGGGCATTAAGGAGGGCACTGGATGTAATGAGATTTTATATGTAGCTGGTGAGTCACTAAATTGTACCCCTGAAACTAATAGTACACTATATGTTAACTAAATTGAAAAGAAAAAAAAGGTGTGTATATACACAATGGAATGCTTAGGGTGTGATGAAATCTTGCCATTTGCAACAACATGGATGGACCTAGAGGGAATAATGCTAAGTGAAATAAGTCAAAGAAAGACAAATACCATATGATTTCACTCATGTGGAATTTAAGAAACAAACAAAAAAGGGAGACCAGCAAAAAAACAGACTCTTAAATGAGGAGAGCGAACTGGTGGTTGCCATAGGGGAGGTGGGTAGGGGCATGGGTGAAATACAGGGGATTAAGAGTACACTTAACCTTGGTGAGCACTGAGGAATGTATAGAATCGTTGAAACATTATATCGTACGCCTGAAACTAATATAACACTGTATGTTAAGTTTAAGTTAAAAAATTAAAAAAATTTTTTTCAGTGTAGAAAGCTGTAAAAAAAACATTTTGAAATAGAGTATTAGCAGATCTCTTACTATGTAAAGTTATATCTCTAATAAAACCTACAAAGGAAAGGTGTTTGTTGCTAGGAGACTATAATAGGGGATATGACTTAACTAGGAGGATTAGGGAAGGAAAAACTTTCCTGAAGAAGAGATGCTCGAACGAACGAACGTAAGGATGAGTAGGAATTCATCAGGTGAAGGGGAGAGGGAAGAACATTACAAAGGGAATAAACTGTAAAGACCCAATTGCCAGAGTGGAGGGACAGGAAGAAGAGCAACGGGAGGTGTGACTTAACCCAATGATGAACAAATAGGTAAGGCCACACTTTGCTGGGCCTTAAACGTATGAGGAAGTAATGATTTTTGTTTGTAATCCTAAGTAAAGTTTTGAGCAAGTAGGCATAGAGAGGAAGACATAGTGAGATTTGTGTTTAGGAGATGATCTCTGCAAGGTGGAAAGAGGAAATCTGAGAGAGTTAAGAGTGGATTCAGGGTGACCAAGTGAAAGGCTGTTCTGAATCCAGGTGACTTGTACTGGGCTGATATTGGTGGAGTAGGGAAAAATTGGATGGATTTGAGAGGTATTTAGCAGGTAAAATCCACATGACTGTTGATTTCTTGGGATATGGGAGGAGTATAGAACTATCAGGTGATGCCTAGGATTTTGGCTTACCTAACACTGTTTAGATGAATGCACCTTATAAAAAACAGTGGAAAATACAGAATGATGTGAAGAAGAAAATACAAATCACTTACCACCCAGAGATATGCACTAAAATAATTTTTAAAATGACCAACTGCATAACTTACTAAACCACTACAATCAGGGTGCCTGGTGGCTCAGTCGTTTGGGTGTCTGCCTTTGGCTCGGATTGTGATCCCAGAGTCCCCAGATTGAGCCCCGCATCAGGCTCCCTGCTTAGTAGAGAGCCTGCTTTTCCCTCTGCCCCTCACCCTGCTTATGCTCGCTCTTTCTCGCGCTCTCTCTCAAATGGAAAATAAAATCTTAAAAAACAAAACAAAGCACTACGATCAATGGCTCTTCTTCACTTTTATATCTTGCTATAAATGTGCGAATTTTTTTTTGTAATCTGGAAGAAGACAAAATTGTTTGTTTTCATATGGTTTTAGCTACCTAGGAATGACAAGACTGAAATTTGTAAAATAGAAGATATATTTTGAAACATTAGTGACTTTATAATGTGCTACCAAATATTCAGTCCATACAAGACCCTTGTAAAAACTAACCTCTGACTATTAGTTCTTGGCTGTAGATGCTTTCAAAAGAATAGTTTCCAGTTTTCATGGTTTAAAAAAAAAATCATGTTGCATACGCTTTTCAAACTGTGATAAAATATACATAACATAAGATTTACCATTTTAAGCATTTTTAAGTGTACTGTTGAGTGGCATTAAGTACATTCACATTGTTATATAACCATCACCACTGTTCATTTCTAGAAGTTTTTCATCATCCTAAACATACCCATTAAATAATAACTCAACATTCCTACCTCCTCCCCAAACCCTGATAACCTTTATTCTACTCTCTGTATGAATTTGCCTATTCTTGGTACCTCATATGAGTGGGATAATACAACATTTGCCCTTTTGAGTATGGCTTATTTCCCTTAGCATAATAAGGTTCATCCATGTTGTAGGGCGTATCAGAATTGTATTCCTTTTTATGGCTGAAGGATGTTGCGTTTTATGTATGTACCACATTTTTTTAATCCATCTACGGACACTTGGGGTGGTTTCTATTTTTTGGCTGTTGTGAATAATGCTGCTGTGAACATTGATGTGAAAATATCTGCTTGAATCCGTGCTTTCAGTTCTTTTGGGCGTTACCTAGGAGTGGAATTGCTGGATCATATGGTAGTAATTCTATGTTTAACTTTTTAAGAACTGATGAACTGTTTCCACAGCCACTGTATATGTTAACACCTGCAATGCTCCAATTTTCTAACATCCTCACCAACACTCCTCATCTTTTTTTTCTTTTTAAATAATAGCCATCCTACTGGGTATGAAGTGATATTGTGGTTTTGATCTGCATTTCCCTAATGACTCAAGGTGGTGTTAAGCATATTTTCATGTGTTTATTTGTTGTGTACATTTAAAAAAATATAACTTCTACTTTCTCAGTTGATTGGCAAAAATACGTTGGCTATAACTGTTGACTTGGCAACCACAGCTTTTCCCCATTAATGTATTTTTGATTAAATATGCTGACGTTTTTCCTTTTCTTCTTTTTAAAGATGGCTCTGAGTAAATCAATGCACGCAAGAAATAGATACAAGGACAGACCTCCCGACTTTGCATATCTGGCAACCAAATACCCAGATTTTAAGCAGCATGTTCAGATAAATCTGAGTGGAAGAGTGAGGTAGGTAACACGAAGAATTCTTAGTACTGTATTATTCTAGTATCATCTGAATGGACACAGGGTAGTGGAAAGCGTACTGGACTGATAGTACATCTGAATGCTAATCCTAGACATATCCTGAAATTTCTCATCTGATCTTGGACAAATCACGTAACCTGTCTGGGCTTCATCTTTGTTTGTTTTTGGGGGTGGGGAGAGGGAGAGAGAGAATCTTAAGCAGTCTCCACACCCAGTCTCTACTTGGGGCTTGATCTCACAACTCTGAGATCATGACCTGAGCTGAAATTAAGAGTTGAATAATTAACCAACAGCCACCCAGGCACTCCTGGTTTTCATCTTTTTAAGCTATAAAATGAGAGGATTGGACCAAATACTTTTTAGTTTCTTTATGGCTTTAAGAAAACTTGATGTCCGAATTATTGCTTACCCAATAGGGATCCCAGAGTTAAGTACAGAAACCTTGGGATTGTGCTCTAAAACATGGTGCTGAAGAGGACCTCGAGTTCTTATTTTATTTACTTATTTTTAGCGAGGATTATTTTATTTATTTTTTATTTAAATTAGAGTCCTTATTTTAAGTGTGTTTACTTTGATGTAGGTATGAAAATAATAACCAGACATCTAAAATGATTTCACAGATACTGTTACTTAGGATGTCGATTAATTTATTTAAAAAAAAATTTTTTTGCGGGGGGAGAGAACGATTGCCTGAGTGGGAGCCCAATGTGGGGCTCGATCCTGGGACTCCGGGATCATGACCTGAGCCGAAGGCAGCTGCTTAACCAACTGAGCCACCCAGGTGCCCCGGGATGTCAATAAATTTAAAGTTAAGTGTAGTTAAGGGTCACCTGGGTGGCTCAAGTTGATTAAGTGTCTGACTCTTGATTTCGGCTCAAGTCATGATGTTGGTGTTGTGAGATTAAGCCCTTCATTGGGCTCTGTGCTCAGTGTGGAGTCAGCTTGTCCCTTTCCCTCTGCTCCTCCCCCTGCTCACACTCTCTTTTCTCAAATAAATAAATAAATCTTTTTTAAAAGTTAAATTTAGTTAAAAAGCTGATTTTTAAAAATTAAGAAAGTAATGATATGATAATGGTGTGGGAATAACTGATGTGTGTTGTACCTTTGAGAAGGAAATCTTTAACTGCACTCCTAAACTGTATGGGGGTCATAGGCTGGACATTCCAAGCCTTCCTGGGGAAAAGTGTGGTGATTTAACTATGAGGGGCAGGAGGAGCAGGATTGTGGAGAAAAGGGAAGGTAAGGAATAATAGCATCACAGGACTTGAGGCATTTTGATGACCTCTTCCTACTAGCAGTCTCCTTATGGATTTAGAAATGGAGGTCCTAGGACAGGTTTTAACCTGAGGGGCAAGATAGCCTAGAAATCGTATAAAAGTTTAAAAATATGTATATTGAGGGGCGCCTGGGTGGCTCAGTTGGTTAAGTGTCTGCCCTCAGCTCAGTCATGATCTCAGGGTCCTGGGATCGAGCCCGCATTGGGCTCCCTGCTCAGTGGGGAGCCTGCTTCTCCCTCTCCCACTCCCTCTGCTTATGCACACATGCTCTCTCTCTGTCAAATAAATAAAATCTTTAAAAGATGTGTATATTTATACTCATTTTTCTGGGAGATAGTCCTTAGTTTTCATCAGATTCTGAAAGCTATCTGGGCCCCCATCCTCCCCCAGTACACAAAAGTTAAGATCAAATGCCCTAGAACTGTGGTTTCCAAGCTTTTTTGTCTATACAGTTAAAAGTTGAGGTCAGTTCCATATCAATGCTTGTACAACTGACTGTGTTACTATATAAAGCATATTAGAAAACATAATTCAAACTAAAAATTAAGCATTTAAATAAGAGTTTTAATATTTTCTTTGCATACTCTAAAGAATTATTTTTAGCACCTTACCTTGGGGAAAACCTTAGAGAGATTGGGTTAGTATTTCTCTTTGTTTAGATCATCCCTACCATTGTTTTTAAATCTTTGTTCTATAATTACGTATGTGAATGTTTTATTTAGTCCATGTAGTGTTGGGACGGCTACAGTTTTGCTATTCTTTGTTTCCTCTGTATACCTATCATTGTACTTAATTACTTAACAAATACCTATTGATTAACCATTTTGTGCTAAGTTTTAGGAAAGCCAAAATATGGAAGACAGTGACTACTGCATTTGGAGTTCACACATTTGTGGGGGAAGTGGACATATAAATAAGCAGTGAAGCTTTTGGTGTGGCAGAATCTGTGGACTCACATAGAAGGGAGACCTGACCTCGACTTTGGAATTTAGAGAATGATTTGAAACAAGTGGTGTCTTGGTTGTGCTGAAGAATGAATAGGAAGATAGAAGTGTGTTACAGGCAGAGGGAGCAGTATGTGCGGAGCACTGAGCAGTAGAGGAAGTGGAAAAGCTGAGTGTGTCTAAGATGTTGTGGACAAATGACAGGAGATGAGCCTTGGGAGGGTTACACGTGTAGGACTTTATAAGGCCCACTTAAGAGTTTGGAATTTATTTTTTATTTTTAGTTGTCTTTTTTTTTTTTTTTTTTAAGATTTTATTTATTTGCGAGAGAGAGTAAGAGAGAGAGAGTGAGCGAGCAGCAGTCAGGGAGGAGCAGAGGCTGAGGAGAAGCGGACTCTCCGCAGAGCAGGGAGCCCTGTGTGGGGTACTGTGGAGTCACGACCTGAGCCGAAGGCAGATGCTTAACCAGCCGAGCCATCCAGGTGTCCTAGTTTTATCCTTTTTTAGGGAGAGTGTGCTCCCACATGGTGAGGGGCAGAGGGAGAGGGAGAGTTAGGTAGACTCCACACCCAATGCGGAACGGAGCTCAATCTCATGACCTGAGCTGAAATCAAGAATTGGACGCTTAACTGAGCCACCCAGGTGCCCTAGGGGTTTGGAATTTATTTTAAGGGTATGGTGTGGAGGGTTCTTGTATTTTCAGAGTTACCCATCCCTGTCCTTATCCACTAAAGTTTAAAAGCAGAGGAATAACATGTTCAGAGTTGTGTTTAGATAGAAGTATTCTAAGAGCATTGGGGAGGGTGGGTTGCAGGGGAAATTAAGATTGGACGTATAGGGAAGTGAGTAGGAAATGGTTTCAGTAATCCAGATTAGACATTGGTGGCCTAACTAGGTAGAGGGAGGAGGGATAGAAATCACTGATGAATTTGAGTGAAATTCATGAATAGAATTAGCAGGACATGGTGGAAATTAAGGAGTCTGAGCCAGATATGGTGCTTGTGATTTTAACTTAGCAAGAGGATGGGTGGTAGTACCTAGTTTATTGAGTTAGGGAACAAAGGAGAATGAGCTTATTTGTGGGGAGGTGAGATTTTCAGTTTCGGCCATATGGAATCTGAGAAGGCTGTGGGATACTCAAGCAGGGTTATTTTGTTGGCAATTGAAAATGAAAGTTGGAAGAGAGGAACAAAGCAGTGATGTGGAGGTGGTGTTAGTGAGGGCCTGGGTCTTTGAGCTGAATCCTGAAGAATGAATAGAAGTGGGAAAGAATTCTGGTGTAGAGAACAGATTTTTGTGAAAGGTGTGTTTAGTTTGGAGAACTGCTTGTAGGTGGGGCTGAAGTGGATATAGGATAGCGAGTTGGGAAATAACAAGATGAGACTGAAAGGAAAACAAAGAATAGTTCACAGCAGAGCTTTTCATAGCAGGCAAGTTCACTTGATCGTTCAGACACTGGAGGAACCAGAGGAGGGTTTCAAGATGGTTTAAGATTAATATTTTTTAAAATATTGCTCAGAGCAAACCAAACAGATCTGTTATCTGTATCTGATACAGATACAATAATGTATCTGAATGGGTTAAAGGTGTCTGGCAAGTGGACGTTCAATAAATTGGTTAAACTCTCAAGAATAATTCCTCTGTAAAATCTGACTCTGTGCCATTTACAAGTGGCATACTTATTTTTTTCCTCCAAGTTTTTATTTAAATTCCACCTGATTAACATACAGCATACTATTAGTTCCACGTGTAGAGTTTAGTGATTCGTCACTTACGTATGCCTGCTGCTCATCAGAGCAAGTGCCCATCACTTGTTTAACCCACCCCCACCCCACCCACCTCACAAATGACTTAATTACAGATAAATGAAAAATAAAGGGATGGGCAAAAATATACTAGGCAAATGAGAGTGCCCCCAAATTAGAAAAAGTAAAATAGAAGGCAGAAAAGCATCAAATCGGAAAAAAGAAGACTAGTTTACATTAGTAAAAGCAATAATTTTGGGGTGCCTGTGTGGCTCAGTCAGTTAAGCGACTGCCTTTGGCTCAGGTCATGATGCTAGGGTCCTAGGATCGCGCCCTGCATCAGGCTTCCTGCTCAGTGGGGAGCGTGTTTCTCTCTCTGCCTGCCACTCCCCCTGCTTGTGTTCTCTGTCAAGTAAATAAATAAAATCTTAAAAAAAAAAGGCAATAATTTAAAAGTTAAAAAAAATGAAGACTTTAGCATTTTGAAAAATACAACACAGAAATATCTTTTTTTTTTTTTTTTAAGATTTTATTTATTTTTCGACAGAGATAGAGACAGCCAGCGAGAGAGGGAACACAAGCAGGGGAGTGGGAGAGGAAGAAGCAGGCTCATAGCAGAGGAGCCTGATGTGCGGCTCGATCCCATAACGCCGGGATCACGCCCTGAGCCGAAGGCAGACACTTAACCGCTGTGCCACTCAGGTGCCCCAACACAGAAATATCTTTTTAAAAGTGTTTAATATAACTTGGAGACATTTTTCCTTGTATTTCTAACCAAGTAGACAAAAATAGAGCCGTGGCCTTAGGGACTTTCAAAGGATTCACCAATGCTTTGAAAACAATTAGATAAAAATACTTGTGTTGGGGGCATGCTTGGCTGGCTCAGTCCCTAGACTCTTAATCTTATGGTCATGGGTTGAAGCCCCATGCTGGGTGTAGAGCTCACCTTTAAAAAAAAAAAAAAAAAAGTGTATTTTTTTTCTTGAGGAGGTGTAGGGTTCAGAGTTCTAACCTATATTTTAGAACTTCACTTTTAAAAAGGGTCATTGACCCAAAAAACATTAAATACTGCTGATAGGGGTCTAAATAATATAATGAATAAATTTGATTCACCTGTAAATGTGAATGCAGATTCTCTTTTTTTTTTAAAGATTTATTACTTTTAGAGAGAGACAGCTCACGAGCAGGGGAAGGAATAGAGTGAGAGGGTAAAGTAGAGAATCTCAAGCAGGTTCCATGCTGAGTGTGGAGGTGGGTACAGTTGATCTCAGAACCCTGAGATCGTTACCTGAGCTGAAATCAAGAGTTGGATGCTTAACCAACTGAGGTATCCCGCTACCCCACTTTTTTTTTTTAAGTTTCATTTATTTAAGCAATCTCCACTCCACATGGGGCTCAAACTCATGACCCCAAGATCAAGAGTCATATGCTGTACCGACTCAGCCAGCCTGGCACCCCATGAATGCACATTCTTTTAAAATAACTTGCCCAGGCTTATAACAGTAAGAAATGACTGAGCTGGGGGTGCCTGGGTGGCTCAGTAGGTTAACTGTCTGCCTTCAGCTCGGGTCATGATCCCACAGTTCTGGGATCGAGCCCCATGTTGGGCTCCCTGCTCAGCAGAAAAGTCTGCTTCTCCCTCTCCCTCTCCCTCTGCCCCTACCCCTGCTTGCACACTCTCTCTCTCTCTCTCTCTCTCTCTCTTAAATAAATAAATAAATAAAATCTTAATAGATACACACACACACACATACATATAACTATAACTAAACTATAACTATATATATATATAGTTAAAATGTTGTTGCTTCCCCCAGTCAAAATCCCTATTCTTGGGAGAAAAATTGGTATAATGTTTCCAAAATTCAAAGAGAAGATGCTCAAAGCAAAAAAGAGTGGATGGGTGGTAGAAAGGTGTAAGGATGTGAACTTGAACTTCACAATATATTTAAATATCTATCTGGATATTTAAGTTAGATATTTAATATCTAGATATTTATGTTAGAGTAATTAAAATATTAGTACAGTATTGGAGCAAGAGTGGGCCATCAGAGTGGCATTCTGAAACACACCTAAGTCTGAACAGCAGTACAATTGCATGTGCACATTAACTAGTGGGGTGATTCCTGCCTGTCATTTGACTCAAGAGCGTACCTCCCAGAGGGAGTGCAGAGTGAACAGGGTGAATCTTCCTTTCTTAATCAGTCTTGACTCTTGTGTATTTCTCATCATGTGAATATTATACAGTGCTATAAATGATTAAAGAGATTTTCCAGTGTATGATTTTGACCATTTGGATTTTCACTTTACGTGCTTACTTTAGAACCTGTCAAGTAAGATACCATCCTATGACGAAAGGCAGTAGTGTAGAATAAGGTAGCATTTCAGTTCATTAGGGGTGAGGCAGTAGTAATGCATTTTTTTCAGTGATGGATTTTTTTTTTTTTTTTTGAGAGAGGGCGTGAGCACGTGTTACTGGGGAGAGGGCAAAGGGGAAAAGAGAGAGAGAGAATCCCAGGCAGTCTCCATGCCCAGTACAGAGCCCAATGTGGGGCTTAATCCCAGGACCCCAGAATCATGACCTGAGCCAAAACCAAGAGTTGGATGCTCAACCAACAGCCACCCAGGCACCCCCAGTAATGGACTTTTAATAGATGCAGTTGGGACAGCCATGGGGAGGGTGTATTTAGAATTTTTTTCCTATATGTTATGCAAAATATATTCCTGATCGCTGAATGATTTCAATATATATATATATATTTTTAAGTGCTAGAAAAAATGTAGGTAAATGTCTTAACTGTGGGTATAGAAATGGTCTTTCTACGTATACTCCAAGGATAGAATTCATAAAAGAAAAGATGGCTGGATTCAACTACATGAGATGTAAACAATTTTACATGTCAGGAAATACTAAAAGTAAAAGATGACAGAACACTGCAAATACAGCATGTGGCAGAGAATTAGCTTTCTCAATATAAAGAACTCTTATAAGACAATAAGAAAAAGTAAGAAACCTTTGTAGACAAAGGTAAGGATTAAAAATGGACTGTTCACACGAGGAAAGACAATGGACCAAATTAGAAAGGATAAATTATTAAAATATCCATCAGAGCACCTGGGTGGCTCAGTCGGCTGAGCATCTGACTCTTGATTTTGGCTCAGGTCATGATCTCAGGGTCATGGGATCCAGCCCTCTGTTGGGCTCCACGCTTAGTGTGGAGTCCGCTTGTCCCTCTCCCTCTGTTCCTCCCCCTGCTCACTCTCTGGCTCTGTCTCAAATAAATGAATAACTAAAATCTTCAAAAAATAAATAAAACATCATCAGTGGCAAAAATGTAGTCAAATGGTGTAGAGAAAATGCTGGTAAACTGCAACCTTGAAAGTTGTAAAAAACATACTTAAAAGAAATGTTCGTTTAAGGGTGTTTATCTTAAAGCTGTTTATGACAAGAAAAATTGGAAATAATCTAAATATCTAGTTCGTAGGTTCTTAACAGTGCAGTTCCATGGAATATCTTGGAGCCTGTAGAATGGATGTTGCAGATTATAAAACATAATTTTGTTTCAAGCTAAAACCAAAGTTTTTGCTGATTGCTCTGCACAGAAAGTGACTAAAAGGTTATGAGTTATGGTGTTCAAACACATTGATGTTCTTTTTGTAATAGGCAAAAGTAATTAAAGATTTTATTTCGTTATTAGAGAGAGCAGGAGCAGAGGGAGGGGCAGAGAGAGAAGCAGACTCCCCACTGAGCATGGAGCCAGAAGCTGGGCTCCATCCCAGGACCTGGAGATCATGACCCGAGCCGAAGTCTGACTGAGCCACCCAGTCACCCCTAGGCAAAAGTAATTTTTAAATTTTTTGTAGGATAGGGATGCCTGGGTGGCTCAGTTGGTTACCTGTCTGCCTTTGGCTCAGGTCATGATCGCAGGGTCCTGGGATCAAGTCTCACATCAAGCTCCTTGCTCAGTGGGGATCCTGCTTCTCCCTCTGCCTCCCTTTGTCCCCTGCTTGTGCTCTCTTTCTCTCTCGACAAATAAATAAAATCTTCAAATTTTTTGCAGGATAAAACAAGCTTGTCTATGAAGGAATAGGAAGAGGACGAGGCAATCTTGAGGAGAACCTCCTCCTCTTTCTTTTTCTTTCTTTCTTTTTTTAAAATAATTTTTTAAAAGATTTTATTTGAGAAAGAGGGATCACAAGTGGGGGGAGGGGGACAGGCAGGCTCCCTACTGAGCGGGGCTGGATCCCAGAACATTGGTATCATGACCTGTGCTGAAGGCAAAGGCTTAACTGAGCCACCTGGGTGCCCACAGACTCCTCTTATTTCTTTAAAGATGGAAGCAACATGAGCTTATTAATAGTTGGTAGGGTAGCATATTTAGAAGCAATCTACCTGCTCCTAGACATTATCCCCCTTCCTGCTTACTTAGGTAAGAGTTGGTGATTCTCTGCATTGATATTTTTATTTTATATATTTATTTTTTATTTATTTTTTATTTTTTAATTTTTAAAGAGATTTTATTGATTTATTTGACAGAGAGAAACAGCCAGCAAGAGAGGGAACACAAGCAGGGGGAGTGGGAGAGGAAGAAGCAGGCTCCCAGCAGAGGAGCCTGATGCGGGGGCTCGATCCCAGGACTCCGGAATCACGCCCTGAGCCGAAGGCAGACGCTTAACGACTGCGCCACCCAGGCGCCCCTATTTTTAATTTTTAAAATATTTTTATAATGGCTTTTTATTTTTATAATGGCTTTTTATTTAATTCCATCAGATGTATGAAAAAGAATGCCAAAATATAAACCTAGCTAATGATGGAAAAGGAATATCATACAAAATAGTAGACTTGAGATGGATCAAAGTGTCATTTATTTGCTCAACTCTTAAGCAGGGTGTGGTATGGAGAGAGGGGGCTCATTTCTGAGTCAGTCATCCTGAGGACCAGTCTTGAGATTGCCACATAGCAGCAGCTCTAGAGGTTTTAGATAATTTTTTTTCTAAGATTTTATGTATTTATTTGACAGCACAAGCAGGGGGAGCGGCAGGCAGATGGAGAAGCAGACTCCCTGCTGAGCAGGGAACCCAACTTGGGGCTCGATCCCAGGACCCCAGGATCATGACCCAGGCTAAAGGCAGACACTTAACCCACTGAACCACCCAGGCGTCCCTTTAGATAAGGGAGATAAGATAACTTTACTGAGACTGAATTTCCTCAGCTGAAGAAGAGGGATAAAAGGATGTACTTTGGACATTGGTCATAAAGGTTAGTGATAATGCATGTAAAGTGACAACATTATAGACACTTAGCAAATGATAGGTACTCTTACTGTTGTTGTGCCTTGTGTAACTGATAAGGTGACTAGGATTGCTAGTGTGATGTCCCTCGCTGTTTTTCTGACCTGCACCTATCACTGCTTTGTTGTAATCATATCTGACTGTGGAAACTAGATTTTAGTTCGTACTTTTTTCACAGTAACCAACCCCATGGAGATATCCTGCAATTTACTTGATCCCTGTCAGTTGACTTTGGATAGAGTGTGACACTTAAATGATTTGTTTTTAAACCAAAGACCCAGCATTGAAGGGTTTTGTCATACATTACACAGTACGTTTTTAACCCCTCAGTGAAGATCTAATTAATAGAAACAAGTGTCGGAAAACTGGGTTGGGAGTTTTAACCTTTATTGTTGTTACATGAGGTGGAGTCTCTATAGTGTTAGAATGATTGTTATTTTAACCATGGGTCACAGAATGTATCCTTCCAAACTCTGTCTATAATGGTAATACTGTATTCATCAGTAGCAGAGCAGGAGTCATTCTGGGGAAATCGGACATGAGTCTGTTGACAATAGGCTATTTTGTGAAGCTGGATGGTTTAACAACAAAGACTTGATGGAATAAATTGCTGATTTCCACGTGAAAGCTAATTTTAGTTCCGGTGATCTCAGAAATGAGAATGAGAAAAGATCTCGCCTCTGTTCAGGATTTTTTAATGTCCCAGGGTGCTACAGTGACCTAGATATTTAGCTAGTAAAGCCAGATGACTAGACTTTGTCCTACAAAAGGATTTCCAACCCTTAGATTAGTGTCTGTGTTTTCTTAGAAGTCAGAAAATGAAGGCTTGCCTTGCTAACAAAGTCTAAGAATCAGATCTTCATAGATTTGTTTCAGTTTCTTTCATTAGACTAGCCTCTGCTTGATGTCTTGTACACTTTGGTAATTAGGATGTTGTTCCTTATTGGGACACCTCGGTGGCTCAGTAGGGTAAGCGTCTGACTCTTGATCTCAGATCATGATCTCAGGGTCGTGAGTTCAAGCCCTGTATTGGGCTCCACACTGGGCATTGAGCCTACTTAAAAAAAAAAAAAAGATGTTTCTTATTAATAAATTATATGCTGTGGTCCATCAAGGTGAACATATATATGTATTTTTAATAACAAGAATTGTTTATATAAACAACTCTCTTTGAAGGCACTAAGAAAACATTAATTATAATGCCATTCCTCTTGCTCCAAATGTTTCACAAAGCTGCAGTACTGTCTTTGGTGATTGTTGTCACTGTGGGAAATATCCTGGTTTGGTTTCTAACAGAATTGTCCCTCTTTCGTGGAAAAGTATCCTGGAACCATGGGCCTGTTTTCCTTTTTTGGAAAGGAGATTTTTGTTTTTTGAAATTATACAGACATCTTATAATGCAAAAAAAAAAAAAAAAACCACATTAATGGGAAAATTATAGAAATATGCCCTTCCTAACTACATTTATGATGATAATGTTGCACACATAAAAGAAAAATGTCACTGTTCTCCCACGCCCAGAAGATCAAATTGCTTTGTGTTCCTTTCCAAGTCTTTGTCCTTATGCATATATAGTATTTTTTGTGATTGTAGTTTTGATGCAGATACAGGACTTTTTTTTACCCCGACTTGACATTATAAGCATTCTCCATATAGTTATAAAACACTGTTGGGGCGCCTGGATGGCTCAGCCGTTAAGCATCTGCCTTTGGCTCGGGTCATGATCCCGACCCCCGCATCGGGCTCCCTGCTCAGCGGGAAGGCTGCTTCTCCCTCTCCCACTCCCCCTGCTTGTGTTCCCTCTTTCACTGCCCCCTGTCAAATTAATAAATAAAATCTTTAAATAAATAAGTACATAAATAAAAGTTTTTTTTTTAAGATTTTATTTATTAGGGAGAGAGTGAGCACAAGTAGGGGGAGCGGCAGGCAGAGGGAGAGGGAGAAGCAGGCTCCATGCTGAGTGGGGGAGCCCGATGTGGGGCTTGATCCTAGGACCCAGAGATTATGACCTGAGCTAAAGGCACTTAACTGACTGAGCCACCCAGATGTCCCCCCAGTTTTTTTTTAAAGATGTATTTATTTGAGAGAGAGAGCACAAGGAGGGGGTGCAGAGGGAGAGGGAGCAGACTGCCTGCTGAGTGTGGAGCCAGACGTGGGGCACCGTGGGGCTTGATCCCAGACTCTGAGATCTTGATCTGAGCCAAAATCTAGAGTCAGCTGCTTAACTGACTGAGCCACCCAGACACCCCAAAAGGTTTTTTGTTTTTTTTTTTTAAGTTTTTTGTTTTTTGGAGTTTTTTAAAGTGAATATAGGGTAAATCACTGGGCTTTGCTAGAAAAGTTGGAGTACTCTTAACTGTACTTGGAAGGCCAAAGAGGTGTCTGGATGACTAGGTTTTTATTTCCTGTCATCTGCTCTTTAGCACAGGGATCTGCGTTTAAGAGATCAGTTTGATTGATCACAGTTTCTTATCATCTTGCAAGTAGGATTTTGGGTTCTTTGGTTAGTCTGACGTTGTTTATTAATAGTCATTGCCAGGATCTTTTCTTTTGTATGTTACTATCTAATTGCTTATTTGACCCATGGCATGGTAAAGTTAAAAAATTTTTTTAGGGGGCTGCCTTGGTGGCTCAGTTGATTAAGTGTCTGACTCTTGCTTTTGGTTCAGGTTGTGAGATCGAGCCCTATGTTGGGGTCCGTGCTGGGCATGGAGCCTGCTTAAGATTCCCTGACTCTGGGGCGCCTGGATAGCGCAGTCATTAAGCGTCTGCCTTCGGCTCAGGGCGTGATCCCGGCGTTCTGGGATCGAGCCCCACATCAGGCTCCTCCGCTGGGAGCCTGCTTCTTCCTCTCCCACTCCCCCAGCTTGTGTTCTCTCTCTCGCTGGCTGTCTCTATCTCTGTCGAATAAATAAATAAAATCTTTAAAAAAAAAAAAAAAA
>NW_024424897.1:44825486-44849631 GCF_017311325.1 Ursus maritimus | reverse complement strand
TGGGGGGTCAGAGGGAGAGAGAAACTGAAGTACACTCTGCTCGGTGCAGAGCCTCTTGTGGGGCTCCATCCCACAACCCCAAGATCACGACCCGAGCTGAAACCAAGAGTCACATGCTCAATTGACTGTGCCACCCAACTGGCCCTAAAATCATCATTTTAAAGTGTACAATTCAGTTGTTCTGACTATGTCACAGGGTTGTACAAAGCATCCCCAGTAATTCCAGAACATTTTTGTCACCCTTGGAAGAAACCTATTCAGCAGTCACTCCCAACTACTTCCTCTCGCTCTTTAGCCCCTGGCAACCACACTAATCTGCTTACTTTCTTTATATATTTGCATGTTTTAGACATTTTGTATAAATAGAATCATAATATGTGGCCTTTGTGACTTTCCATTGACTTTTTTTTTTTTTTTTAAAGATTTTATTTATTTATTTGACAGAGATAGAGACAGCCAGCGAGAGAGGGAACACAAGCAGGGGGAGTGGGAGAGGAAGAAGCAGGCTCATAGAGGAAGAGCCTGATGTGGGGCTCGATCCCAGATCGCCGGGATCACGCCCTGAGCCGAAGGCAGACGCCCAACCGCTGTGCCACCCAGGCGCCCCTCCATTGACTTTTAAACATGTTTGAGTCTTCAGTTAAAAAATTACTAATAGGGGCGCCTGGGTGGCTCCGTCATTAAGTTTCTGCCTTCGGCTCGGGTCATGATCCCAGGGTTCTGGGATCAAGCCCTGCATCGGGCTCCCTGCTTGGCAAGCCTGCTTCTCCCTCTCCCTCTGCCTGCTACTGCCCCTGCTGCACTCTCTCTCTCTGTCAAATAAATAAATAAAATCTTTAAAAAAAAAATAAAATAAAAAATTACTAATAAAATCTCTCCATCAACACTACCACTTACACGGCCCCATCTCACTTCTCCCTTGCATAACAACTTCTTGGAGAATTGTTTATTTTTACTGTCTTCAGTTTTCCCACACCTTACTTAATCTTCAGCTCATTCCGGGGTGGTTTCTAATTCCACCACTACCAAAGCAGCTCTTGAAAAAGGTTTCCAGTGATCTTGTGTCACTAAATGCAATTTTGGTTTTCAGTTGACTTTTGAGAAGCAGGTTACTTTGCTGACGCTGTTCTTCATGGACACTCTCTTCCCTTGGCTTCCTCGGCACCACACTTTCTTCCATCCTTTTAGTCTCCTTGTGTGGCTTCCTTTGTAATGATTGTATATATAGCCATTAAAGGAGCCTTCAAGACTTAGTGCAGAGCTCTTTTTTCTTCTGATTTTGTATTTTCCCCTTAAGCATTCTTATCACCCCAGGGCCTCACTTCTTTGTTTGCAGATCACTTATAGGTTTGTTGCCCCAGACCAATTTTCTGGGCTCTATACCTAAAGGTCACTGCTTCCTTAGTGTCTCTACTTGACTGTCTCAGATTCAGCTCAGATTTATGATATTTATTCTAAAAAATGGTTCTCTGTCAGAGTTCCGAATTTTAGTGAATGGCACTGTCCATCCTGTTGCAGAACCCTAGGGGATATCTGTGAATACATCCTTTCTCACCTCACATACAAGTCCATCAGCAAATCTTGGAAATTTTCCCTCCCCAATCTCTCTTAATTCCTTTCACTTTCGCCTAGCTTTGCCACCACCACCTTAATCCAGCCTCTTCACTCACGTTAATGTGGTGTTCCCTTCCCCCAGTTCTTTCTTGCTTAATTTTTATTCTGTTCTGTTATTAGCTCAGTTATCTTTTCTGATTTTTCCAGGGTAGTTCCACTACTTACGTAGGTTTCACAGCACCTTGTACCTGTCTTTTACAGCATTCATCACAGTGACAATTTTACGTGTATTTGAGTGATTCTTGGATGAATACCTAACCTCTACTGTCACTGTCATGAAGGGAGAGGTCATGTCTGTATTTGCATACTGCAGTATCTCTAGCACTTTGCACAGTGCCTAGCACATAGTTGATACATGATAAATATCTGTCGAATGAATAAAGGAGTAAATGCCCACTGTCACAACTTCTTAAAAATTCTAACCTATTCCATATAACTCAGTTGAACAAAGTAAAGTAATCTCTGCACCCAATGTGGGGCTTGAACTCACAACCTTGAAATTAAGTCAGCCAGACACCCCGGGATTGAAACATTTTTATATTC
Organism: Ursus maritimus; assembly: GCF_017311325.1. Classification (NCBI taxonomy): domain Eukaryota; kingdom Metazoa; phylum Chordata; class Mammalia; order Carnivora; family Ursidae; genus Ursus; species Ursus maritimus. The sequence continues at coordinate 44,847,474 of NW_024424897.1, read as the reverse complement.
CATCTTTGAAAGTACAGGGGAGCCAAGTACCCCAGCTTTTTCTTTTTCTTTCTTTTTTTTTTTTTTTTTTGTAATTCCACTGTTGACAATATAGGTTACTTCCTGACAGCCTGTGAGTTGTGTAAGGCTTGCAGTTGTTTATTGCCCACATAGATTGTAAGAATCAGGGGAATTCCATGTAAAATTATGGTTTGCTGGTTTCCTTTGAAAATTTTAGAGCTCTGGCAAGATGGCTGGTAAACTCAGTTGAAATTAATTACCTGGAACTGAGTGGTGATCATACCCTTTGAAATGGCCATTTGTGTCATCTGGCCTAATGCTACTAAAAGTGTGGTTATTGAACTAGTGGCTCGTCCACAAACTATTTGTTACTGTCCACAGGGATAAAGACCTTGTGCTACACGTTTAAGCTCAACAGACATTTTTTTGGTTGAATGACTTTCTTCAGTGTGCTGATTTTCAGGCTAGCACAAGTTCTGTATCTTGTTAGGGACTGGCATTTTGAGTAGCACCATGTAAATATTTGAGTTTGCAATCCCTGATTTTCATAATTTTATTCAAAATGCCAGTGCAAAGTAACCATTCAGAAGTTATGGGATAATAATTATGTCCTGTCAGGTGTCCTGCTGTTGCTTTTACACTGTTCAAGGTAATACTGTTAAGCTTATTTTATAAGGTATCTAGGCTGTTAAGTTTCTTTGATAGAAAAATTGTGAATTTTTACATTTCAGATTTTGAGGTTTTGGACATAGACACTGTATTGGGAAATAATTCCTTTGTGTGTTTAGCAGTGAAGCTTAATCGATGAGGCTTTTGTGATAGAATAAAGGATGTGAATTCATTTGAATGCCTTAGTGGTACTCAGATGGGAACTTTCCATATGTGAACATTTGATTTTTATTTCTCTGTCATTGAAGGAAATGGGGTTGTCCCATCTTTTTCACATACTTGACAGATTCCACAGGAGTAAAATGCAACATTCTTATTAGAATTAAAAGTAAAGTTTTTATGTATTTAATACCTCCCCCCTTTTTTTGCTACATCATTTATCTTGTTGAACCTGAGATTGTACAGCTTTTAATTGAGGAAGAAATCCAAAGGTAATACAAGTCCTTTTTTTTTTTTTTTAATTGATTGAGGCAATTGCTGTGCGATTGAGTGAAGCAGAAATGTGTTCAAGGTTGCTTGCCCATGGACTAATTCTCTTTTATCAGCCCCCACAAATGACAAAATTAATATATATCTACTTAGATGTCTAGAAATAGACTTAATTCCCCTTTAGGCTTAATATATTTTAATGAGACTTATTGCTAGCGCATATTGATACAATAAACTTCTACGTGCACTGTTTTGTAGAAGCTGGTCTTTAAAGGCTCACCAATCCCCCCCTAAATGTAAAGGGGTTATCACTTTTAAATTACTGTCCTCCTGGGGGTGCCTGGCAGGCTCAGTTGCTAAAGCATATGACTCTTGATCTTGGGGTCATGAGTTGAGCCCCAAGTTGGGGTAAAGTATACTTTATTAAAAAGAAAGAAAGAAAGAAAGAAGTTACTATTCTCCGGGCTTTTCTTGGGGCTTCTCTCCGGCATTTTGTCTTTCTGACTGTTCCTGCACAGTTGCTTCTTCATCCCAGTGAATGCTTTTCATCCCCCTCAAAATCGATGGTTACCCAGTGCGTTTTCTCTTTTCCTTACAGTTGGCTGGTATACTTTTGCTTAAACTTTTGTTTTCAATCTTTGGATCACTGTGTATTGGCATAGTTTTTGTTTACAGCATAGATTACTGGTTTTGTCTTTATAATCTAATCTGAGAGTCTTGTAGTGGAGTGTACCATTCACATTTATTTTATATTGTGCTTTGTTTTGATTGCTTCTTTTTCCTTTATTTACACTGTGTGATCTGGTTTTCATCTCCCTTTTCTTCACCACCTGATTTTATTTGATTATATTATTTCTCTTAATTTTTCTAGTATTTATATTCTTTTTTTTTTTTAAGATTTTATTTATTTATTCGACAGAGATAGAGACAGCCAGCGAGAGAGGGAACACAAGCAGGGGGAGTGGGAGAGGAAGAAGCAGGCTCATAGCGGAGGAGTCTGATGTGGGGCTCGATCCCAGAACGCCGGGATCACGCCCTGAGCCGAAGGCAGACGCTTAACCGCTGTGCCACCCAGGCGCCCCTCTAGTATTTATATTCTTAAATGTGTACTTCTGTCTCTGCTACTTACCAGCTTTGCACAAAATCTTTTCACCCATGTTGAGGAAATAATGTACTTAAATATCTCTTCCTTTTCCATCTCCCCTCCTTAATTTTAATTATATGTACATTATTATGGTTTACAAACACTTACATTCTGTTGTGTAGCCACGGGTGTTTTAATTTTGTTCTCTAGTTAAAATAGCTTCAGTGCTCACTACTAGTCTTTTGCCCTAGTTTCTTTATTTGTCCCCTGCCTTGGTTGAACTTTGAGCTCTTGTATGCTCAAAAATGTTTATTTGTTGTCATTATACTTGAAGTACAATTTTGCTGAGTATAAAATTGTTGAGTAACATTTTACCCCTCTTAGGGCTTTGTAGTCTGTGTCCTTTTGTTTTCTCCTACTAAACAGTGCTGTGGAAGTCTGAAGCCAGTCTTTTTGTTTGTTTGTTTGTTTGTTTAAGATTTTATTTTCAAGTAATCTCTATGCCCAGTGTGGAGCTTGAATTTACAACCCCAAGATCAAGGGGAGTCACATGCCTACCGGCTGAGCCTCGCACCCCCTGAAGCCAGTCTTTTTACCTTGCTACCCTTCTTCCCCCGATAGATGGTTCAACTATTTTGCCTAGATGTATAGTTTTTTTCTCTTAATCCTCAAAGTCTAGTAACTTTTCTGGTATATGTGTTGGTATTGCTAATTCTGAATTGGTTTTTCTAAGGGCTCAGTAAATCTTCTTTTGAGGGGAGGGGATTATCTTGAATAATTTCTTTGTTCTCCTTCTTTGGTTCCCTTCTTCAGGAACACCAATTATGTGTATGAGGGGTCTCCATTATCTGCCTCTCCCATATTTATTATTTTTTCTCTAACTTTTTTTTAAAGATTTATTTATTTGAGAGAGACGGAGAGAGAGAGAGAGCATGAGGTGGGGGGAGTTGGCGGGCAGCAGCTTCAGTGAAGCAGAGATGGAGGGAGAGGAACAAGCAGATTTCCCACTGAGCCTGGATCCGAGGCAGGGCCCCATCCCAGGTGGGGCTTGATCCCAAGACCCTGAGATCATGACCTGACCTGAAACCAAGAGTCTGACGCTTAACCGACTGAGCCACCCAGGTGCCCCAGTTATTTTTTCTCTAAATTTTAACTTCTTGTTCTTGTTCATTTCATCTGTTTTGATAGTTCACATACTGTAAAATTCACCTTTTTAAATTGTATAAATCAGTGGTTTTTAGTGTGTGGACAGTACTGTGCCATCATTATCACCACTATCTCATTCCTGAATTCCATTTCATTTTGCAAGGTTTTTTTTTTTCCTGTAACATTTTTTAAAATTTATTTGTCATTGAGAGAGAGCACACAAGCAGGAGGAGCGGCAGGCAGAGGGAGAAGCAGACTCCCCGCTGAGCAGGGAGCCCAATGTGGGACTCGATCCCAGGACCCTGGGAACATGACCTGAGCTGAAAGCAGATGCTTAACTGACTGAGCCACCCAGGCGCCCCTGTTTTGTCCTCCTTGGTGTATCATTGAAGCATATGATGGCAGTTTGTTCCATGATTAGTGGTGTTAACTTTGATCGCTTGTTTAAGGTGGTAGTCATCAGGTTTCTTAGAGTTATTATTTTCTCCTGTGTGATAATTTGTGGGGAAGTACTTTGAGACCATGTAAATATTTTGTTTCTCATTGAATTTTTATCTACCGTTTTTAGCATCCATTGATGATTCTTAGTTGAAACATTTAGGAGCATGGTGATTGCCAAGTGTAATTTTCTAGCTCCTTCATTTCTTCTCCGTTTGTTAGTTATCATTCCATTGTAAATAAGGGCTGTGATTTCTTCCCCATTTATTTATATAAGTATGGACTCCTATGTTTTTCTTTTACTGTGTGGACTATAATCACTTGATAGCATTCTTCATTCAAATTGTGCCAGATTTGGTCAGTGGGAGCTTCATTAACTGGCCCACGTCCTTTTGACTTTCCTCATCTTTGGGCATGTCCTGTTTTCTGATACAGTGAAGTGTTCCAGGCTCATCTTAAACTTTCTCTTACTTCAAACCTGGAATAGCCATTCAACTAAGGAACTCTGATTCCTTTTAGTGGGAGTGGTATTTGGAAACCAAGATCTGGATCGCTAGGTATGCTCACTGCTTCTAGGTTCTGATTATATCTCTTGAGATTCCACTATAGCCATCTTCTTTCTGTTTGCTATAGATTATATTAAAATTTCATTTTTTAGAATTGAGGTATAGTTGACATATAACATTGTATCAGTTTTAGGTATATAACCTGATGATTCAATATTTGTGTATATTAAAAATGATCACAATAAGTATAATATCTGTCATCATATAGTCACAATTTTTTTTCTTGTGATGGGAACTTTTAAGATTCTCTTAGCAGCTTTCAAATTTGCAGTATAATATTATTTACTATGGCCACCATGCTGTATATTACATCTCCATGACTTATTTATTTTATAACTGTAAATGTATACCTTTTGACCCCCTTCACCATTTCACCCACCCCATGCCTCTGGCAACCACCAGTCTGTTTCCTACCTATGAGGGGTTTTTTTGTTTGTTTTTGTTTTTTAAGTACACTCTACCCCCAGTGTGGGGCTTGGACTCACAACCCTAAGATCAAGAGTTGCATGCTCTACCGACTGAATCAGCCAGGTGCTTCTATGAGGTGTTTTTTGTTTTTCATTTTAGATTCTGCATTTAAGGGAGATGATATGTATTTCCTCTTCTCTGTCTGATCTGTTTTACTTGGCATAATGCCTTCAGGGTCCACCATTGTCGTTGCAGATGGCAAGGTTTCATTCGTTTTTATGGCTGAATAGTATTCTGTGTGTGTGTGTGTGTGGTTTCACATTTTTTTTATCCATTTATTCATTGCTGGACACGTAGGTTGTTTCCATGTCTTAACTATTGTAAATAAAGCTGCAGTGAACATAGGGGTACATATATCTTTTTGAGTTAGTGTTTTCATTTTCTTTGGATAAATATTCAGAAGTGAAATTGCTGGACTGTATGGTAGTTCTTTTTTTTTTTTTTTTTTCAATTCCAGTATAGTTTATATACACTTTTACATTAGTTTCCAGGTATACAATAATAGCAATTCAACAGTTCTGTACATTATTCAGTACTCATCACAGCACGTTCATTCCTTAATCTGTATCACCTATTTTACACCTCTGATGGTAACCATCAGTTTGTTCTCTAGAGTTAAGAGTCTGTTTCTTGGTTTGTCTGTCAGTAGTTCTATTTTTAATTTTTTAAGGAACCACCATACTGTTTTCCATAGTGGGTGCACCAGGTTACACTCCTTTTATTCTTTTTTTTTTTTTTTTTATTTTTTTTTTTTTTTTTTTAAGATTTTATTTATTTATTTGACAGAGATAGAGACAGCCAGCGAGAGGGAACACAAGCAGGGGAAGTGGGAGAGGAAGAAGCAGACTCAGCGGAAGAGCCTGATGTGGGGCTCGATCCCATAACGCCGGGATCACGCCCTGAGCCGAAGGCGGACGCTCAACCGCTGTGCCACCCAGGCACCCCTACACTCCTTTTATTCTTAATCTCTTTTATTTTTTTTGCCACAAACTAGTACCCTGAAACATTCTCGTTGTTGTTGTTGTTGTTTTTTAAAGATTTTATTTATTTGAGAGAGAGTGAGAATGAGCGTGAGCTGGGGGGAGGGCAAAGGGAGAGGGAGAAGCAGAGTCCCCACTGAGCAGGGAGCCCGACGTGGGGCTTGATCCCAGGACCCTGAAAGCATGACCTGAGCTAAAGACAGAAGCTTAACCAACTGAGCCACCCGGGTACCCCACCCTGAAGCGTTCTTCAAGGTCATAAGATACCATACATTCAAGTATAGAGTGTGTTTTTGTATAGATAACAAATTTTGTATGTATTCCTGAAATCTAATCCTGCTTGTCATCACTCTTCACAAATTCTTTTACTATTAAAGTTTTCTTTTTTCTTTTTTTTTTTTAAAGATTTTATTTATTTATTTGACATAGAGAGACAGCCAGCGAGAGAGGGAACACAAGCAGGGGGAGTGGGAGAGGAAGAAGCAGGCTCCCAGCGGAGGAGCCTGATGTGGGGCTCGAACCCAGGACTCTGGGATCACGCCCTGAGCCGAAGGCAGATGCTTAACGACTGAGCCACCCAGGCGCCCCTAAAGTTTGTTTTTCTGAACAGTTTTTTTAAAGAATAGGTTGTGTTTCTCAGGGTTGTGAGATTGAGCCCTGTGTTGGCTCTACTGTGGGAGTGTAGCCTGCTTAAGATTCTCTTTCTCCATGTGCCCCCCACCTTAAAAAGATAAAGAGTAGATCATGTCATCTGCAACCATTGATTGTATATTCCTTAATATGTGTTCAGTAGTGTTATTAAATGCTTACTATCATAAAGCAGAAGCATAAAGAATTTGTTAGGTAACACACTGGAGGATAATGGAAGTGTTTACTGGTGTTTGGTTATTCTATGTCTTCAGTAACTGTATTGATTGCTCCATGTCTCTATAATTTGCTCTACAAATATTTACATGAATAGCATTTTACTGATTCATAGTATGCATCATAAACCCTTAAAATTTTACCTGGAAGGACCCTTAGATTTTTATTATGTCTAATCCCTTTGTTTATAGATGGAGAAACTGAGACCTAAGAATTGAGGTGACCTGTAGTCCATGGCTAGTTGATTGCAGAATCGAGATTGAAGTCCAGATTTCTGAACTCTGTACTCTAGAATATTTTTGCTGTGGGTGATGGTGGAGCTTGGGTCTACCTGAAGTTTCCACGGTAGCCAGATGGATAAAGCACTCTTCCTTCTGTCTCAGCATTGAGTTTTTCAAAGTGATTGGTCAGTTGATGGCTAAGATGAGAACATACAACGTTAGACCAGAATTTAGAGCAGTTTCGAAGCTGCTTTCTTAGTTCAGTCCCATCTACTGACTTTCTGCTCTCTTTTCATTGCCCTATTTATAAATAAGATCTTTGGTTTTGTTTTAAGGTTTCCACTTTAGTAGCATTTTAACATTAAAATAATTATATTGGCAGAGTTTCTTTAAAAGTTAAAAGTTAAATGTAAATATCATATATGGATCATATCATATGAACACTTGCTTGTGAATATTCAAAGCACCATTGTTGATGAGAGCCAAAAAGTGAAACAGTCCAAATGTTCATTAAGTGGTAAATGGGTAAACAAACCACTAATGCAGTTATTCCTACAATGGAATATTATTTGGCCACATAAAGGAATGAAGTACTGATACATGCTACACTGTTGGTGAACCTCACAAACGTTGTGGTAAGTGGAAGAATCCAGACATAAAGACTACTATTTAGGATTTCATTTAGATGAAATGTCCACAAGAAGCCAGTCTGTGGAGACAGAAAGTACATTAGTGGTTGCCTAGAGCTGACGGTGGAAATAAGGAATGGCTTGCAAATGGGCATGAGGTGTCTCTTTTAGGGTGATGAAAGTGTTCTTTTTTTTTTTTTTTTTTTAAGATTTTATTTATTTATTTGACAGAGAGAGAGACAGGCAGCGAGAGAGGGAACACAAGCAGGGGGAGTGGGAGAGGAAGAAGCAGGCTCCCAGCAGAGCAGGGAGCCTGATGCGGGGCTCGATCCCAGGACTCCGGGATCACCCCCTGAGCCGAAGGCAGGTGCTTAACAACTGAGCCACCCAGGAGCCCTGAAAGTGTTCTAAAATTGGATTGTGGTGATGGTTGCCCAACTCTTAATATAATAAAAACTGTTGAATTATATACTTATGAATTTTATGTAAATTATACCTCAGTAAAGCTGCTAAAAGTAGTTACATTTTAAAATTGTTATCTATAATATTTAAGTATCTTATTCTATTTGCATTATTAAGCATTTTATACTGTTTTCTTTCCACTTTTAAATATGATTTTTAAAAAGTGCTGAAGTCAAATTATGTTAATAAAAATAGCCAGCATTTGTATAATAGATATTATGTACTGGGCATTATGCTAACTTTTCTCAGATTATCTCACAGCAACACTATGATATAGGTATTATTATTCCCATTTTACAGCTGAGGAAACAGTCTCATGGAGGTTAAATAACTTGTCCAAAGTCACATAACTGAGTAAGGAGACAAACGGGCAGGAATTGGAACAGAGGCACTCCTGTCCTCCATGGTCCTTGTATGAAAATGCAGTGTTTTCAGTGGAAATTATAGAGCGTTTCATATGCTACGACTGTGTGTTTGTTGCTGCACTGAATGCTCTGCATAGCTATTTATGTGTGGTCTCCTAGAAAATTCACATGGGTGTTTGGTATTGTCTGGCTGCCATAGAGCTTGTATAGCATAGTGAATCTTACTAATCAGTTTCATTTCTTTTTCTTCACTCCTCAGTCTTAATTTTAAAGACCCCGAAGCAGTCAGAGCTCTGACCTGTACTCTTCTAAAGGAAGATTTTGGACTTTCTATTGATATTCCATTGGAACGACTGATTCCTACAGTTCCGTTGAGACTCAACTACATTCATTGGGTAGAAGATCTGATTGGTCATCAGGACTCTGACAGAAGTACTCTCCGAAGAGGAATTGACATAGGTATATATGGTTTTAAATTCTTTTTTTTTTTTTTTAAGATTTTATTTATTTATTTTTGAGAGAGAGAGCATGAGCAGGGGGAAGGGGCAGAGGGAGAGGCAGACTCCCCACTGAGCAGGGATCCTAATGCGGGACTCGATCCCAGGACCCTGGGATCATGACCTGAACCAAAGGCAGGTGCTTCACTGACTGAGCCATCCCAGGTGCCCTTTAAATTCTTTTTTAGCTAAACATGAGTTTCATTTATTTTGCAAGGTCAGTTTCTTTGTAAACTTCTCTTCTGGGTATCTTTGTGTGAAAGAAGCTGGCTACAGACATTACTGTTCCTACTTGCTACACTTGGGCTTTTTTGCCATTTGTTTCTCTTGAGAAGGGATTTTTAACACCAAACGGAACAAGGGTGTAACAGGGCAGAACTCAAGTGAGACTCTTGTTTTCTTAGCTTTTCAGATTACCATATTGATGTCTGTATCTTTTGGACATTATTTTTATTCTGAATTATTTGGTGTTAGTACCGTAGACCCCATATTGGAATATTGTGTGATGGCCATTTAATAAAAGATCATGTGGGCTGAATACTTTCAGGAATCTCTTGGATGATTATTAATCATTTAACTGGCATTTAATCCAAAATTAAAGAGAGGAAAAAAGTCATTACTTTTAAGATGTTCTCTTAGTTGTAAACTTTTACAATAGAAAAGACTGTCTAATTTATTCATTTGAGAGATTAAGTGGAGCTATAGAAGGAAATGAAGCTAGGGTATGTTTTGCAATTATAAATGTATTGTTTATTTAGCATAGCCAATGTTCTAATTTGATAGGGTTAAGAGATTTTTTTAATCCTTTGGCCTTTACTAATCCTTTATGGGGAGAAAGCTATGTGGCTCTATTTCTTTTCTTTTCTTTTTTTTTTTAAGATTTTTTTTATTTATTTGACAGAGATAGAGACAGCCAGCGAGAGAGGGAACACAAGCAGGGGAGTGGGAGAGGAAGAAGCAGGCTCATAGCAGAGGAGCCTGATGTGGGGCTCGATCCCAGAACGCCGGGATCACGCCCTGAGCTGAAGGCAGACGCTTAACCGCTGTGCCACCCAGGCGCCCCAGTGTGGCTCTATTTCTAATCATGGTAGAGATATAATAGGAAAGACACTTTCTAGGTAGAGGTAAATGTTTAGTTTTTGACATCTGTATGCATTTTTAGCAAACGTTTTTCAGTCCCCCTCATACATGACCTTTTCAGGTTGTTTATTGGCTCCTCTGTGGGCTGCTTCTGGTTTTCCTTTCTCCTTTCTAGTCACTCTTCTCCCCTTTCAGGCTTACCTTGCCATTAGATGTTGAGACTCCTTAAAGCTCAGTCTTTAGCTCTTTTTTTCCTTTTCTTTTTTTTTAAAGATTTTATTTATTTGACAGAGAGAGAGAGAGCCAGAGAGCACAAGCTGGGGGCGGGGAGCGATGGCAGAGGGAGAAGGAGAAGCAGACTCCTCACTGAGCAGGGAGCATGATGCAGGGCTCGATCCCAGCACCCTGGGATCATGACCTAAGCTGAAGGTAGATGCCTAACTGACTGAGCTACCCAGGTACCCCGTCTTTAGCCCTTTTCTTATTCAGCATCCTAACTCTAGGCAGTTTCATCCACATCTATGACTGTTTTCCACCTCCATGCAAATAACCCACAAATTTATGTATTTTGCCTACTCAGATCTTGAGCTCTAATCCCAAATGTCAGAGATAGGGATATCTTTAGAACATCTCAGACTTTACCATGTCCAAGAACAGACACATTCTTTTCTTTCTGATCTTGGTCCTCTTTCTTCATTCCTTATTTTAATGAATACACCACAGTCCACCTTGTCATCCTTGATATTCCTTGATACATCTCCCCATTCTCACCTAGAATGTCTGTCATCATTTCCTGTTGGTTTTGTCTCTTAAATATTTCTTGGGATGCCTGGATGGCTCAGTTGGTTAAGTGTCTGGCTCCGGCTCAGGGCATGATCCCATTGTCCTGGGATCAAGTCCTACTCCTTGCTCAGCAGGGATCCTGCTTCTTCCTCTGCCTGCTGCTCCCCCTGCTTGTGCCTTTTGTCTCTCTCTCTGACAAATAAATAAATAAATCTTTGAAAAAATATACTTCTTAAATCATCTAATTCTCTCCATTTCCAGTGTCACCATCTCAGTCCAAGTCACTGTCATCTCTCATGGGCCACAGAATCACCTTTTTTTTTTTTTTTTTTCAGATGTTATTTATTTATTTGTCAGAGAGAGAGAGTGAGTGAGCACATGTGCACACAGAGGAAGAAGCAGGTTCCCCACTGAGCAGGGAGCCCCACACAGGACTCAGTCCCAGGACCTTGGGTTCATGACCTGAGCCGAAGGCAGATGCTTAACCAACTGAGCCACCCAGGTGTCCCCAGAATGACTTTTTAACTACTCATCTACTCTGTTGCCTCTCCATTTCATTTTTCAGAAAATATGTATAAATCCGTACCTGGTCACATGTTTATCACTTTAATGACTTCCTATTGCTTCTGTGATAAACACCCAGTACCCTAACTTGGTCTGTTAGCATGTCCATTGTCTGTTCCCTGCCCTCTTCCTTGAGCTTCTCTAAGCCTCATCCATTGTGCTTCTCTCCCTTGCTTTTACATTGTGGTCTTCAGTTCCTCTAATAAGTCAGGCACCGTGACTTTAGGCCTTTGTGCATGCTGTTCCCTCTGCCTGTAACTTCCCCACTGTTACCTTGTTAATCTCATTTACCCTGTAGTTGTCAACTCAAGCCTTACTTTCTCAAGAAAGCCTTCTCTGACCTTCCAGCAGGAGACAGATTCCTTGATTATGAGCTTTAGAAAACCATGTTTCTTCCTTCATGGTATTTGATTTATTTTTAACCACAAATTCACTTGTCTGATTTCTTTCCTGACCACTAGATTATAAAGTGCAGAGCCTGTTATTTTTTGCTTACTATAATATCCCAGGGCCCAGCAAAGTTTCTGGCATATAGTAGGTGTCTAGTAAATAATTTGTTGAATGTTCACGGATAAATACAGCATTCTTTCAACATTCAAATTCTGAATGCCCCATATGAGCTAAGCACTATGTAAAAATGAGGGCTTTGTCAAAAGCTCTGCCCTTTTATGTTCCTGGCAGAAGAGTGACTGATGGGTTATAGAAAGCTTAAAAAGTGTAAGGGCCTACTTGGTACTAATTTATTTTAATTATGCCCCAGACTGTCTAAAAGAACACTTGGGGATTATAGGAGGTTAATGGATTTTAGCTCTTCACAAGGGGCACTCTTGCTGAAATCACGTTCATTCTAATTAGGGTTTTATATAAATTCTTCCCCCAGACTCCATCAGTTTGCTCTAATTCTATGATTATACACTTTCCATTTTTATTTATCATTACAAGGATTATTGTCCATTTTAAAATGTCATTCAGTTTCTGAGGGGACTAGGATGTTAGAATTCAAGTCTTTTTGGTCTTAAGAATTGAGAAATTTGATTTTTTTGGCCGAAGACAGGTCCTTTGCCTGTATTTATTACCCTGGAGGTACCTGATCTTAGGGCAGTTGAAGGAAAGTACTTTTTCTTTTTTGCTCTTTGCTTTTAAATGAATTGAAGTATGAAGAGAAAGGCAGTTGTGTGAGAATCAAGGCCTGGTATCTGGTCCAGATCTTTTTTCCTACATAGCTTCTTCCTTACTCTGAATGACTCTGGCTTACCAGAATGGCTGGCAGGGACTAAATAATTGTGGCCTGTGATAGGAGCTTCAGTTCCCTTTACCACCCACTCCTTCACTACCTCATACATCCCCAAGGAGGTGTTTGCCCAGTAGCCTCAGGGCCAGGATGCTGTAAGGAGACACGATAGAAAGTAGAGCGATCAGTGTGACGATCGAAGCGCTGTTAGTTGTCGTCCTTTTTTTTTTTTTTTAAAGATTTTATTTATTTATTTCTCAGAGAGAGAGTGAGTCAGCACAAGCAGGGGGAGCAACAGGCAGAGGGAGAAGCAGGCTTCCTGCTGAGCAAGGAGCCTGATGCGGGACTCGATCCGAGGACCCTGGGATCATGACCTGCGCCGAAGGCAGACGCTTAACTGACTGAGCCACCCAGGCACCTTATTGTCCTGTCTTTTATCAGTCTGTTCAGAATACTTAATGAAGAAGCAATACGATGACCCTGGGTTTCCTGTGGGTGAGGAGTATCTCTAGCCCTCATCTCTTCTTGTCAAATCCTTAGAAGGCTAGACTGGCACCAAGATGTGGTCAGGGGAAGCAGGCCTGGAGTGGCTGGTAGGTGCTGACTACAGTAGGCCTTCAGGAGAATCATTGGCTTTTCTTCTCTTGAATGTGTGCTTTGGATCTTATTGGCCAAGATGATTCAGCGGTCATAAAAGCAGTATTTGTGGTTAGTATATAGTCCAGTCCATGGTTAGGGGATCTACATACAAGTTTAGGACCAAACCGTAGTTGTCAAAGAGTGATTTTTGCCTGAACATTTGCCTTCGAAAGTCTCCCTTGAAGCTTTGGTGGCGCAAGCCAGTGACTGATGTTTTGGATCTGGGTCAGGTGTCTTCCCATGTCATCACATCTAAGAAATGAATTCTCTCTTGAGTTGTTTTTTGTTGTTGTCGTTTTTAGGGGTTTTTGTTTTGTTTTAACTTCTGATTTCCTTCAAGTAACAACCTACAGTTATGTGGGGAATTGGTCATTTAAATAATCATAAAAATTTTATACCCTATGAATTTTTCCTGCTTTTGGGGAACGGGATATACAATGATCTATTTTAAGCTTTGATTTCATTTAAGAAAATCGAGTTTTGTGTGAGATTTAAAATTTTATAAAGTAAATTAACTTGTTTTGATAATTTTTAGTTAATCAGTCCTGTAGTCCTTGATCACCAGCCAGTTACGCACACTTCATTTTACATACAACATACACAAGAAGAGGACAGCAGAGTTTGTCCTCTAAGAAATTTGAGTCCAGTTATGAGGTAAGACTGACATACATGAAATGACTAGAGAACCCAGCAGCAACAGTATGTATGTAATCAAATACCAGCTTAGGATTTAAACTGTTAAGGTTTTAAGAATTCTAAGAAGGGAAGAATGGTGTTTTGGCTTGTTATTCTCACCTCTCCCTCTGGTGTACACATCATGTTTTGAATTTTCATTTTACTAGGTACCGGGGCATCCTGCATCTATCCTTTACTTGGAACAACCTTAAATGGCTGGTATTTCCTTGCAACAGAAGTAGATGACATGTGCTTCAACTATGCAAAGAAAAATGTGGAACAGAATAATTTATCTGATCTTATAAAAGGTTAGCTCTCCAGAATAAATATCCCTTTCAAGCACTGTTTATTAACCTGTCTTTATAATTTAACACATCTCATTTTTTGCTTTAGTATACAGACTTTGGTAATTTTAAAAAATACGGTACATCGTGGAAGGAAAAATAAAGTAAGATAAAACAGAGAGCGAGGCAAACCATTAAGAGGCCCTTAACAATAGAGAAAAAACTGAGGGTTGCTGGAGGGGAGGTGGGTCGGGGATGGGCTAAATGGGTGATGGGGATTAAGGAGGGCACTGGATATTACGAGCACTGGGTGTTACATGTAAGTGATGAATCACTAAATTCTGCTGAAACTTGTACTACACTATATGTTAACTAACTTGAATTTAAATAAAATCTTGGAAGGAAAAAAATAAACAAGTAGAACAGAAGGAAAAAAATATGGTACATTGTAATGGGGTTTGCAGCTTTGTTATCAGAGTTAACTCAGAAGGAAATACAGTAAATAACAGTCAATTTTCATAATTTGTGGATTCTGTATTTGTGAATTTGCCTGCTTGGGGTTATGTTTAACCCCAAAATCAATACTCGAGGTACTTTTATGGTCATTTACAGACATGTGCAGAATGGCAAAAAATTTGAGTCCTCCAGCACGCACATTCCCAGCTGAAATTGAAGAAGGTGATGCTCTGCCTTTTTTTCTAGCTCTCTACTATAAACAAGTGTCCTTTTCATAGTCTATTTAAGTCATATTTTTTTTTGCATTTTTGTACTTTTTCTTGGTGATTTTGCTGTTTAAAATGGCCCCTAAACATAGTGTTTAAGTGGTATCTAGTAGGTGTTCCTTCAATATAAGAAGAATGTGACAAACCTTACAGAGAAAATAGATGTGTCAGATAAGCTTCATTCAGACATGAGTTCTGGTGCTATGGGCCGTCATCTCGGTACTAATGAATCAGCAGTGTATGTTAAATAAGGTGTCTTTTAAAAAAGTAATAATAAATAAATAAGGTATCTTTAAACAGAAACACACATAAAACAAAATCATATATTGATCAGTTGTTGAGAATGTTTGACCAGAGGCTCACAGTTATATTTCTTTCGGGAGTCATTGGTTCCAGTTCAGTGTTCATGGTGACTTTATAGAACATAACTACCATGGATAATGGAAATCAGCTGTACATGAAATAACCTAGTCACCAAGATTTAATTTTTTATCATTTTAGTGAGAGAGAGCACGAGCAGAGGGAGGGAGAGAGGCAGATTCCCCACCCAGTGGGGAGCCCAATGTGGGGCTCAAGCTCCCTACCCTGGAATCATGACCTGAGCTGAAAGCAAGAGTCGGATGCTTAACTGACTGAGCCACCCAGTTGCCCCATCACCAAGATTTTAAAAGGGAAACGCTGCTGTTGATTAAAGTGTACCATCTTTTTTATTTCAGTACATGGAACTATGCCACAGAGAGTCAAGTCCCCTTAGTGACCATTTAATTTTGTGCTTACTGTATATTTGAAGAGCTGTTCATTTCTTCTTCTTCTCATTAAAGAAAATTTGTGTCTCTTTATGGAAGAACTAGGCTTCTCTTACTAGTGTTAAGCATATCATTATAAGGGGAGATACTAACATTGTTAATGTGTTTTTCAGTTGTCCATTTCTGTGTTACAAATTACTCCAAAATCTAGCAACTTTAAACAACTATTTATCTCATAGTTTTTGTGGGCCAGAAATTTGGGCATGCCCTACTTGGGTGGTTCTGGTTTAGTCTGATGAGTTTTGCAGTCATCTGAAGGATTGACTGGGGATAGAGATTTGTTTCCAAGACGGTTCACATAACATGGCCATTAGTAGAAAGCTTGATTAATTCATGTGGATCTTTCCTCTAGGTCACTTGAGCAACCTTACAGTGTGTCAGCTGGCTTCTCTTTGTGTAAGTAATTCAAGAAATAGGGCAAGGAGGAAGCCATTTTTCTTTCATGACCTAGTCTCAGAAGTGACATCCTTTTGCTTCATATTCTTTCTGTTTAATAAAAGTGAGTCACTGAGTACAGCCTATACTCAAGGAGAGGGAGGTAAACTCTGCCTATTGATTGGAACTAGCGTCATAGAATCTGTGGTCATACTTGAAAACTACCACAGCCTTAATAGTAGTTAACAGTTCGTATTTTTTCTCCTAGTGGTAAAAGTGCCACAGAAGACACTCCTGATGGATGCTCTTAAAGAAGAATCTGAGATAATCTATGATTTTTGCATGTGCAACCCTCCCTTTTTTGCCAATCAGTTGGAAGCCAAGGTAAAGTACCTTCTGCTTTAAGATAAGTGACTATTTCGGGGCACCTGGGTGGTTTGGTCAGTTAAGTGTCTGCCTTCGGCTCAGGTCATGATCTCAGGGTCCTGGGATCGAGTTCCGCATTGGGCTTCCTGCTCAGCGGGGAGCCTGCTTCTCCCTCTGCCTTTGCTACTCCCTCTGCTTGTGCTTTCTCACTCTTGCTCTCTCTCAAATAAATAAATAAATAAATAAATAAATAAAATCTTTTAGAAAAAGATAATTGACTAAGTTGTTGATGTTTGCAAAGGTAAGAGCAAAGAACAACTTTTATTTTGGAAGCTATATCAGGATGCTTCTGGTATCAAGCATTGAGGATTCAATTCAGATTGACTTAATAAAGGAAGTTTATTGGCTTACATATCTGAGAAATCCAGCAGCAGTATATTTTATGTATATATGAAGATATGTACATAAAAGTACCCATGTTGTCAGTGTAAACTGGATTTTCCAAAGTGAACACTCCTGTGGAACCAGCATCCAGATGAAGAGATAGAATATTACTAGCATCAGGGGCGCCTGGGTGGCTCCGTTGTTAAGCGTCTGCCTTCGGCTCAGGGCGTGATCCCGGCGTTCTGGGATCGAGCCCCGCATCAGGCTCCTCCGCTGGGAGCCTGCTTCTTCCCCTCCTACTCCCCTGCTGTGTTCCCTCTCTCGTTGGCTGTCTCTCTCTGTCAAATAAATAAAATCTTTAAAAAAAAAAAAGTGTTACTGCATCAGAACTAAATTTCTTTTTATATCCGTTTTATTGAGATATAATTCACATGCCATACAATTCACCCACTTAAAGGGTAGAATTTAATTATTCTTAGTATATTCTCAGAGCTGTGTAGCTATCATCACAATCCATTTTAGAACATTTTCATCACTCCGCTGCAATCCCCCCAGTCCCCATTAGCAGTTACTCTGTTTCCCATAGCTCCTACAGTCCTAGGTAACCACCAGTCTACTTCTGTCTTTATGGATATGCCTGTTTTGGACATTTCATGTAAGTGGAGTCGTACAATATGTGGTCTTTTGTGACTGACTTCTTTCACTCAACATAGTACATTTTCAAGGTTCATCCATAGTGTAGCATGTATCAGTACTTAATTTCTTTTTTTGCCAAATAATATTCTATTGTATTGAAATACCACATTTTATTTATCCATTTATTCATTGATGGACATTTTGGTTATCTTCACTTTTTGGCTGTTAGGAATAGTGCTAATGTGAGCATTCGTGTACGAAGGTTTGTGTAGACATTTCTCCTTGGTGTATACCTAGGAGTGGAATTACTGAGTCAAATGGTAACTCTGTTTAGTTGTTTGAAGTTGCTGTACCATTTTTCATTCCGCCAGCAACAGTGTAGGAGGTTTCCAGTTTCTAGTTTCTCCACATGCTTGTTAACACTTGTTACTATATGTTGTCTTGATTATAGCCATCCTAGTGGGTATGAAGTGGTATCTCATCTTGGTTTTGATGTTTATTTCCCTGATGGCTAATTATGTTGAACATCTTTTCTTTTTTTTTTTTTTTTTTTAAAGATTTTATTTATTTATTCGACAGAGATAGAGACAGCCAGCGAGAGAGGGAACACAAGCAGGGGGAGTGGGAGAGGAAGAAGCAGGCTCATAGCGGAGGAGCCTGATGTGGGGCTCGATCCCACAACGCCGGGATCACGCCCTGAGCCGAAGGCAGACGCTTAACCGCTATGCCACCCAGGCGCCCCATCTTTTCATGTGCTTATTGGCAATTTGTATATCTTCTTTCGAGAAATGACTATTCAGATCCTTTACCCATTTAAAAATTGTATTATTTTTCTTTTTATTGTTATTGTAAGAATTCTTTATGTATTCTAGAGGCAAGTCCCTTATTAGATTTATTATTTGCAGACATTTTCTCCCGTGGGTTGTCTTTTCACTTGTTTTTGGTTTTTTTGGTTTTTTTTTTTTTTTTTTTTTTTTTTTTTTTTTAAAGTTTTTTTTTTTTTTATGGCCAGGGAAAGACAGCCAGCGAGAGGGGGAAGGGGGAGTGGGAGAGGAAGAAGCAGGCTCATAGCAGAAGAGCCTGATGTGGGGCTCGATCCTGTAACGCCAGGATCACGCCCTGAGCCGAAGGCAGGCGCTTAACCGCTGTGCCACCCAGGCGCCCCGGTTTTTTTGGTTTTTTAAAGGTTTTATTTATTTGAGAGAGTGCGTGAGAGCGAGAGCACAAGCATGGGGGGCGGGGGCAGAAGGAGAGGGAGAAGAAGGCTACTCAGTGAGTAGGAAGCCTGACTCGGGGCTCAATCCCAGGACCCTGGGATCATGACCTGAGCCAAAAGCAGATGCTTAACCCACTGAGCCACCCAGGCACCTCATCTTTTCACTTTCTTGGTGTCCTTTGCAACCTAAAAGTTTAATTTCAAGGAGTACAGTTTCTTTTAAGGAACCATTGCCTAATTCAAGGTCATGAAGATTTACTTCTAAGTTTTCTTCAAAAATTTTAGGATTTTAGCTTTTATATTTAGATCTTTGCTCAATTTGGGTTAATATTTTAATATGATTTGAGGTAGGAGGGGATTAAAATATTTAATTTAAAAAGTGAAACCATAAGAGTACTAGAAGAAAACATAAGTAAATATTTATATAATCTTTGGTTACAGTATTTTCTGTGCATGATACCAAGACAAAACATAAAAGTGACAGATTAGGCTACATAAAAAAGGTAAAGTTTTTATATGTTAAATCACAAAGATGGAAGGTCCAAAAGACCCCGGGGGAGAATATCAGCATGAATGCAGTTGCTTAAAATGTAGTGTTTAATGGCTGTATGATTTTTAAATCCTAGGTTTAGCATGATACTTGGAAACTAAATTACATCTAAGCATTCTTACTTAGAACTAGATTACAATCAAAGACTTTGTCTTACGGTGTAAGAATTTTTCACCAGATGTTGTTGTTGTCGTGCAGGGAGTAAACTCTCGAAATCCTCGGAGACCTCCACCTAGTTCCGTAAATACAGGAGGTATCACAGAAATCATGGCAGAAGGAGGTGAATTAGAGTTTGTTAAAAGGATCATCCATGACAGTTTACAACTTAAAAAAAGATTAAGGTAAGTTAGCTATTACAACACGGAACTGTTTTCTCCCTGTGTAATTCTAAAACCATGTTACTTAGGGGAAATGTAATCATAGTCATCTGAAGAATTAACAGATAAAGCTTGCAGATTCTACCTGGCTGTGAAGACCCTGTTTCTGAGGATGCTCTTATGCTTTTAATTGATTTGGGTATCTTGTACTACATGGATAGAAAGTAGGAAAGTACCGTATGATTGTATTGCTCCCATTGGCATGGTACCGTGGTGGAACAAAACTGATTCAAATATGGTTTTTGATTAGAAAACAGATGGGTTCAGATCTGTCCTGTGAACCAGAATAAATTTGTTGCCTAGTCCTTGATGCAATTTATGTTCTTGGAATCAGTCTCCCAAACAATGACAGATGTGAGGACATTGAGCTGTCAAGAACTTAATGAAGGGAAACTGAGATCAGTAACCAGTTCCAGAGGAGAGTTAAGGCTATTCCTTTTTAAAAGCTAATTATTTTGGACAACACACCTGTCATTAAGCAGCATAAGGTACTCGAAAAATGCTATTTGTCTCGCTTGACTTCTCACCCTGCCAAGTGTTGTTGAAATGATGGATAATGTGGTAGTTCAAAAGTAGAAGGGTTTTTAACCCTAGGATTTAGTTTTAGGACATAGAGAAGATTTTTTTAAAATTGTGATAAAATACACATAACATGAAATTGATAGTTTTAACATAAAACTATACATTTTAAAGTGTGCAGTTTAGTAGTGTTAAGTACATTTATGTTGTTATGTAGCTAATCTCCAGAACTCTTTCTTATGAAACTTTAACTGTCTACACATGAAACAGCAATCCCTCATTCCTCCCTTTCACCCCAACGTCTGGCAAACACCATTCTTTCTGTCTCTGTGAATTTGATTATTCTAGGGACTTTTTATAGTGTTTGACCTTTTGTGACTGACTTTTTTCACTTAGCATAGTGTCCTCAGTGTTCATCCATGTTATAGCATGTATCACAATTTCCTTCCTTTTTAAGCTGAATAATACTAATATCCCATTGTATGTATATACCACATTTTGTTTATTCATTTATCTGTTGATAAATGTTGCTTTCACATTTTGGCTATTGTGAATAATGTTGCTGTGAACACAGGAGTGCAAATATCTCGTAAGACCCTGCTTTCAGATTTTTTGTGTATATACCCGTGAGATTGCCAGATAAGGAAGACTTTTTTCTTTTTCTTTTGGATTTATATGTGTTTAAAGCTGCTTATTTTACTTAAAGGCCAATTCCAAAACAATGGATATCCTAATTTGTTAAATATGAGTTTATATATTTGTGGAAAGCAACTGGATTATTGGGCGGTCTGCCTCTCAGAAGATTTATACATCGTTGAAGCCAAAGGTTAATAAATTTCTGCTTTAAATTGATTTCTTCAAAGACCTATTAGGGTATGAAGAAGAAAGTGACTTAAGTTACACCGAGCATTGAGAGGAATTTGAATAAGTAAAATAAGCTTAAAGGAGGTAACAAAGTACTGAAACTGAAAAGATAACCAGAGCCATGTGGCTGCTTTAGAATCTATTGTCGGCTTTTGAGGGGACTGCAGCTGACCAGGAAAATGGGGAAGGTTGTTTTTAGGAGGCTTTTAATCATTAAATTTCTCTTGTTTCTGAAGTCCCATTTGAACTACAAAAGTATGTTTTATTTTTATTTTTTTAGGGAGGGGTTGTGGGGGAGAGGGGGAGAGAGAATCTTAAGCAGGCTCCACGCCCAGCATGGAGCCCTGATGCAGGGCTCCATCTCACAACCCTGAGGTCATGACCTGAGCCAAAGTCAAGAGTCAGTCAGATGCTTAACCAACTAAGCCGCCCAGGTGCCCTAGAACTACCAAAATATGTTTTGAAGGAACACCATTGTTTTTATTTTTCAAGATTTTATTTATTTATTTGTCAGAGAGCCCACAAGCAGGGGGAGCAGCAGGAAGAGGGAGAAGCAGTCTCCCCGCTGAGCAAGGAGCCCAATGTGGGACTCAGTCCCAGGACCTTGGGATCATGACCTGAGCCGAAGGCAGACGCTTGACTGAACCACCCAGGCGCCCCAGGAACACCATTCTAAGGGGGAGAAATTGATCAGTATGTTCCAAGTCTGCCTATACCTGGCTCGGTGGCAGCCCCCAAATTGAATGAAAGGTACATGTTTGCTAGGAAGGATGAATTGCTAGAGCCCATCATCTCTCTGGAGAGTTGACCATTTTGAGCTTGGTATCATAGATGGAAAACGTCCATTTATGATTTATTTTATTTATGTATGTATGTATTAAAGATTTTATTTATTTATTTGACAGAGAGAGAGACAGCCAGTGAGAGAGGGAACACAAGCAGGGGGAGTGGGAGAGGAAGAAGCAGGCTCCCAGTGGAGGAGCCTGATGTGGGGCTCAATCCCAGGACTCTGGGATCACGCCCTGAGCCCAAGGCAGACGCTTAACGACTGAGCCACCCAGGCGCCCCTATGATGTATTTTATTTTATTTTATTTTTTT
>NW_024424897.1:44719339-44825270 GCF_017311325.1 Ursus maritimus | reverse complement strand
AAAATAGGGTTCAGCAGTCTTGGCTGTTTGGTTAGGACTCAGGCAGATTGAGAGAGATAATAAAAAGAAGAGAAGAAATTAACTCATTTTTATTGAAAAGAGAATAAAGCAATGTTTTTTGAGAGTATATTGTTTATAATTTCACATTTGTTCCATGTTGATTTTCATTTGTACATAGTACCAGTTCATGTCCTCCTACATATTTTTATAGTTGACATGATGTTTATACCACTCTGCAACTCCCAAATTTTAGAATGCTGTGAAAACTGCATGCAGCCATACCTTGGAGATACTGTGGTTTTGGTTCTAGACCACAGCAATGAAGTGAATATTGCAGTATGAAGCAAATCAGATGAATTGTTTGGTTTCCTGGTGCATATGTTATGTGCACAGACAGCTATACTATATAGTCTGGTAAATGTGCAGTAGCATTATATCTAAAAACATGTATATACTTTAATTTAAAAATACTTCATTGCTAAGAAATGCTAACTCTCAGCTTTCAGTGAGTTGTAAGCTCTCTGCTGGTGGGGGAATCTCGCCTCAGTGTTGATGGCCGCTCACTGCGGATGGCTAAAGGTTGGAGTGGCTGTGGCCAATTCTTTAAATAAGACAACAGTGAAGATTGCTGCGTCAGTTGACTCACACCATTTCTCTGTAGCACGTGATGCTGTTTGATAACATTCCACTCACAGCAGAACTTCTTTCAAAATTGGAGTCCATTCTCTCAAACGCTGCTGCCACTTCTATACTAAGTTTATGTAATATTCTAAATCCTTTGTTGTTATTTCAACAGTCTTCATAGCATCTTCACCAGGAATAGATTTTAGCTCAAGAAACCACTTTCTTTGCTCCTCCACAAGAAGCAGCTCCTCATCCATTCAAGTTTATCATGAGATGCAGCAGTTGAGTCACGTCTTCAAGTTCTACTTCCAATTCTGGTTCTCTTGCTGTTTCCATCACATCTGTGGTTAACTTCCTCCACTGAAGCCTTAAATCCCCAAAAGTCATTCATGTGGGAAAATCAGCTTCATTCCAAACTTTTGTTAATGTTGTTATTTTGACCTCTTCCCATGAATCCCAAATGTTCTTAATGGCATCTAGAGTGGTGAATCCTTTCCAGAAGGTGTTCAGTGGACTTTGTCCAGATCCATGAGAGGAATTACTGTCTTTGGCAGCTAGAGCCTTAGGAAAGGTATTTCTTAAATACAAGATTTGAAAGTCACAATTACTGCTTGATCCACGGGCTGCATAGTGGATGTTTTGTTAGCAGGCATGAAAACAACATTTATCTCCCTGTGCGTCTCCATCAGGGCTCTTGGGTGATGAGGTGCATTATCAGTGAGCAGCAATATTTTGAAAGGAATCTTTTTTTCTGAGCACTAGGTATCAATAGTGGGCTTAAAATACTCAGTAAACTATGTTGTAAACGTTGTGTTGTCACTCAGGCTTTGTTCCATTTATAGAGCTCAAGCAGAGTAAATTTAGCATAATTCTTAAGGGCCCTCGGATTTTCTGAATGTTCAGTGAGCATTGGCTTCAGCTTAAATCACCAGCATCATCGGCCCCTAACAAGAGAATCATCCTGTCCTTCGAAGCTCTCTAGCTGTGAAAGCCCTAGTGACATCTTGTTTCAGTATGAGATTGCTTCATCTACATGGAGAATCTGTAGTTGGGTGTGGGCACCTTCATGAATGACCTGAGCTAGGTCTTCAGGACGACTTGCAGCTTCTGCCTCAGCACTTGCCACTCCACCTTGCATTTCTCTGTTACGAAGATGGCTTCTTTCCCTACAGCCTCATGAACAAACCTCTGCTGTCTTCACGCTTTTCTTCTGCAGCTTCCTCACCTTTCTTGGCCTTCATAGAATTGAAGTAGAGCCCAGCTCTGGATTAGCCTTTGGCTTAAGAGAATGTTGCAGCTGGTGTGATCATCTATCCAGACACTAAAACTTTCTCTGTATCAGCAGTAAAGCTGTTTTGATTTCTTGTCATTAATGTATTCACTAGGGTAGCACTTCTAATTTCCTTCAAGAACCTTTTCTTTGCATTTGCAGTGTGGCCAGCAGTCACAGAGGCCTAGGTTTTGATTTAAAGTGAGAGAAATGGACCCTTCTTTCGCTTGAACACTTAGGGGCCGTTGTAGGGTTGTAAATTGGCCTAATTTCAATATCGTAGTGTCTCGGAATAGGGAGGAGAGGGAGAGAGGCGGGGGAGAACAGCTGGTTGGTAGAGCCATCAGAACACACACAACATTCATGGGTCAAGTTCACCATCTTACATGGGTGTGATTCATGACACCCCCAGATAATTACAGTAGTACCATCACAGATCATCGTAATGGATACTCTTAATAATGAAAAAGTTTGAAGTACTGTGAGAATTACCAGAATGTGACACAGACACAAAGTGAGCAGCGGCTTTTGGAAAAATGATATCAGTAGAGTTGCTCGATGCAGGATTGCCACAAATTTCAATTTGTTTAAAAAAAAAGATTTGTGAATGCAATAAAAGAAGGCACGATAAAATGAGGTGTGCCTGTGTTTTGAGGCTCCGAATAAGGGACTAAAAACAAATATTGTAACCCTACCATTTCCTTCTTATCCCTCTAGAATTTTTTTCTTATTACTGAAAAACTGTAGGAGCTAAGCAGAGTTTGTAACATGGAGTGAAATCAGTTAAATTTGTTGGACTGATCTCAGTGATGGCACTCAGGACGCCTCGTTTCCGTGTCACAGTTCGTGCCTCACCTAAGTGACACTCAGCAGCACCTGCAGTGTTGTTTTGTACCTTCAGGAATTCTGCAGCTGGGAGGCTCTTGGGAGGTAAAGTTATCCAGGATCTTAGTTTTACAGATTAGAAGCTCGGGACCTGAATCTCCTGACTCTGGCCTAGTACTCTTTCCACCACCCTGTGCAGTGGCTTCTAGGGAGACAGCCGTTCTAGCGTCGATGAAGATTTACAAGTGCTTGTCATCGTTGCTTTCATGTTTTGTGCCTGTGACTTGAGCTTACTTCATAGCATTTTCTTTTTTAGAGACTCACTCACCGGAGCTTCTAAATAGATCAGCAGACTTGGTCAAACTCCTCAGGGCCTGAATTCCAGTCTTGTCATTCATTATTATTTCTGCAGCTGATGCCCTTTATGGCAGTTATTTTATGATTTTTCCAGGAACCAGAGATTTGTATCTGGCCAAGTTCTAACTTAATACAGATTTTACCATTTTTCCTCTTTTTGCTTTTTCCTTTCTAATCCCCACCCCCTACCAGATGGTAGATACTCCGTGGGTTTGTATATACTGTACATATTTGGTGATGGGCCAATAGATTGAATAATCTGTGTCTTTTGAATGTGATTTTGTTTTCTTATTGGTAAAATTGGATAATAGTAGCTACCTCACACCTCATAGGGTGGTCATAGAATTAAATGAACACGTATTTGATATAATGAATATCAAATAGGATCATCTTAACTTTTTTTTTTTTTTTAAGATTTTATTTATTTGACAGAGAGAGACAGCCAGCGAGAGAGGGAACACAAGCAGGGGGAGTGGGAGAGGAGGAAGCAGGCTCCTAGCGGAGGAGCCTGATGTGGGGCTCAATCCCAGAGCACCAGGATCACGCCCTGAGCCGAAGGCAGACGCTTAACGACTGTGCCACCCAGGCGCCCCAGGTTCATCTTAACTCTTGACTGTTCTGGGAATTCAGTAGTTTTACATGCTGTGGTCCACTGTGTTGAAAGGATGTTACAAGTACTTTGTTATGTTATTTTAATAAAGAGCTCCCCCTCCCCTTTCGTTTGTATAAAGATTTTATTTACTTTTTTAAAAGAGGGAGAGCAAGCATGGGGGGGAGCAGGGGGAGAGGGAGAAGCAGGCTCCCCGCTGAGCAGGTAGCCCAACATGGGGCTCGATCCCAGGATCCCGGGATCATGACCTGAGCTGAAGGGAGATGCTTAACCAACTGAGCCACCCAGGCGCCCCTCCCCTTTTGTTTTTTTAAAGTAGGTGCTAGTATAATTATGGGGTACTATAAGTAACAGTTGCAGGGAATAATTGTACCTTTTATAACTGAGCATTTAATCAGTTCTTCAGCTGAAAGACTCCATTTTATTCTAAACTTTGACTTGCCTTTATAAAAGGGTAAGCCACTTGATTTTTCTTGTCTATGATGTTGGGATACCTCCGTTCAGAGAATGAAGAGAAATTACATACGAACGTACATGTAAATTGGAGTGCTATCTAAATGTTAGACATTACTACTATTATTTATATTTTTATCTTTCCTTTAAAAAAAAAGATTTATTTATTTATTTATTTATTTATTTATTTATTTAGAGTGTGTGTGCACGAGTAGGGGGAGGGACAGAGGGAGAGAGACAGTCTCTCAAGCAGATTCCACGCTGAGTGTGGAGCCTGACATGGGACTCGATCTCACAACCCTGAGATCATGACCTGAGCCGAAACCAAGAGTTGGACACTCAATGGACTGAGCCACCCAGGTGCCCCTATACTTTTAATCTCTTAAAATAATCACACAGAAAATTAGAAAATGGAGAAAACATTGATCTCAGCACTTTGACACAACTGTTAGCTTATTTTGGGTGAATGTCCTGCCAGTTTCCCCTTTTTTCATTCCCACAGTTGTAATCATGAATACCAATAATTTTGTCTTCTGCTTTTAACTTTACTTTTTTCATTCCTTTGTTTCTTTGTTAATGGTATGTGCATAGCAGTAATTTTAAATAGCTTGACAACAGTCCATAAGTAAGTAATTCCTTATTATTGGGCATTATATTTATTCTTTTTTTTCGTTGTTACAAAGACCATACCACTTTTTGTTTGTTACTGAACTAGCACAGGTAAATCTAATGAGACTATTATTGTGGATGGCTGTCTTTGACCTCTGGTTTCATCTTTGATTGGGACCCATTGTAGGGTTGCAAATCAATAGAAGTGGGTTTTTGGGGTGTCATTAGAAAGAAATGTACCCCTTGCTCCAGTGTACCAATTCACCACAGAGATACAGAAGGTAGAAATGTTTTAGGGGACAGATAGTAATTAGCCTGTTCTCCAGGTAGAAGAGCTTTTTTTTCTCAATTTAAACCTTAAAGAGTATTTCTTAATTGTGAGCTCCACAGGCGGCAGTTGCTGGTATTTTTATTTTTTTCTCCTACTAAAGTAGGAAGATGAAGAATAAGCAGAGGATAAGGGGCTGCTTTATTATTTTTTTAATGAATTAAATTACGTGCTTTTCATCACCTTAATTTAGGTATCATAGTTTTTAATTGCCTTTCAAGTGTGGTTGAGTCCAGTTGCTCATGCCATGACAAGCTAGCTCTATCAGTGTTTATGCCATTTCCACCTGTAGTATGTAGTCACTGGTTAGTTCTACTTTAAGTGGAAGAAGAGAGTTGTTAAATAAAAAAAGCATGTATTTTTAGTTCATCGGGTAATTACAAAAAGGAATACCAAGGGGCGCCAGGGTGGCTCAGTCGGTTAAGTATCTAACTTTGGCTCAGGTCATGGTCTCAGCGTCCTGGAATCGAGCCTGCATCAAGTCTTGCGTCGGGCTCCATGCCGAGTGGGGAGTCTGCTTCTTCCTCTCGCTCTGCCCATCCCCACGCTCATGTGCTCACTCTCTCTCTCAAATAAATAAATGTTTTTTAAATTTTTTAAATAAAAGGAATACCAAAGAATGTAAAGCATTGGCCCCACTGCCTTGGAGAGTCTTGTTATAGTGTTTCTTGCACATGTAAAAATGTGCGTGAATAATTGAAACTATTTTTTAAGAGAAACATAGAGTAAAAGTTTATTTTTAGCCATGTAGACTTGTAATTCATGGTAGTTTAAATATTAAATTTTGAGATTGGGTGGACATTAGGGCTGCTCTGCTGCATGTCTAGGGACATGTATTCTGGTAACTCGTTACAGGCAGCAAAATGTTAGGTTCTACAGTGGAGAAGTTTTTAGACTATGCTCATAGCCACCTAAATGCCAAACCTCTGCTTTTATCTGTTTTTCTATATTACACTACAATTCAAGGTTTGGTGTTTTAAAATAACCAATCCGGGGCTCCTGACTGGCTCAGTCGATTAAGCGTCTGTGTTCGGCTCAGGTCATGATCTTAGGATCCTGGTATGGAGCCCCATATCCAGCTCCCTGCTCAGCGGGGAGTCTGCTTCTCGCCCTCTGCCCCTCCCCCCGCTCATACTCAAGCTTGCTCTCTCTCTCAAATAAATGCATAAAAAATCTTTTTAAAAAAAGAATAAAAATAAAATAACCAATAAATATTGGTTTATTATAAATAAATAAAATATAAACAAATGTAAATGTATTATAAATATAAATAAATAAAATAAAAATAAAATAACTAAAATAACAGTAAAAAGAACCAGGCCCCTTGGAAAAATGGGTGATTCCAGTGCTGGGCAAGGATAAGTTTAAGAGCCTGGAATGTCTAACAATACCAAAAAAGTAAGGAAGTGTTCAAAAAATGACATGTTAAAAGGCTGTAGGAGGCCCCTCAAGCCAAATCTGGGACAATATGACTTCATAATAAATAATGACAGTAATGGGTTTTAAGCCATTCAATAAAATAAGCAGTGGGGAGAGAGGAAAAGTTCTTTGTTACAGTAGAATGCCATCTAATACATGTAGAAAGAATAATAAAGTTAGAAAAATCACCGTTTTGACATCATTATTATAGTAACTGATGGAAAATCAACAGTGGAAAATTTGAAGAGGAACAGGATGTTAATAGTTTCAGAGCGTCTCCCCACAGATGACTTACAATCACAAAGAAATATGGTAACATTACAGCAGCGAAGCCGGGGGATCCCACTCGAGCAGGTGATGGCCCTCTCATGCGCTGCACCCCGAAGGACACAGCAGCGACCCCGAAGGACACAGTAGCACGCTGCTCTTTATGCCAGCGTGTATAGCTTCAGCTGAACTCTGAGGAAACTTCAGACAAACCAACTTGGAGGGGTTTTGTAGAATATTTCTTCAGAAATATAAAGGTCATGAAAGGAAAAAAAATTTTTTAAAGGCTGAATGAGGAACTGTTCCAGATTGAAGGAGACTAAAGAGAGTTGACAGGTAAATGAAATGCAGGATCTTAGATCGGATCTTGCATCAGGGGAGAAAATTGCCATGAAGGACATTGTGAGGATAATTGGTGAAATTTGAAAATGGACTGTATTCCCGATAATAAATAGTACTGTGTGAGTGTTAAATTTTCTCAGTTTGATAATTGTTCTGTGGTTATGAAGGAGAATGTCCTTGTTTTTAAAATGTACATGCCAAAATATTTAGGGTGAAAGGGGAATGATGATGTCTATAGCTAACTCTCAAATGGTTTTAAAAAAACACAGATCAAGCAAATGGAGGAAAATGTTGATTGATGAATCGGGGTGAAGAGTATACTGGAATCATTTGTACTAATCTTGCAGCTCTTATGTACACTTGAAATTATTTCAAAATAATTTTTCTTGAAAGCTACTGTCTCAGAGGAATTACTAAATGCTGTTATGAGTAGAGTGCTACTTTCACATTAAACTAGTGTAATGGGTTCAGAGTCTCCTGGGTAACTAGAGCTTCCTTTTGTTCATTTTTTTTCTACCTGCACTTTGATTAGTTGTCACAGGATACCTGTTGAGAGTAGCTAGGATCTAATGGGCAGGCATTTTTTGAGGTGAAGTCAACTCAGAATTTTGATACACCCTGTTACTTCTGCTTTTCTTTTAAGAAATATAAATGCTGCAGAAAAGTCATTGATGAGATTAAATCTTAAAAGATTCACAATAGTGTTCAGGTTACAGCAAGGGTTAAAAGAAATGTGAACTCTCCCAAGCCATTATTAACTGCCAAGGACATTTAACTGTTAGAAGACTGACTTATATAAATATTTACTTTCCTTCATCTCCTGAGGAAATGTATACTATCTTTCTTTTGTTTCTGTTCTGGGCTATTTCTTGGTTTCTGGTGATTCTGGTCTAATCTGTTCAGGAAAGGCGTTAACCTGTTTTATACTGTTACTGTGTGGGCACTAATTGCTCTGAATTTTTTTTTTTTCCATCTTGTTCCTAATGTCCCAAAGGCTTTTAATTCCTGGTTAATGATTTCTTTGTGTATATACTGTGTTCTTAAAGGGAGCGTATCGTTTTTGTCCCTAACATTTTAAAACCACCAAACGAAATTGATTATGCTCTAAGTAAATTTACCCAGGTTTGTTTAAAGTAGTTTAGGTAAAACAATTATTTGTCTTTTCAAAGGGAAAACTGAATGACTATAAACAAAAATAGGGGCAGGCACCTGTTGTTGCATCTGCAAACAATGGAAACAAAGTATCGGTTAGTGCAAACTATTTCTATAGCATTATAATAGTATTTCTCAGACTTCTATAAACAACAAGATTTTTATTTATATTATTTAATGTATTAAGCTGGAACCATATGAAACTGCCAGTATATTTACAATACAAAGCTAGATACAATCTGTGTGATTGCATTTATGTGAATCTGAAACAGGCAAAACTATTAAGACAGAATGACCAGTGGTCACTAGAGGCTGGGGTAGGGGGAAAGACTGTAGAGGGGCACTAGGGAGCTTTTTAGGGTGATGTAAATGTTCTGTATCTTGCTTGTGGTGGTGGTAATGTACACATTTGTCAAAATTCATTGAATTATATACTTAAAATTGGAGAATTTTACTATATACGCTATGTCTTGATAAAACTGGTGTAAATATAAAAATTCTCTCATGTTTCTTGTATCTTTGCTGTCATTCATTTCATCTATGCATATCTGTTCATAAGCATACACAATCAAATACATTGTTGTATTGTTATTTTAACAAACTGGTGCCTCTTACATCAATTCAGAATTTTAAAAGTTTTGAAAAACAACGATAAAAATAAAAATAAAAAGTTTTGGGGCTCCTGGGTGGCTTAGACAATTGAGTGTCTGCCTTCAGCTCATGTCATGATCCTGGGGTCCTGAGATCGAGCCCTGCATTGGGCTTCCCGCTCAGCAGAGAGTCTGCTTCTCCCCCTGCTCGTACTCTGGCTCTCAAATAAATAAAAATCTTTTTCTGGAAAAAAAAAAAAAAGTTTTGATTTGTTTTGTTTTTTTAACCTTCTTTCTTCTTCTCCCTCGTTCTTCATTTTTTTAATATAGATCTGAGCTTCTGACCCAATACCATTTGCCTTCTGAGGGCTTGTAAATGTCAAGAGAAGTTCTCTAGAGAAGGAACTGGCAACAAAGTCCCTCAGTTTCTTTTTGAGGAAGTCTTACTTCACCTTCACTTTTGAAGGGCGGTTTTGCAGGGTGTAGAATTCTAGGTTGGTGGGTTTTCCCCTCTCAACATTTTAAACATTTCACTCTACTCTCTTCTTGCTTGCATGGTTTCTTAAGAGAAGTTTGATGTAATTCTTTCCTTTGTTCCTCTATAAATAATGTAGCTTTTTCCCTCTGGCGTCTTTCAGGATTTTTTTCTTTATCTCTGATTTTCCATATTTTGAAAATCATATGCCTAACTTAGGTGTAATTTTCTTTGGCATTTTACCTGCTCAGTGATCTCTTAGCTTCCAAAATCTATGGTTTGGTGCCTGACATTAATTTGGGGGAAATTCTTAGTAATTATTGTTTCAGATATTTTTTCTGTGCCTTTCTTTTTCTTCTGGAATTCCAGTCCCATATATTTTACACCTTTTGTAGTTGTCCCACAGTTCCTGGGTTTTTGTTGTTGTTTGTTTTCCTGTGCCTTTTCTCGTTGCTTTTCACTTCTGGCTATTTCTGTTGAGATATATCCTCAGACTCGGAGATTTTTTCTTCAGCTGTGTCCAGTCTACTTTTGAGCCCATCAAAGGAGTTCTTTCTTTTTGTTAAGGTGTTTGTGACCTCTAGCCTTTCTTCTGGGTTCTTTTTTAGACTTTCCATCTCTCTGCTCATATTGCTCATCTGTTCTTGCATGCCATCTGCTTTATCCATTAGAGCCCTTTAGCATATTTTTTTTATAAGATTTTATTTTTTTGTCGGAGAGCATAAGCAGGGGGATGTGGCAGGCAGAGGGGGAAGCAGGCTTCCAGCTGAGCAAGGAGCCCGATGGAGGACTCGATCCCAGGACCCTGGGATCATGACTTGAGCCTAAGGCAGACATTTAACCAACTGAACAACCCAGGGGTCCTGAGCCATTAGCATCTTAATCATAGTTGTTTTAAATTCCTAGTCTGATAACTCTAACATTCCTGCCATGTATGGTTCTGATGCTAGCTCTGTCTCTTCAAACTGTTTTTTACCTTATAGTATGTTTTGTAATTTTTTCTTGATAGAAGGACATAAGACATTGGGTAAAAGGAACTGCTGTAAATATAAATTGGTCTTTGTTTTTTTGTTTTTTTTTTAATAATTTTTATTTTGTTGTATTAGTCACCATACAGTACATCCCTAGTTTTTGATGCAGTGTTCCATGATTCATTATTTGCATAAAACACCCAGTGCACCATGCAATATGTGCCCTCCTTAATACCCATCGTCGCCTATCCCAATCCCCCACCCCCATAAATAGGCCTTTGTAATGTGGTGAGGTATGGGGAGAAGGGAAACATGTCCTATGAGTAGGTCGCAAGTCTTTTAGCGAGCCTCTGCCTCTGGATTGTACGCTTCGCACATGCTTCGTAGTCCCTTCTTACCTCCTCCCCCTCTCCTTGTTGGGACAGGATTGCTGGAGTAGGCTGGAGTTGGATGATGCCATTCTTCTAGGTCAGTTAGGTTCTGACATACCGCAGCAGGCTAGGATCTGGTTAACTAGTTTCTCTTGAGGTCAGGCCTTGTTAAGGACAGAATGCTCTAGCTTATTTCAGAATTACCCCTTTTTTCCTTTCTCTGCTGGAAGCACAGAGATTTTTTCTCCCATATTCACTGTGAGAACCTGGTCAAGCTCCTGGAGGTAAAATTCACAGTAGTTTGGGGTCCTGATGATGGAGTCCTCCTGGGATTTTTATTTCTCAAACTTGTCCATGCTGAGTCTCCAGCAATTTGTCAGTTACAGTTCAGGTTTCCCTAGCTTAGCACTGATTCCCATGGCAGTTTTCTCCTGGATTTCTGCTCTAGTGAGTTGTAGTTCTTTATATTTACCTGTTGGTCTGTCTGATTTTAGAGGCAGTTGCTTCTCTAATTTTAGAGGCAGCAACAATCTGAGTTGCTTCTGTGATGGATCTAGGAACAGTTGTTTGTTTTTGGATGGTTTACTTAAACAGTGTAGTGATTTCCAACTTCTTAAGTGTTGGACTAGAAACTACAAGTCTCCCTATATCTCTTTTTTCTGTTTATTAATCTTACGAAGTTGTAGGAGCTCCTTATATACGCTGGATAGAAGCCCTTTGTCAGATGTGTTTTGCAAGTATTTCCTCCCAGTCTGTGGTTTGCCTTTCTTTTTTTATAACAGTGTCTTTTGGAAAGTGAGCTTTGGGTACCTTGGTTTTTAAAATCAACTGATCATATAAGTGCGCCTGTTCCTGGACTATATTCCATCCTCTTGATCTGTATGTCTGTATTTATGCCACACCGTATTGTCTTGATCAGAGCTTTATCATAAGTCTTGAATTCAGTAGTGTCAGTCCTCCACTTTTGTTGTTCTTTTCCAAAAAATTGTTTTGGCTCTTCGAAATCTTTCACTTCCATATAAATTTTGGAATCAGTTTATCAATTTCTATGAAAAAGCGTACTGGGATTTTGGTTGGGATTTTATTTATTTTATAGATCAAATTGGAGAGAACTGATAGCTTAACAATGTTAAATCTTCCATCCCAACATGGTATAGCTCTTCCTTTATTTAGATCTTAGAATTCTTTCAGCAGTGTTTGATGGTTTTCTTGCACATATTATGTTAATTTTATTCTTAAGTATTTTGTGTATTTTGAAGTTACTGTAAATTGAATTTTTAAATTTTAATTTCTAGTTATGTATTGCTACTATAAGGAAGTATAGCTGATTTTATATTGAGCTTTTATCCTGTGACCTTGCTGAATTAATTTATTCTAGTAGCTTTTCCCTAGATTTCAAAGAATTTTCTACATAGATGATCATGTCTTCTGTTAAGAAAGATAGTTTTCTTTCTTTTCAGTCCATATGCATTTTATCACTTTATTGTACTGACTAGAATCTCTAATACGATTTTGAATAGAAGTGGAGGGTGGACGTCATTCCCAGTGTCATCATACTTTTAAACATTTTATAAAAGATTTAAATGTCTAAGAAAACTATGATTCTCTTGTTACTGTTTTCTAGTCTAATTAACGATTATTATACCCCTTTTCTGAAACACCACTTAATGTGTGCTGCTTGATACTGTCCCACAGCTCACAGGTGCTTTATGATTTTTTTTTTTCAGTCTTTTATTCCCATTTGCTTTACTTTGGATAGTTTCTATTGCTGTGTCTTCACAGGTCTTTTCTTTTGCAGAGTCTAGTATGTTGTTAATCCCGTCCAGTGAATCTTTCACTTTAGGTGTCATAATTTTCATGTCGAGGAGTTCCATTCGGTTGGTTTTTATATCTTCCCTCATGCTCCTCACATGTCCATGTTCTGTTACGGAACATATTTCTAAGAGCTGTTTTAATGTCATCATTTGCTAATTTCATCGTCTCTTATTTCTTGATTTGTTCCTAATGATTAATTTTTTTATCCTGGTTGCAAATAATTTTCCTGCTTTTAATATCTGGTCATTTTTTATTGCATGCTAGACATTGCAAATCTTACGTTTCGTGTTCCCTTAAAGAATGTCAGATTCTGATGTTTACGTAAGTTACTTGTAATCTTTGATCCTTTTGAGTTTTACTTTTAAGCTTCATTAGGGTAAATATAGACTAGCCTCTAGACTCATGACAAAGCAGTTTCCTTTCTAGGACTTCACGAGATAGATGCCCCTTTTATTAACAAGGGCTTTCTGCTCTGGCCAGTAGAACTGCAGACTAGTCTAGCTATGTCTGGACTCCAGGAATTGTTCAGCTATTGCTTTCTGGGAATTTCTTTTCTTTTCTTTTCTTTTTTTAAGACTTATTTATTTTAGGGGCACCTGGGTGGCTCAGTCGTTAAGTGTCTGCCTTCGACTCAGGTCATGATCCCAGAGTCCTGGGTTCGAGCCCCGCGTCGGGCTCCCTGCTCAGCGGGAAGCCTGCTTCTCCCTCTCCCACTCCCCATGCTTGTTTTCCCTCTCTCGCTGTCTCTCTGTCAAATAAATAAAAATCTTCAAAAAAAAGATTTAATTTATTTTAGAGAGAGAATGTAGGGGGAGAGGGGGAGAGAATCCTTAAGCAGACTCCCTGCTGAGTGTGGAGCCCAGCACAGGGCTTGGTCTCAGGACCCGGAGCCGAAATCAGGAGTTGGACGCTTAATTGATTGAGCCACTCAGGGGCCCCTCTGGGAATTCTTTTCCTAGTCTCATGGAGTTCCACTGCACAGGTGCAAATCCTTATTCTGCAGAATATTCCAGGAAACTTTTCTGCAGATGCCCAGAATTCTCTCTCTATGCAAGTCCTTCCTCTCGTGTTTTGCTCTTCAAAAACTCCTTACTGCCTGGGCCTTTGAAATCCAGTCTCTCGCTCACCAATTCAAGATTATTGGGCTCTGTTTGAGTTTCCTTTCCCTGTATTGCTGCTTGGAAATTTCCTTCAGGCAGTAAGCTGTCAATTATGGGACTCACCTGGTTTGTTTCTCCCCTGGAGATTATGGGTCTTCACTGCAGTTGTCCAAAGTCTGAAAAACAATTGTTACACATATTTTGCCAAGTTTCCTAGTTGGTTGTGGTAGAAAGCATAGTAGTTAATCTTTCATAGGCTAAATTCTATTTACCTTTTAACCAGTTCACTCCATCTTCTCCCCCGAAGAAATTGATTTCATATTCTTTTGAAACACTAATGCATATCCTTAAATCGTTTGTAGGTGAGGCCATCTCAAAGTGTAGGCCCATGCCAGATTTTACAATTTTTATTAGGATGGTATAGGGGGGTGTTTATACTTTTTTTAGTTGAGGTATAATTTGACATATAGTATTGTAGTAGTTTCAGGTATACATGTTTTTATTGTTATTTATTTTTTTAAAAAGATTTTATTTATTTATTTGACAGAGAGAGAGACAGCCAGCGAGAGAGGGAACACAAGCAGGGGGAGTGGGAGAGGAAGAAGCAGGCTTCTAGCCATAGCGGAGGAGCCTGATGTGGGGCTCGATCCCATAACGCCGGGATCACACCGGGATCACGCCCTGAGCCGAAGGCAGACACTTAACCTTAACCGCTGTGCCACCCAGGCGCCCCTTTATTGTTATTTATTAACTGATTTCTGTCCTAGAGCTAAATGGCCTTTATTCTGAGTGTCACAGGAGAGACCCCTCCTCTCTCTTTTTCACTATTTTTCCAAATATGTACAGCCCTGAATCATTGGAGAGACTAAGTGGGTTTTTGGTTTTTTTAAGTTGCTTTGGGCTTGTTTTCCCTTTTTTTTATTGTTTTTATTTTTTTTAAGATTTTATTTATGTGAGAGAGAGCATGAGCTGGGTGGGGGAGGGGCAGAAGGAGAAGCAGACTCCCCACTGAGCGGGGAGCCCCACAGGGGACTTGATCCAAAGACCCCGGGGTCATGACCTGAGCTGAAGCAGATGCTTAACCGACTGAGCCACCCAGGTGCCTTTGTTTTCCTTTGCTAGGTTTGCTCTTTGTCTAAATACAATTTTTGTTATTGTTACTTGTAACTTAACTCAAAATTTTTTGCTGTTGTTCTCATTTTGTTCATGTGAAAAATGCTTAATTAAAAAACGTAACCATGTGTTTTACTTCTCTGATTTTTTTTTCCCTAGGTGGTATAGCTGTATGCTGGGGAAAAAATGCAGCCTGGCTCCTCTGAAGGAAGAACTTCGCATACAAGGCGTAAGTCTTTGTCATTACTGTTCTGGTACATCTCCTTCTGTTGGTAGGTAGAGTATGGAACTTTCCTTTATACCTTAAAACTCTTAAGTGTGTTTTTTTTGTTTTATTTTTATCTTTTAATTTTGTAAAATTAAAATAGGCTTTTTATAAATTATTTTTAAAAGGACTTCTTTGACAGTTATGACAGAGAAAAAAGATGGGGGAAAACAGGATGAGTGCAATGTCAGAGAGATACCAGAAATCAAAAAACCTGGTTCTACCTGCCACTCACTCCACAACTGACTCATTTAAAAGTGCAGAAACTGAAGGTTACGTAAGTTAAGGGGCTTGTTCTGGGTCGCATATCTAGTTATCGAAGATCAGCTAGAGCTAGAATGACAGTCATTCAAGCGTGCTTCCCTTCATGGTGCAGTCCACATGAATTCAGCCCCTTGATTCTCTTTTGAAAAGCAGGTGGCAAATTAATACTGCCCCTGACTCCTCTCCCAGTTTATGGTGTTTGGGCACAAGTAAGCATGAGCCACATGACTTTTCAGAGAAGGAGATCAAATGTGTGGTCAGTGCTGGAACCAAGTTGCTGATTTCTGGTTTCTCTCAGACATTGTACCCATCCTGTTTTCCCTGTCACACCGTTTCTTTGTTAAAATTCTAATAGCCACAAAGTAGTTTCATTTTTCCCCCTAAAATCTGATAGACAAAAAGAAGAATGCATAGCTGTATCTAGCTAGGCTTTGGTGGCTCTCTTTCCAAAAAGAAAAGAAAAGAAAAAATACCATTTGAATCATTTACCAGTGGTTCTTTGAAAAGCTGTTATGTGTTATTTGGGTGTTTTGAGTATTTGGACCTTCAGACCTGAACTCTGAATTCTCTCTAATGTTATAGAAGAGAAAAAAAACCACAACTTTGTTGAGAGATAATTTATTCGTTGACTATTAGATAGCTATGCATAACTGTTTTGGGATAGTAGTGTTTGTTAACTGATTTAAAAAAAAAACAAACCAATGCATAATTAACATGAGGCAGCAACCCAAAACATATTGGTAGAATTACTTCAATTTGATGAGATTACATGTTTATTGATTTCAGGTTCCCAAAGTCACCCACACTGAATTCTGTCAAGGTCGGACAATGAGATGGGCTTTAGCTTGGAGTTTTTATGATGATGTTACAGTACCAGTAAGTAGAGACTTTGCTTTAGCCCCTCCAAATGCCAGCACATGGTGGGTTTTAGTAGGTCAGAAATGAACTAAATCTGTACTGCCTAGGTTTCCCTGAAGTTTGCCCCAGATGCTTATTTTGGAATGGGAGGTGGTTGTGAAACAAGACACAGTCCTAGAAGGCTGACTGTGGTGACCATAGCCTTCCTCTGGGTTTGTGCAACACAGTGATTCTTGCTCAGCAGGTATAAATGAATTAGAAATGTGTCTTTTGGGAATTAAAAATTCAGGTAATATAATCTGTAGCAACACCTTGCAGGTATAGTTATTCTGTTGGATATTCCTAAAGAATTGAAATTGAAGTCTGTTTATTTTCCTTTTTACTGATGCTTTCATAGAGTCACTGTCTCCTGGGTTATTGGCGAATACCGAAATTGCTATTTGGGGTTGCAGGCTTTTGATATGTAACACTTAGGGATCATTCCAGTAAAAGGTTCTGTGTTACCTTTAAAATTACCACTAAAATATTGGTCAGTTTTGAAGCTGGGTGATAGTTCATTGTTCTAGTCTCTCTACTTTGCATATGCTTAAGCTTGAACATTTTCTGGAATAGAATGTTTTTGTTTAAGATTTTATTTATTTATTTTGAGAGAGAGAGAGAGAGAGCACAGAGGGGGAGGGGCAGACAGAGAGGGAGAAGCAGACTCCCTGCTGAGCAGGGAACCCGATGTGGGACTCAATCCCAGGGTCCTGGGATCATGACTTGAGCTGAAGGCAGATGCCCAACCGACTGAGCCCCTGGAATAGAATGTTTTAAAAAATAATTTGTTCCGGGGGCGCCTGGGTGGCACAGTGGTTAAGCGTCTGCCTTCAGCTCAGGGCGTGATCCCGGCGTTCTGGGATCGAGCCCCACATCAGGCTCCTCCGCTATGAGCCTGCTTCTTCCTCTCCCACTTCCCCTGCTTGTGTTCCCTCTCTCGCTGGCTGTCTCTATCTCTGTCAAATAAATAAATAAAATCTTTTTAAAAAAATAAATAAATAAAAAATAATTTGTTCCGCAAACTTCTCTTTGTCCTCTGTGCTATTGTATGTAAAGGAAAAATGCTTCTGAACTAGTCAGACTGAATAATTTTTCTGCGCTGTACTGAGAGGTGGGAATAGAGTAGCATCTGTTTGTTCTCATAGTTCCTTCACAAGAGCGATCAACCTTGTTTCCTGGAGCCTCCCATCTCGAGTTTATGCACACATTGCTCAGCCCTGTGCTCCCTCTTGCCATAGTACTTGTGGAGGCCTGGTACCTGGTCCTTCAGGTTTCTGCCCCTCTATCCATACAATGTGCTTGTTCTGGGTGCTCTTCTCCCAAAGGCTTATTAGTTGCACTTGATCTTTCAAGTCATCTTTAAATGTTGCTGTGTCTATGAGCCTCTAGCCCTTCTCTCATTGCAGAGGAGTAGAGACGTGTAGAACTACAAGGGGACAGTTTGCAGATGTTTCTGAATACATGGGCTCAGATTTAAAACTGAGTCTGTCCTTTCTGCACTCTGCTACTAGGTGTGCTGCTGGGTTGAAATAAGTCTCCGTGGGGCACCTGGGTGGCTCAGTCGGTTAAGGGTCTGCCTTGGCTCAGGTCATGATCCCAGGGTTCTGGGATCCAGTTCTGCATTGGGCTCCTTGCTCAGCGGGGAGTCTGCTTCTCCCTCTGCCTGCCACTCCCCTGCTTGTGCTCTCTCTTTCTGACAAATAAATAATAAAATCTTAAAAAAGAAAGAAAAAGCAAGCAAGCAAGAAAGAAAAAAGAAAGAAAAGTCTCCCAGTCAAATCTGAATGACCTGTCATGTGGAAGTCTATGCCCACCTTTGTATAATGCAGTAGGGAAACTAGAGGTTAGTGTTTGAAATGTTCACTGGTTTAAAAGATGGTTCTAATTTTTTTACCACCCTATGGAATTATCCTTTCTGTCATTTTCTGGAATATTAGGGCTTTCACACCAAGTTGTTAAAATCATTAGTAATGCCCTAGGTTATCCCTGTGCAGATACTGACAGTTGCAGGAAAGTTTCCAAATGTTTTCTGTGTAACCTGCTTTCCACATTTGTTGGCACTGCAGGTGAAGAGCTTATAATGGGCTCTGGCACTTTCCATGCCATCTCAGAGCCCAGAGTCACCTTTGCCCTCTTGGATTAGTAGCTATTTCAGATCAAAATATCAAAGGGCACTGTGTTTCTGTGTTAGCAGAATCAGCTTATTTTGAAAAGGAATCTTCTCCCTCCCTGTCTTTTAGGCCAGCCTTGAGCCCTATTCCTAGTTTTATCCATCAAAGAATACCTCTTGCAAAGGGCCTCAGGTTTCTCACATGCCAGAGTACTCCCTCCCCACCGCTACCCTCAACCCAAAGCTGTTAATAATGCGTTCCCAAGTGTTCCATTAGGTGCACTCAAACTGCTACAGGGAAAATGGCAATTTCTGATTTGCAGTAACCCAGCAACAGTTTCTTAGCACTGGTTCCCTTGATCAGCAGCTGCTTTCCCAGGGGTAGTCCCAGGGCACTGGTAAGGTTTTCCGTGGGCTGTCCTCTTGGTTCTCCTTCCCTCCACCTGGACCTCTCCCCATCCCTTGTGTTTTGAGATGCTCGTCTGACTTTCCCCCCACTTGCTTCCGTTAGGAATGGGGAGATAGGAGGGTGCTGCTTTCAATGAGAGGAAGCCAAGGACTAGAGCTAGTTAAGTAGAAATATTGACCTACTTCCCCACCCCACCCCCACTCCTGCCTTTTTAGGGTAAATGTGCAAGTTACTATGGCAACTTCTGTTTTCACTTATCTTAGCCCACTGACTCTGTTTTTGTTGGTGCTGAATGCTAAAAAAAATTCTGATTCAAGTGCCTACACTAGGTCCATTGCTCTTGTCTGGATTTATTTTAGCAACAAAAAGATGAGTCCTAGTGTTGATAGAATTTTTGTACAATCATTTCTGACTGATGATGAATATAAGAAAGCATACTGTGAGGACAGTTCTTTACAAAGTTAACAAGCATTCTAAGTAGAATGCCTCTTTGTCCCAGCTTCTCCTCTAATTGCTCAGGGTGTTATTTAGCTTTGCTTTGCTTTCAGAAGTTTAACACTTGTTAAAATAAGAAGGAAAAATAGTGTGGCCCCAGTAAGTTGTATACCCCTGGAACTCTGGTTTTAAAAAAATTATCCCCCTGAGTGTTCAAGACATTTCCTTTAAGCCTGGAGACTTTCCTGCCTAGGGAGTAAAACTAGAGGGCTTTTGGAAAGCACATGGAGGGAAGGGGTCAAATTAATCAGGTAACCTTGTTAGTGTCAGAGCTGGGGTCTCCTGACAATACTGTCCTTACTACTGCATAGGTATTCACACTGGTTCTAGATAGATTAGGGATTCTGTATAGGGTGCCACAGGGGATGACATCTGGGGGCAGATGTCAGGTTGGTACTTCAGGCCTTGCTCTTATTTT
The DNA here is from genome assembly GCF_017311325.1 of Ursus maritimus. Taxonomy (NCBI): domain Eukaryota; kingdom Metazoa; phylum Chordata; class Mammalia; order Carnivora; family Ursidae; genus Ursus; species Ursus maritimus. Next base: position 44,805,721 of record NW_024424897.1, on the reverse strand, counting down.
AACCAGAGCTGATCTGCTTGCACTAATATTATGTATTGATTTTATTTCTCGAAAGGATTCTGCTGTTAAATGGTTTGAAAACCAGTACTAGACCAGGCTATACAATAGGCTGTAAAACAGGTGCAATGATTAAGGAGCTGAGCTTTTGAGCAAAACCAGAGCCGGAGTCCAGAAGGACTCTTTTCTTAGTTACTAATCTTATTCCATATGACCTTCATTGTGATAATACTGAAGAAAAGACACCATTTTCCGTCCTTACAAGGACAAGTTTCGTGAGTGGGAAACACACACATAGCATTGCTATGGAATTATATCCGAGTAAGTGCTGAATTTGACTGGTCGGGAGTTAGGGAGTTCCCCAAATGGAAGCAGTTCTGGCTGGCTAGTCAGAGCTGACCTCATGGAGGAGTTGTCCGTATCTGATTGGTGCTCAGCAAGTTTTCTTTGATGTTAAAAGGAGTGGTGTAGGATTTGTACCAAGGTGCAGCACTGTGGGCAGGTCATTAGTAGGTGTAGCAGATGTGAAGCACTGGAGATAGTCTTTGTTGTTATTTGAGTGCATCACACACGTTAATGTCATTCTTATTTAAACCTGACCACAGTCAAGTGAGAGTAGATGGTAGTATCCCCACTTGCTAGATGAGGAAACGGGGGGCTCTAAAAAGTCAGGCTAGTCCTCAACCACGCTAACATAATTATTTGTTTTGACCCACGATTCACCACAGCAGTTTTGAAAAGTTTTTTTTTTAATCTGTAATGATTTTTAAAATTTAAATGCAATTAATTAACCTGTGATGTATTATTGGTTTCAGAGGTAGAGGTCGGTGATTCGTATAAACCCAGTGCTCGTTACATCATGTACCCTCCTTAATGTCCATCACCATCCCTCCACCCCAGCAACCCTCAGTTTGTTTCCTATGATTAACAGTTTCTTATGGTTTGTCTCCCTCTCTGGTTTCATCTTGTTTTATTTTTAACTCTCTTCCCCTATGATCCTCTATTTTGTTTCTTAAATTCCACATATCAGTGAGATCATGTGATGATTGTCTTTCTCTGATTGACTTATTTTGCTTAGCTTAATACCCTCTAGTTCTATCCACATCATTGCAAACGGCAAGACTTCAAATTTTTTTGATGGCTGAGTAGTATCCCATTGTGTGTGTGTGTGTGTGTGTGTGTGCGCGCGCGCGCGCGCGCACCACATCATCTTTATCCATTCATCTGTTGATGGACATCTGGGTTCTTTCCACAGTTTGGCTATTGTGGACATTGCTGCTATAAACATTGGGGTGCGGGTGCCCCTTTGGATCACTACATCTGTGTCTTTGGGGTAAATACCCAGTAGTGCAATTGCTGGGTCATAGGGTAGCTCTAGTTTCAAGTTTTCCAGAGTGGCTGTACCAGCTCGCATTCCCACCAACAGTGTAAGAGGGTTCCCCTTTCTCCTCATCCTCGCCAGCATGACTTGATAATTTCAGACATTCTGACTGGTGTGAGGTGGTATTTCATTGTGGTTTTGATTTGCATTTCCCTGATGCTGAGTGATGTTGAGCATTTTTTCATGTATCTGTTGGCCATTTGTATGTCTTTGGAGAAATGTCTGTTCATGTCTTTCAGCAATCTCAAAATTAACATTACCGTCAACAAAATGATTTGTGAAAATAACTATTTTGTCTTTTTTTCATTTCTTTTGTCCTTGGGGACTGTCTCCAGATGGATTTTAAAGTCATTTGGAATGTTTCTTTGTAGGTTTGTGCCACCAAGCCCATACACAGTTAGTAGGTTCGTTTGTTTCATTTCATAGGGATTCCTTTTTGTGAGCTATTTAATTTTGTAATTGTGAAAGATATATGGTTTCAAAGTCAAATTAAAAAAAAAAGGTATAGTCAGTAGTCTAGCTTCTCTTGTCTCTTTGAAACATCCTAGTCCTTCACTGCTCTGTGGGTCATTATAATTTATCCTTTGTGTGTGTGTGTGTGTGTGTGTGTGTGTGTGTGTGTGCGCGTGTGTGTGTGTTTAAACAAAGAAAGTATACATGTAGGTTTTAGACCACGACTGATTGGTTTAGTTGGAAGAGCATGGAACTCTTGCTCTTGGGATCCTGAGTTTGAGCCCCATGGTGGGTGTGGCTATTACTTTAAGAAGAAAAAAAAAGAAGACAGTATTTGTTTATCTGGGGGGAGGGGAGAGGGGCAGAGGGGGAGAGAGAAGCTCCGTGCCCAGGGTGGAGCCTGCCCAGGGTGGAGCCTGCCCAGGGCGGAGCCTGACTCAGGGCTTGATCCCACAACCCTGAGATCATGACCTGAGCCGAAATCAAAATTCGGTTGCTTAACCAACCACTCAGGTGCCCCTCCCCCCCCAAAAAAATGTAAAAAAATAAATAAATAAAACCACCCCTTCTTAGATAGCATTCTACATAGACTTTTCTCCCCCTTGCTTTCTTACTTTTTACTGTTTTGTTTTTTGTATTTGTTTGTTTTACAAGTTTGGTTTTAAGATAGGTTTGAATTCACAACAGGTCTTACACACAGCGATTTCAATCAGTCTGGAACACAATGTGGAGGAATAACAAGGATTAATGACTTCTTAATAGTCTTAATAGAAAGAAATTAGTCTTTCTACAGTATTAACCCCTAAAAGCAATTCTCCTTTATAGACAACAATATTATTGTCAGTTTCATATACTTTTACTTTATAAAGAACTCGGAGAGGAAGAAATTTCTGGAGGTTTTCCCAGATATATACAGCTACATTTTCTGTCATGCTTACAACATCTGCAAAGTATGGCACATCCAGATCCAGATTCTTATGATCAAGGGGCTTCATAATTGCCTCCTGCATATACTCTTTGAGGTCGGTCAGATTCATAACCATTCCTGTAATAGGATCAGTGTCTCCATGCACCGTCACCACAACTTTATAATTGTGTCCATGGCCATTTGGATTGTTGTATTTCCCAAACAGTTTCAAGTTTTCTTCATTACTCAGAGATTTGTTGTGGAGTTGGTGGGTTGCGCTGAAGGAGATGAGGTGGGACACTTGTGCCCAGGGGCAACAGCTCTCGCTGGCACCCGCCACGCTCATCGCTTTGCCTCCTCGCTCAGCTCACTTTTTACTGTTATTACATATATCCCAGGGATGACTTTAGGACATTTTATTTTATTGTTATTTTTTTAAGTAATCTCTACACCCAGTGTGGGACTTGAGCTCACAACCCCCGAGATCAAGGGTCACTTGCTCTTTGGGGTGCCTGGCTGGCTCAGTCGGTAGAGCATGCGACTCTTGATCTCAGGGTTGTGAGTTCAAGCCCCACATTGGGTGTAGAGATTATTTAAAAATAAAATCATTTTTTAAAAAAGTCATGGGGCGCCTGGCTGGCTCAGTTGGTTAAGCATTGGCTCAGGTCATGATTGCTGGGTCCTGGGATCGAGCCCCGCATCAGGCTCCTTGCTCAGCAGGGACCTGCTTCTCCCTCTGCCTGCCGCTCCCCCTGCTTATGCGCTTGATCGCTCTCTGACAAATAAAATCTTAAAAAAAAAAATCATTAAAAAAAAGTCACAGGGTACCTGGGTGGCTCAGTCAGCCTTGGGCTCAGGTGGTGTTCCTGGGGTCCTGGGATCAAGCACCACGTCAGACTCCCTGCTGGGTGTGGAGCCTGCTTCTCCCTCTCCTTCTACTCTTCCCCCCCCCCTGCTGTCCTCTCTCTCTCAAATAAATAAATAAAATCTTCAAATAATAATAATAATAATAATTATAAAGAGTCACATGCTTTATTGACTCAGCTGGCCAGCCAGGTGCCCAATTTCAGGACATTTTAAACAGTAACCTGTCAGATTAAGATAGCAATAATGATATGCCCACTGAACTGTCAATAAGGAAGTTATACCCTTAGACAACAAAATACTCAATCCACTTCATGGCAGCAGAGCTGATAAACATTCAAGTAAGGCATAGTTGGTAAGGTAGTCTGGCTGTCCTTCCCCACACACCCCCTGTCTATATTCTAGTCAGGTGTCACTGTTGGCCCTTGGCTCTGTTCCTCCGGTAGAGAGAGCCTGTGGAGAATCACAGCTCCCAGGCATTCAGCTTGTTTTGAGGGGGGGCGGGGGGGCGGGCAGCAGCCATTCAAAGTACAGCAGAACAGCAAGGACTCCACTGCAGTGGCCAAGAGCAAGAGTACTCCTTTCCCCTCAAGACCATTCTGGAGGTTGCTTTGTCAAAACAAGTAGGCTGTGGCTACATGCTCCGCAGACCTCTAGTGAATGACTCCCTTCTTTTCCTGCAGATCCTAGGGGAACTTAATGATTTCATGTAGCTTTTGGATTCTTTGGGAGGTTTTCCTTAGTTGGGAGTTTGTAACAGGGTCATTGGATGGAGCCCAACAGACTGTGCTCAGCAGGGAGTCTGTTTGCGATTCTCTGCCTCTGCCCATCTCCCTGCACGCGCATGCACGTGCATTCACCCCCCCAAGTAAGTAAGTAAACAAATAAAATCTTGGAAGCAATTCACTAAAAATATTCAGATGTACCAGATCTAGTAGTTGGCCATTATATATGAAAAACTGGGGCCACAATGCCAGGTAAAGGAGCTGTATTTGAGATACATAAGTTTTCATTTTCATCCTGGAGTAATAGGGTCTATTTTGTTATATCTGACTTCCTCAGAACTTGGAAAGTGGATCCATGATAGAGCTCTTGTTACGTTCGGTGAGAACGCATTTCTCTCCTTTTAAGTTATAGAAATGATGATGAGTCTTTTCTTTTTTTCAAGAAAGGCTATTGTAGGCCAGCTCTAGCATGGCAAATTGAGAAACAGCAGCATCTTCACTTGGCTCGTTGGAATTTAAGCACAAATGATTACCATCTCTGTAAGAAGAGATATGAGGCACTGTCCTTTTAGTCATATTTCTCAGTGATCTTTGGTGTGCTGAGTGGGCTGTCCGGGATGATCCTGTTACAGTGACCTGTCCATAGTAACAGCCTTGGATGTTGGAAGTGGAATTGGGACTCTGGTTCTTGTCCCCCATCCCCCTCCTACAGACCACTAACTTTCTTCCTCCCCAGTTTAATAATCACATCTTAAGCTCGTTAGTGAAAAGTGTTAGACTCTCAGTAGACTGTAGAAATTATCTTTCTTATGCTGGGTGATTGAGTAATAACAATACTTCTGTGTTAATATCAATATGAATTTGTCTCATCATGTCTGAAACATTAATTGAACAAGTTCAGACTCAGAGCTTTGACTCCACGATTCATTTTTCAAGAGCAGATTCTTAGTCATATATGTACCCTCTGTTTTTGGTCCCTTTTTTTTTTTTTTTTTTTTTTAAGATTTTATTTATTTATAGAGCGCCTAGGTGGCTCAGTTGTTAAGCGTCTGCCTTCGGCTCAGGGCGTGATCCCAGGGTCCTGGGATCAGCCCATCATCGAGACTCCTTCTGCAGAGCCTGGCTTCTTCCTCTCCCTTCCCCTGCTTGTGTTCCCTCTCTCGCTGGCTGTCTCTATCTCTGTCAAATAAATAAATAAATAAATAAATAAATAAATAAATTTTTTTTTAAAGATTTTATTTGACAGAAGAGTGTGCATGAGAGCACACAATCAGGAGGGAGGGGCAGAAGGAGGGGTAGAAGCAGACTCCCTGCTGAGCAGCGACGCAGGGCTCCGTCCCAGGACCCTGAGATCATGACCAGAGCCAAAGGCAGACACTTAACCAACTAAGCTACCCAGGCGCCCCTGGTCCTTTTCTTCTAAGCTTGTGTTCTAGTGTTCTTTAATTTCCTTTTTTTATTTTATTTTTTTTTTTAGTTAATATGTGGTATAAAGGGAAAATGTAGATTATTTCCTAGAAATATGAGCTAGGAGTTTTCTAGCATAGAAAAAGCTGGCTGTTTTGTTGTGTATTTATGAGGTGTGGAGTTGCTGGTTGGTTCGTACAAGGCCTCACCCAGTAAGTGGACCTGACTGCGTGTATACGCACGAGTTCCGTGTTTCCAGGTGGAGCTGCAGTTAGCGACACCACCACCGAAGGGCTGCCTTTTGCAGGAAAAGGTCTTCAAAGCTGACTATGGTGTTTTCTCTTTATGAGCCTTCTTCTTATAATCTTTATCTGCTCATTTTGACCCTTAATTACCTTAATTTTTTAAAGTTTTGATAAATTTTGCCAACAGGTACAGCTCTGTTTCTTAAAGTGTTCATAATATGTCTGGTCTTAGCTAAGAGTCATTAAAAAATTAGTAAATTTTTACTTTAGAAAAATAGGTTTTAAATACAGCAACGCCATTTAGTTTTTTAAATTGAACTTGAGTCCCTCTAGTGGGTAGAGTATAAATCACTCCTACGCTTGAAATCGAAAGATGACAGTCTTCAGTTATGTGGAACTAGCTTTTAAATCCACTCTTCTTGTCACTACTGGTATCTCCTCTTCCAGCAGAGAGGCAGTGTTCAGCTAGCTGTTGGCTTGGTCCTAACATTAGCCAGGATTCTACAGGCTTCCTTTTCTGCCCATGTGATCCTAGTGACCCTGGTCATTCCTTGCATGTGATCTCACAGACTGTGGCTGACCAGCTGCTTTCCTTCAAGCCTGAGCAAGTATCAACTTAGATTACATATAGGCGATTTTAAACCATGCAGGTTTCTTTTGTAAAGATTTTATTTAAGATTGGGGCGCCTGGGTGGCTCAGTCATTGGGCATCTACCTTCGGCTCAGGGCATGATCCCGGTGTTATGGGATCGAGCCCCACATCAGGCTCCTCCGCTGGGAGCCTACTTCTTCCTCTTCTACTCCCCCCTGCCTATGTTCCCTCTCTGCTGGCTGTCTCTCTCTCTGTCAGATAAATGAATAAAATCTTAAAAAAAAAAATTTTTTTTAAGATTTTATTTAAGATTTTATTTATTTTGAGAAAGAGAGAGAGAGTGCATGAACGGGAAGGAGCAGAGGGAAAGGGAGAAGCAGACTCCCTGGTGAGCAGGGAGCCTGACTTGGGGCTCAATCCCAGAAACCTGGGATCACGACCTGAGCCGAAGGCAGATGCTCAACCAGCAGAGCCACCCAGGTGCCCCTAAACCATGTCGGTCTTTAAAGAAGAGAACATAGTGCCCCAGGGTCCTCGAGTTACCATGAAATAAATAATTGTACAAGCCTGTGTTGGGCACATGTAGATTAAGAACATTTAGTAACAGGAGGGTGTTACATGCTGATAGCCTATGGCTGCCTGTTTTGGGGGTGGTTCAATTCTAACTGCAAATTACTAGCTATGTGACCCTGACCTGGTTACATATCTGTGTATCGTAGTTTTCCTTTCTATAAAATGGGGAGGTGATAAATCTATATGGCAGAGTTGTTTTAAGTATTGAAAATAAACACGCAAAGGCCTTTGTGTTTTTAAGGCTCTGGATTTGGTAGTAGAAGTCATGGAAATGTCCCTAGTTGAGTTCATTATAATGCATGGTATTTGGTTATTTGGATAACTTTCCCTTCTTCCCACATGCCTTCTTTTTCTTTCAGTCACCACCCAGTAAGCGAAGAAAATTAGAGAAGTCAAGGAAACCCATTACGTTCGTGGTGTTGGAGTCTGTGATGAAAGAATTATCCCTCAAAGCATCATCTCTGGGCTCTGAGACAGTGGAAGGCATAGTAGTAGTGACAGCATGGATTGAAAAAATCCTCACCGACCTGAAGGTACCTGGTTAAGCACATTGAAGAAGTACTTACAACAATATATTTTTTCTTTCCTCCTCTTTTTTGCTTTTTTAAAGGAGTTTTGAGAGGAGAAAAGTGATTTCCTCTAAAATTCTGTTTTTCCTCCATTAAATAGGTCCAGCATAAGCGAGTTCCCTGTGGAAAGGAAGAAGTTAGCCTTTTTCTAACCGCAATAGAAAACTCCTGGATTCATTTAAGGAGAAAGAAAAGAGAACGAGTGAGACAATTGAGAGAAGTTCCCCGAGCTCCTGAGGATGTCATCCAAGCCTTGGAGGAGAAAAAGTCCACCCCCAAAGAGTCTGGCAGTAGCCAAGATTTGGCCCAGGGCCCCCAGGAGAGTGTCCCATGTGGGCCTGCCGCACAGGAAGGCGAGTCTGCCACTGTCGAGGGCCATTGCTCAAACCAGGATCTCCTTTCCCAGGAAGAAAACCCAGAACCCATGGAGGATGAAAGGAGTGAGGAAAAGGGAGGGGCGGAGGTTTTGGAGAGTTGTAAAGGCTCTAACAATGGAGCCCAGGACCGAGAGGCTTCTGAGCAGTTCAGCAGTCCAGTGTCTGAAAAAGGGAGCCATCTCCAAGGAGTGGCTGGACATTACCTATTTAAGTGTTTGATAAATGTAAAGAAGGAGGTGGATGATGCTTTAGTTGAAATGCATTGGGTTGAGGGCCAGAACAGGGATTTGATGAACCAGCTTTGTACCTATATACGTAACCAAATTTTCAGGCTTGTTGCTAGTTAACTTCTTGCACAGTTGGGAAAGTTTCTATAAAGCAGCCTACTTCGGGGTGGCAAGGGGCATTCCACCATAGGCCCACTGGTAACATTATGTGCAATTATCTTAAAAAAACAAAACAAAACAAATTAATCTATTTTAAAACAGTCCCCACCCCCCTTCTTAAAATTATTAGGCTTTAGTATGGTAGTTCATGAGGAAAAATTGTTACCAGCACCAACAAAAAGCTATCAGTAAACTCAGGAGGGATTTAAACCTGACTTAAGTTGACCACCTTAGCTTTAGGCTGAGGCCAGAAGGATTGTTTTTGGAGTCTGGTCTGGGTCCGAACTACAGAGCACTCGGCTCCGCCATCCCTAGTTGCTTCTTGAAGAGGGGTGGCTTTCTCGTTCTTGAATGGAGGCAGTATACCGGACAGATAGGCCCTGTGCCCACGTCTAGAGTCACCCGCAAGACTTCTCTGGGTCCACAGGATTGATTACCCCTGCGTCAGGGAGAGAAAGCTTAGTAATGCCAGGAAGAAGGACTGACCTGGGAGGGTGCCTGGAAGATGTCACATTCCTGACTCATGTCTGTTTTGATGCTGCATATTTCAGAAACAGAATTAGGTAAGCCAGACTCCCACACGATGTGACTGAGACACAGCAGAGTGAAACCATACCCCTACCTCCAACCTGTTTGAAAGTACTGTTTTGTAGCGGTTTTACTGATGTATGATTTTTTTCTTTTGACATTTGAAGTGGAGCTTTGTTTTATTTTTAATATAAGAATATCCAGAATTGAAATCTGTCAATCCTGTTTGAATTCTGGGATTGGGGGGAATATATTCGTAGCTTTGAATGGATAAATGACTGATGACAGAAATAAGAAATGGAGCAAGATAGTTATGAACAGTAGATTGCTTAAGAAAGTCTCATCTATTGCCAGAGAAGTTGTAGCTGATCAAATACTGCTTTTTGTGGGTTCCCTTGTAATCTCTTCGGTGCCTGCCTGTTTGCACTGGAGAATTCTGAGGCCAGGGTGACCATGTTCTTAAAACATGTTTCTCATTGGAGTGTCTCAGGGCGCAGCAGGAATGCCTCTGGAAAGGGGGTCTCTTGGTGTCTCAGTTACCCTCTGCTGTGCTTAACTTTCGCACCTGGAGTTTGATTTTACACCAGTGGTCTAAGGCTCTGTCTGGACTGAGTACAGTGCCAGAGCCCCTTCGTCGCCACAGAAGAGACTGGGGCTGAGTACTTAAGCCGTGCTTTTGAAAGGTGGCTGTTGGTTAGGGCAGAAAACTGATGAAATTGGCCTGTCTTGGCAGCACCTAAACCTGACCCTCAGCAGAGATAAAAGAACTAAAAATATGACTCTGTTGTACTTCCCTCTGTCAGTAGAGACAGAGCTGCCCAAGAAAACATATTAACTAGCGTTCTTCACTAGAAGTCCAAGGACCTCTAGAGAATCCATAAACCTCCTGGATTATTTCTGAAAGTTCTCTGAACACCCCCCCCCCCAATCCCCCTTCAGAGAGAAGAATCTCTGACAAGATGAGAAAACTAGTCCCAGGGTCACACAGAGTAGCATGTGTTCATTCAAGATTTGGAAAATGAGAGTAGAAAACAGCAACAAAATCACCCCTCATCACAGTCTTATGACCATTATTGGTATTTTAATGTTTCCTTCTACCTCCTTTTCTGTAGATGATCTGGGTGTGCAAGGGTGTGGGCTTAACTTTGGTTGTACTCATGCTGTGTATTTATTACACTTCTCTTCATTTAACGTCTTGTATTTTTCTGTGTTAGAACAGTAGTGTCTTTACGTACCCTCCTTGCCTGTTCAAAATGCATTGCAGGCACAGTACTAACGTTCAAGTCTGGGACTGCACCAATGTCTGAGCTCTGACAAGTAATAAAACTGCAAGATGTGGAAAATCCAAGGCCTCTTAAAAGAAGGGAGTAAGTAGCCCTTCATCTTACCTAAACCACAGCATTTTCTTCTGTAGCCACACGGGGGCATCTTTGGCCCTTTGATCAAGCTCCTTAACTTCCCTGCAGAAATAGATAAAATGTGTCTTTGATATTTTCTTGAAATAATCCATTTGCTACCCAGATAATGTTTTTTATGCAAACAAGTACATTTTCACATAAATAAAATTTGAAATAAAAAAGTAGAAAGACCACCCCGTGGTCTTTTTATCTGGGCATAGTATTTCAACCTTTTTATGTTTCTTTGTGGTCTCAGTTGACAGTATTTTCTTTTATTTCCATGTGTCCTGCTAGTCTAGAAGATATCTAGGTTGGGTCAGTCTTTTGGATTAACTTTTATCTAGTTAATGGAGGTACTGGGGGGGGGCACTATCTGTTTATCTTAATCAGTAGTTTTCCAGAAGTCTGGAGTTCCAGGAAGAGTTAAAATGGAGAGTTCTAAGAAGCTGTTCTCATTGTTCTTTGGTCTTTAAATTCCTGTTTTGGTTTATCTGACTGGTTGACTAGCGTGTGTGTTGTGTACGTCAGAAGTTGGCACTGTTGGCTCTGTGTTGTGTACGTTATATAGGTTAACTAGGCCTTGTTTCCCACAAGGGACGCTTCTCTGTGGAACATAGATACTCCTCGCTCTGGTGTCTGTGTGGGTTCAAGGAAAAGTGCCATCTACCCTTATTATTATGGCACAGAATGAGAGGTGATGGGTGGCCACCCAGGAGATCTCTCTGCACATGAGGAGGGGAAAGGTCCAATTTGGAAAATAAGGAGCCCTCTTGGAGAAGGAAAGTCTCAAAGGTGCAGCAGGTTTAAGGCCCCTCAGGAGGTGCCCCTAGGAAAGGGCCATGACCGTATCTTGTTTAGAGAAGTTGCTGCCCAGGAGATTGGGTTTGCTGAACGGGCCCTAACCCTAGTAAAACACAGAGAATGAACTGACTTTTGCCTCCTGGAACAGAGCGTGGGTTGTCTTGAACCTTTCTAAATGCTCCCCAGTACAAAGTCTTGGTGCTAGTGCCAGCACAGTATCTGAAAGCCCTGTGTGGGGTTCACCCCACTAGCAGCAGGGCCCTACACACATACGGAAAGCTCTCGCAATGCTCTGTGAAGACATTCAGATCCTCTGCTGTGACTCACCCAAATGACTAAAACAGCAGTTTATTTTTTTAATTACTGGTTGGAACAGCTAATGCTCCTTTTGGAACAGCTAATGCCGCCTTCTGGAGGCTGTGCTTTTACTGCAGGGGACTTTGTTGTGACTGAGTAAGGCCCTTGCACCTCTGAATGCCCTTTGAGGTGTGGCCTATCTGCCTCTCCGTCCAGGTGAAAACATTAGGGACTCTAGGCTCTCCCCGGGGAAGCAGAGGGTCACGGGTGCTTGTTGTGAGCCAAGAAACTAAGATAAGAAGGAGTGGACCAGAAACTGCTGCTGGAGTTGGCAGAATTGGCTTGTATATGATGTTCCCAAGAGGGCAAAGGATATTTAATCCCAGATGCTTCTCCAGCACCCTAGGAGAATGAAAAGCAGAAAAGAGACTTTGCGTCATGAGGCCTGGCTTTGTGTTCCGGTTCACTCGCAGGGTAAGTCAGTTTCACTAAGCCTTGGCTTCCTCATACAAAAGATGAAGGATTCTTGCTTCGTAGAGTTGTAGCCACAGTTAAGTGAGAGAAGTATTAAGACACCTGGAGGAGTGCATAAGCAGAGTGGTCTTCTCGACTTGCTCATCTCTTTGTATTCTTCTTTGAGTTTTCCATTTCTGGTCAGAACATCTTGCGGATTCATGTCCGAAGGCCAAGACCACAAGTGCAGAATTGCAGGTGTAGAGTGCCACTTCTTGACCAAGAACAAAACCTGTGCTTCCAGGTACTGGAGTGACGAACAGGGAACCAAATTGATTGGCCATCTTCTACATAAATTGTCTCACAGCAGTGGGGTGTCCCTCTGTGATAGCTTTAAAAAATAGAAGCTTGGAGAGCTTAAGTGACTGGCCCTAAGGTTATCCACAGAGCTAAGTCACAGAGATGGGGTTTGAACTCGGGTCCAGAAATCCGAGACTGAGGTCTTGTACCAAATCTCAGATTTGTAACAAACATTACACTTAAATGGAAATGGACCTTTAGGCTCAACCGACCTACCTCTAAGGAGGGGGACTTCTATTACATGGTGCAGGGAGGAGAGAGAAAAAGCATCTCTCAACCAGCCTCACTTTATTGAGCACTTTAAGATAGTAGTATTGTCAAGCCTGTGATCAATGAGCAAGATTTGATAAATGAAATTGCTTATAATTAGTTCTTAATTTATGCTACCAAATCTTCACAGAATTTTGTATTTGGCAGCAGTGCAGATAATTAAGTAGTTAGTGAAACCACATAATAAAATGTCTCGTGCAAGCACATGTTGGATCAGAATCAATGTAAAATAACTGATAATTAGGTAATGACTCTTTGACAATACATAATTGTATAATAAGGGAAGAAGGGTTTTACTTTGTTAATACTTTAATAGGCAGCTCCAAATATTTCACTTACAGAATTGATGTGCTTTTTGATCTTGCTGGAGAAAGTCACGATTGTCAGAAAAACAGCAAGTCATCTTCCCCAGGTAGGGTGAATGAACTATGTAAGTCTAGAGGAAAGAAAAGGCTGCCTGCCATCTGGTGGACCCATTCAGGGAGTGTGGCCCAAGAGTCTAGAAACGAGAGCCAGGAAATTCCCGGCTAGGGGACTTGGCTGGCTTCAGCAGCCAGTCAGCCCCCAGGGAAATGGCAGCTTGTGCTACTGCTGTCCAAAAAGAGAAGGCTCTGGGGAGAGCACTGTGGAGCCAGACCCTCCCAGGACGGCGGAGGAGGCCCGGACCCGCTCTTGTAGATTCTGTGATTGAGGAGATTGGATGTTTCTTGCTGGGAAGGGGGGGTCCCAGTCTGCTCTGGTGTAGCATCCTTAATTCAGTGTGTTTGTCCCAGGATTCCTGCCTTCAGGGGCACATGGGGGGCTTTATGAACCAAACTCTAGCCTGTATTTCTCTGAACTCTAGGCGAGCACTAATAAGGACTCGATTCATTCACAGAGTGAAATATTTCCTCATCCTGTATAGCAGGGGCCAGGCAAGAAGGGATAGAGCTCATGTTCTGACTAAAAGGGAGTAGCTGTTATTCGATTCTAGAGTCCTTCTCACCTCTTAAAAGAGAATCCCGAAGATTCCATCTAGGGCCCTTGTTGGCTCTTCGCTCCTAGCACTTCTGGCTGACCGCATCCATTCCCATGACTTCAACTACTGTTCACGCATAGATTCAGCATTCCCCAATCCAGACCTTTCCTGAACTTTCAACATCCACATACCTAACTGCCTACTGGACAGCTCCTCCAGGACCATGGCGGTGTCAAACTCTACTTACTGTCGAAACCTGCTTCTCTCCCATATTCTTGATCACCATCCATCGAGCTGTCCAGATTAGGAATCCTCTCTCTCCTTCACCACCGGGACTAAAATCTTTCACCTTAGAAATAGCCTCCCAAATTCAGCCCAGCCTCTCCATCCAGACTGCCGCAACCTTAGTGCTCTTCCTCATCTCATCTGGACTGGAAGGGTCACCTGAACCATTTCTAGGGGACTTCAGAGCTGAGGAGCAGAGATTTAGGTAGGTTTGGTGGCGGGAAGGGAGGTGAAGAAACCCACACGTTGGGGGGTGAAATAGAAGCACTTTGAGGAGAAGGGCGGGGTGGGAAGGAGATCTGTAGCAGCACGTCGCAGTGGTTGAGATCAAGAGATCCAAGGCCCTTCCTGAGAAAGCACAGGGGAACTTTCTTCCCCTTTAACCTGTTTCATAGTTGCAAAGGTGCATTCTCATAAGAATTTAGAAAATAATAAAAATGTATAATTCCACTATTCAAATGGAGTTATATTTTGTTAGTATTTTTATATGCATATATATTTTTAAGTAGCAAATGTGGGATCATATTGTATATGACTTTTTATAATCTTTTTCATGTAGCAATATATTGTGATAAACTTCTGATTATAAAACTAATCTCTGTATCAGAAAACTTTTAAAAATAAAAATTACCAGTAATCACACTGCCCCAGAGACAACCACCACTAATATTTTGGTTTACTAACAACCTGTTTTCTTTACATGCCGTACTGTGAGTGTTACTTCACTAAACCAATTGTTCCTTGCTGGAAATTTTAGTTTTCTGGTTTTCTCTATTGTAAATAACGCTTTAGCGAGGATCTTTGTATAGAAACTTTGTGTGTGTGGGGGCGCCTGGCTGACTCAGTCAGTAGAACATGTGACTTGATCTCTGGGCCGTGAGTTCAAGCCCCACATTAGGGATAGAGTTTACTTAAAAAGCAAATCTTACTGTGTTTCCTTAAACTGCTTTAGGATAAACTTACGTAAGAATTACTGAAGCACAGGAACCTTTTTAAAGGTTCTTTGTGTATATTGCCAATTTGGTCACTAAAAAGGTTGTGCTAGTTTACATTTCCGTAAGTGCCAGTTTTTACCACTCCTTTGATAGCACTACAAGGCTAATTTTTATTGTCTTTTTTTTTTAAGATTTTTATTTATTTATTTATTTTTCGAGTGTGCACGAGTGGGGGAGGGGCAGAGAGAGGGGAAAAAAACCTCAAGCAAACTGTGCTGCATGCTGAGACTGACATAAAGCTTGATCCCACAACCCTGAGATCATGGCCTGAGCCAAAATCAAGAGTCGGACGCTCAACCCACTGAGCCACCCAGGTGCCCCAAGGCTAATTTAAAAATCCTCTATTGGCGGTGCCTGGCTGGCTGGTAGAGCATGCGACCGTTGATCTCAGGGTTGTAGGTTCGAGCCCCACGTTGGGTGTAGAGATAACTTAGAAATAAAATCTTAAGGGAGCCTGGGTGGCTCAGTCGTTAAGCGTCTCTCTTTGGCTCAGGTCATGATCCCAGGGTCCTGGGATTGAGCCCCCACAGCCTGCTTCTCCCTCTCCCTCTCCCCCTTACTTATGCTCTCTCTCTCTCTCGGTCAAATAAATAAATAAAATCTTTAAAAAAGTCCTTTATCAATTGATAGACAAGAATATTTCCAGTGGTTTGTTTTTGTTTTTTAAAGATTTATTTGAGAGAGAGACAGAGATAGCTACAGAGATAATGATAGCACAAGGGAGGAGGAGAGGGAGAAGCAGGCTCCCTGCTGAGCAGGGAGCCCCGACAGTGGGCTCGATCCCAGGACCCTGAGATCATGACCTGAGCCGAAAGCAGATGCTTAACTGGCTGAGCCACCCAGGCGCCCCTGTTTCCAGTGTTTTCATTTTATTATGGTATTGGCAAGGTCAGACATTTTCATATATTTATACATATTTATGTTACATATGTTATTTCATATATTTTATAAAATTTAAATTATGTTGTGTTCATTTTTCTATACAAGTGTTCTTTTTGTTATTAAACTGCAAGAACACATTTGCCAATATTTCCCTCCATTTTGTCATTTACCTTTTCCTTTTATTTCTGGTAATTTTGTTGTTTTTACAGTTAGGAGCTTGTAGAGGTTTTGTTGGTGTTTTGTTTTGTTGTTGTTTTTTAAGATTTTTATTTATTTGACACAGAGAGCACAGGCAGGGGGAGAGGGAGAAGCAGCCTTTCCGCTGAGCAGGGAGCCCGATGTGGGACTCGATCCCAGGACTCTGGGATCATGACCTGAGCCGAAGGCAGCCGCTTATCCAGCTGAGCCACCCAGGTGCCCCAGGAACTTGTAGGGGGTTATGTAATCAAATCTGTCATGCCTCTGCCTTTATATTTTCATTTTTTGTATTTTTATTTACTGTTTTGTTTTGTATTTTGAGAGAGAGAGAGTGTGCACGAGGGAAGGGTGGGTGGGCAGGCGAGGGGGGAGAGAGAATCCCAACCCGACTGCTCGCCCGACCCCGGGCTCAATCTCAAGACCCTGAGACCACAACCTGAGCCGAAAATCAAGAGTTGGACGGTTAACTTAGCAAGCCACCGAGGCACCCCATCTCCCTTTATATTTTCTTTTTTTGCCTTCATGGGTAGAAATCTTCACTGCTCTTGGAGCAGAAAAAATGTTTCCCTGTATTTTATTATGGCTCTTTCTGGCCATTATTTTTTACGTGTAACATTTGAATTTATGTTGGTATATGATACGACATATAAGAACCTAACTGTGTTTAACAAATGGTTCGTAGTCATCGCAGAGTAACTGTTCAGAGAGAGGACCGGTGAGCTCTAGCCCTGCCATCTGAGGTATCTGTGATGGGAAAGGTACTCCCTTGGGGTGGGGGTGGGGTCATGTGCTGTATCAGCCCCCAGCCTGGATGTGGGAGAGGCATAGGCTGGTATGTGGCTCCTGGAGTGTCCTAGATTGTCCCCAGCACTATCCAGTAGAGACTTTCCCGGTGGGCCCTGGGGCTTTAGAAAGAAGTGCAGTTGTGGGTGTGAGCTGGGCACTGGATCTAGGCAGTCCAGTCATTGAGAGTCCACTGCTCAGGGCCTTACGTACTGTTCTGATCAGGTAGCTGATCTCTTGGGTTTTAAAGACTTGACTGCCTTTTAGGTGTGAGCTCGGATTGCTGGGACAGTTGACTTCAGTCCTTTCCATGGGGTGTTACAGTCCAGCCCCTCAGTCCTGGGGGGCCTCCCCTGTCATGGACACCCCCCGTCCCCCAGTTGACCCAGTTGTCTCTTGACTCACATTACAAGACTACACCTTGCTCTGCTCATAACCTTGCCCCGTCTCACTCCCAATGACCTGAATTCATTTTCTCTCATAAAGCCACGCTTTTTTCTTTTCTTTTTTTTAGAGGAATAGCTGAAGTCCTTATCCTTTCCCTCGTGACTTTCTGCTTTGATCAGCTTCTTCCTACCAAGTCCCCTATAACCCCCATCTCCAGCTGCAGTGTTTAGCTAGCCTCTTTAGTTTCTCAGAAAAGCTCAGAGTGCGTGGCTCCTCCCTTTTTGCTTCTGAACTGCATTTCTTTCCTTATTACTCAGTGTCCACACCCAGGGCGGTTGCCTGGATAAAAATCTGCCCCTTTCCCCCAGTCACCTTT
Source organism: Ursus maritimus (assembly GCF_017311325.1). Taxonomy (NCBI): domain Eukaryota; kingdom Metazoa; phylum Chordata; class Mammalia; order Carnivora; family Ursidae; genus Ursus; species Ursus maritimus. The sequence continues at coordinate 44,788,275 of NW_024424897.1, read as the reverse complement.
TCAGGCCAGACGTAGGCACCAGTGAGGAATGGCTGTCTACCCAGGCCCAGTTAGAAGCTCTTAGTTCCTCAGTGGCCTGAGTCTCTGGAAGCTAAGTCTGATTCTCTGGCGTTCGCACTTGTCTGCGAGGTTTGTTCATTGGGCAGCACTAAGCAAAGTTAATGATTATTCCTGTCTTTAGCCAGAAGGGGAGAAGTTCTCTCCCTATCAGCACCCATTTCTGTGAGGTTTTCAAGGACTCTGGACCCACTTCCCAGGTTTGGCTGTCCAACACAGTCAAGGGAGAACCACGCCACTCTCATCGCAGCTGACTTATTAAGCAGCTTTGTGACGTTGGATAAGACACCTTCTCTTGGGAGGTTAGACTAGATAATCTCAACTCTTCCAACTGTGAGATCATAGGAAGAGGGGAAAGTACGTGACTTGATTGTACCTGTTTTGTAGATTTGGGAGAAGTCCTTTACTCAGTGGGAGTGGAAGAAGGTAGGTGATGACTTTGGTGGAAACTGCCAGCTCTAAGGAGCCCACCTCACTGATGACTGGATGAATACCATATGGGATACAACTCTTCCAAAGCAATTCAAAATCCTGCTCATCATTCAGACCGGGCTTGTCAGGAATCAGTTTCGGTCCATTTAATTTCTTCTTACCCCTTCTTAGGAAAGTATGCTGATCTGGGACCTAACCTAAATGAGTGCAGCAGCGTGCTTATGGGTCTCTGTGCGGGCACAGGGCCTCAAGTGCTATGTCCAGCACGGCGGTGGTCCAGAGCGAAGCTAACGTTTTCCAGGTATTACTGCAGAGTTGAGTTCTGCTCTGTGACCTTTTACCCCACCCTGGCTTACCAAAGGTCACCTGGCCTTGGCTACAAGGCTGCCTAGCCCAGTGCCTGGCACATGTTAGGCACGCAATAAATATTTGTTAAATGAATGTCGTGCTGTGACCCTGGGTGTACTACTAGTCTTCTGTCCCTTCTTCATCCTGGCTTTCTCCCTCCCTTTGGTCTTATCTTAATTATGATATGTGAAAAGCTCCTTAAAACCACTTGCAGAATTTGAGAAGTTGGTCCTTCTGGGATCTGCTATAAATACCTGTACTTTGGCTTTACTCCCTTTCTGCCCTCTCATTATGTATGCATCTTAGGGGTCAGGAAACTGATTTTCATAGCTCTTGGAGTTGCCTATGTATGTATGAAATGCTTTGTTTGACGGAGTGGGGTGGGGTGGAGGGTGGAAGACAGTCTCATCAAGGGAATGTCTCCCGCTTGGGATATTAAAGAATTGAGGGATTGGAACTGGGCATTGGGATGCGCAGACTTGAGGAGGAAGACTGAAAATAGAAATCCTTTCATGAGAAAGTACACAATGATGGGTGGCCCTGGTGTCCTTCTGCTCTAAAGGTACTGAGCACCTAGAAGCCACAAGAGAACTTTCGGAACAACTTTTTGGAGATGGCTGGGCTTTGGATCATTTCCACAAAGTGCTCACCTTTCTGCTGAAACATCAGAAGACTTCTTTTCACTTTTCTTTGAATGGATACAGTTGCCAGCTTCTACCCCAGTTCCGTCCCTTTGGAACAGGAAGCTGGGGCTAAAATGTGAAACGGCTCTCCTATTCATTCCCCTCTCCTTTTATACCCCCCTTGTAGGTATCTCCCACCCCAACTGTGTCCATTCCCCAACTGGGGAAACCCTGGCTGATAAGAAATTCTGTTTAGCCATTTTCAGGCTCCTGTAGGCAACAACAGTCTCAGAAAAAAAAGCCACCTTTCTAAACCCTTGCTTTTGCCTAACATCCCCTGGCTGCTGTCCCCACATGACCCAAATAAACAGATGATCATGTGAAGCCAGTAAGGCTGTTTGTTTTAAATAGCAAGCATCTCCACTAAGCTCTGGAGCAGATGGAGTATTGGGGGCAAGGGAGAGAGACTGGCATTTGACTCTGTTCACCCCACTTTTATCTCTTGCTTACCCATCCCTGAAGGAAAAGTTGTCTTCAGAATGCTCCTTTTCAGAGGAATGCCTTCGTAATGGAATAGAGCTGGTACCTGACAAGAACAGTCAAAGATTGGACTTCAGCCTCTACAAGAGACTTAGGACTATTCGAGTGCTGTGACCACTTGAGGAAGGCAGAAGGTATAGCTGGGTGGAGCTGAGCATCTTGGGCAACTGGACAGAATAGTACAGTGCTGACCCCAAACGAAATGAAAACTTGGTCAACAACGTTATTTCGGGTCACTATTATGTATATTACATACACTTTAGTAGCCCACACAGACACACACACACACACACACACACACACCTGTGTATTGCCTTTAAACTTCTCATTTTCTTTGGTTGTGCAGTGGGCCGTGCCCAACCACACTCGTAGAGGGTGGCAGGCATCTAAAAGGGAGCAATGTCAGGACCAGCCCAGATCTCTCCCAGGAAAAGGGCATTCATCCCAGGGCACTTGGGCTACGTTGTTCCCACCCCCTCCCCCACCTTCCTTTCCAGCTCCATCGTAGGCAAAGCTAGTGGCATGTGGACGTGTGTAATGGCCTCTGCTCAGCTACAGATGCCGGGGCATTGAATGTGTAAAGATCAGATCCCTCCATAGATTGCTGCTGGCAAACAACCCCCTTCCTTCTGTTCACTAGGTTCTTGAGTTCCAAGATCTGTGCAGATTTTCTTTCCTTAGTATGCATTATGCCCTCAAAGGAAGGGAGCAAAGCCTGCAGGCAATGCATTTGTACCGGTTTTCTGCCTTTAAGCTAGACCCCAAAATAGGAACATACCCCTCCAAGGGCACGGGGGGGGGGGGGTGGAATGGGATGGGATGAGATGGATTGGCAGGGTGGTCTGCCACTCAGCTGTCCTCATAAAGTTTTGCTTTGTGGGTTTGTATGATGGTGAAGCCCAGGCTGCAGGACCCTGAACCCAGCTGGCATTGTCCCACTCTGAACTGGTAGCAAAAAAAAAGAAATCTGAGGCTAGGACCCAGGGGCTATAGGACTGCTGGCATTGGGCCAGCAGAGCTGTACATGATCCAGGATGCTACCAAAGTCCCTTCAGCCGGCCTTTGTGTCACTACCAACTGTACCAGTGGGGCTCGCGTGGTCTGCACCAAAAAAGCAGAACAGCAGGGTTTCAGGTGAAGATTTTGGAGACCCCGACTACAATATGTTAAGTGGGCAGACCACTTCCCATGCAGGCAGTCTGATATTCCCTCATGATTTTTTTTGAATTGGGTGCCCTGCCCAGAACTGCCTTCAAAAGAGTCGTCCACGGGGTCAAGGATAAATCCTCCTCCCTCCGGGGCCTGCAGCAACTGGAACACTGAGTGACTTTAGAAGTCCTCTTTCATCTCTGGGCCTCAGTTTCCTTATCTGCAAAATGAGAGGATTTGGGTAAGCTGACAAAGGTCTAACTTTCTGATTGTACCCGCACGCGCCCCCAAACACTGGCGCAAGAAGCAGCGGCAGCGAGCGCCAGCCGGTGGGACCGCCCTCTAGGCGAGCGCGGTCTAGAGCAGACTGAGCGTCCCGACCCCGCGCCCCGCCCGCGGCCTCAGTAGCTTGGCGGCTGGCAGGGCCAGGCTTCCGCCCTCCACGTTGTTGTTCCCGATTTGGGCCCCGCCTCCTCGGTCTGAGTTGCGGACGCCTACCCTTAACTGCCCCCGCCCCGACCCCAGAGCAAAGGGTGGCCTGTGGGCCATCCACATTAGACACGCGTGGACAAAGACAAGAATTGGGGGGAAGAAAAGAGAGAGACTTGGTTTTGAAGGGAGGCTGGTGAAAAGTAAAGGATAGGCCAGGGCACAACTGCAGAATTTCCCTCTCGGCGTTCCACCCTCCGTTAACAGAGGACCCATCCGCACCCACGAATGTGACCGTGTTAGACACTGGCCCTTTAAACAGAAGGCTGGCGGCGCGGGGTGTCCATGTGGAGCTGCTCCATGCCGTGTTGTCCTGCCCGCCCATTGGCCCGCGGCCCGGTGACGTCGCCTAATAGGATGCGAACGCACTGCGGGGGGAGGAACGGAGGCAAAACGCGGAACCGGATCATCACTCCGCTCCCTCGGCTGGTCTCTGGCAGCCTACTGCTGTCAGCTCCGCCCACGGGCGGATCCCCGGGGAATTGCGACAGCCGGGTGGTTGCAGGAATTAGGTCACGTGTGGGTAGGGAGCGGAGACCCAGGGGTCAGGCCCGTCTCTACCATCCTAAGGTTTCCCTGACCTGGAATATCTTTATTTGAGCTAACTTAAGTCTTAAATTTTCCACCCTTCTTTTTCTCCAGCAGGACACACTTCCTTGTGAATGACCGCAACACGCAGCCCTTTGCTCAACTTACGGCTTGCCATCGGGGCGGGGCGAGGAGAAAAAGCGGAAATGCAGGGCGCGAGCAGGGCTGGGTATTCTCCCACCCCCACCCAGGCCACGTGTGCGCGCGCCGTCTATAGTGGGCGGGGCCAGCCCGCTCGGGACCCCGCCCCTCCCTTCCTGAGACGCCGCGGCCCTGCGGGCGGGGGCTCCGGTCCGGGCTTTGGCTGCGGCCCCGGTGTAGTAGCGGGGGCGGCGGCCGGGGGCAGCGCGGCTCCTTCCCTTGTTGTGTGTGTCGGTGCCTCCTCGCCATCTTGTTGCAAAGCCTTTTCTTGTCGGCGGGACTCCCGGGGGCCGCGGGGCGGGAGGCATCAGAGGGGGAAAAAGAGAGGGAGGGGAAGGAGGGAGGCAGTGCCGCCTTTTGTTTTTTTGCATCAAAATTTTTAAAATTTGCAATTTATATTTTGCAAATATTTTGGGAAACATTAATTTTTTCTCTCCGTGCTCTCCTGTTCTTCCCTGCGGAGTGCGCTGCGCCGCCCAGCCCTGTCGCCCCCCGGAGGTGATCCCTCCCTCCTGCCTGCCCGCCAGCCTGACCTGTGCCCGGCTCGCGGGCCGCAGTCTCGGCCCCGGCGCGCCCCCGGCAGCTCTCGGCGCGATGAGCATAGAGACGCTACTGGAGGCGGCCCGCTTCCTGGAATGGCAAGCGCAGCAACAACAGAGAGCACGTGGTGAGCGGCCGGGCTGGGCCCCTGGGGCACCGGGGAAGGGGAGACTAGCGACCCTGGCCCCTGAACCCACGCGAAACCGCGGGCAGGACCCCTTCCCGGGCGGCCGGCGAAGCCGGGCAGCGCAAGGTTCCGCACAAGAGCCGCCGCCCGGGGAGAAGTGTTGGGGGCAGTAAAATTAATTAATGAATTCATTAACGTGCAGTGAGGGACCCGGCTCCTGTGGGCGCCACCTCAGCTGCCTGCCACCCCGTGTGCACCTTTTGTGGGGGCTCCTTTCGCGTGGGCCAGCGGTGCCCTCGGCAGCGCTGAGGATGTGTGAGCCGGTGGGGGGGTGGGGTGCGGAATGGTGTTGCGTGGGGGTGGCAGACCCGCGTGTGCGTGCGTGTGTGCACGGGGGATGTGTGATGTGAGCCTCGAGAGCGGATGAACGGACGTGTACACGGGCGAGTGTATAGTGCACACGAGTGGGCGTGTGTGTAACGGAATGGGGGGTGGGAATTACTCTACGCCGAGCAGCTCCCCGGCTTCCCTGGCCCTGTGGGGAGGGTGCGGGGGGCGCTCCCGGCCGATCTACGCGCCGCTTGGGGCGGAGGCGGCCTTTGCAGAATGAAATGACATCGCGTGTCTTATGATCCTGGCCAGCCCCGCCTGACCCCGCCTCTCAGAGCTGGGCTGGGTCGCGCTTCAGGGGTTTGGGTGAGAGCTGGGCTGATCGGGTGTCTGCGAAACGGCCCGCAGGTCGCTGGGGGCAGTCCCCGGGCCCCCCTTGCTGCGCCCCACTTTAGCCGGTGTGGAATGTGGCGTGTCTGCGCGTTCCAAACCCGCTCTCGGCTGGAATGTTGCGTGTGCCTGCGTTCCAAGCCCGTTGGTTACACCGGGTGGTGACGTGGACGGGCCCCGCCTCCGACCACGTGCACGGGGGACACTCCCGCTGGGGACCTGGCGGTCCAGCCCCTCCCAGCTGCCTCGCGCTCGGTCGGGGGCGGGGCCTGGGCGGGGCTGGCGAGTGGCCTTGCGCCGGGTTGGGCCCTGGCTCCGGCCGCCGGGCACCTCCCAGGGAGAGCCTGTGGGCTGGAAGGAGGAGCCGCGGAGCTCACCTGTCCGTTCACGCCCCAACCTCCTGTTTTTGATTCTGGGGCGAGGGAAACCCTCTGAATTGCAGGGCGACAGGACATTTAGAGCGCACATATTCCCACTGACGTTTTGGGGAACGTTCTCACCAGGACCTCCTGGCAGTACCCCTAGCCACATTGTGGAATAAGCCAGGCTGAGAAGGGGCAAACTTTGGCGTTCCCTCGACAGGAAACAAGGATTTCAGATGCTTCCCATCCCGCCCGCCCTGTCGGTGGTCCCCAGCTTCAGGGTGCTGCAGGAATAGGGGTTAGAAGAAAAGACCTCTGTTTCCCGGACCATTGCGAGGGCCTCGGCCCTGGATCGGTGTGTGTGCAGTATCCGGGGACTTATGTCCCCTCCAGCCTCCCCTCCCCCTCCAGCCTTCCCTCCCCAGCCCTTCTGCCGGGTTCGTTGTGGTGGAGAGAGTGCTTCGCCCTCCTTTCCTTTCTCTCTGCCTATTGTTGCTTCAGTGATGAGTCATGCAGGAGGTAGTAGTGTGTGTTGTGTGCGCGCGCGCCCTGCAGCTTTTGCCGCGGCCGCGGCGGCGGCGGGGGTGGGGTGGGGGGAGCGGCAGCGGGCCAGGGGCGGGGGAGCGGCGGGTCCGCCCGGCCTAGTCGGTCGACCGGCCTCTCAAGGTCAGGAGTCACTCGAGATCTTTGAGACTGAGATGCTTGCGTTTTGCGGAATTGATGGGCCGGGACATCAGCCTGCGTGCCCCTTCCCATTACCTTTGGGGTCCCGAGCAGGGTCACAGGGCTGGTGGTGACCGAGAATGTCCTGTTTGCGGGCGCAGCGCAAAGGGGGCGAGGGGAGGGGGGTGCGTGCACAAGAATTGGAGACTTGAGTCACCTGCTGCCATCATCAACAGTGCAGTTCAGGAGTACCTATTGTGTCCTTGCTGTGTATCAGGCACGGTGCTGGAAGTGAACAGGGTTGACCCTGCTTTTTCCCCACCGGAACACTCACTTCACTTTCACTTTGCCCTCAGGCTGATTGGTCTTATGGGGAGGGAGGGGAGAAGACCCTTTCTCCCCCACCCTTTCCAAAATATCAAGTCCGCAGCAGTCAGTAAGAAGGACAGGGGAATGTGAAGGAGCCTGGGAATGGTTCTCTCCTAAGTTGCAGAGCCCTGCCCCTCCCACAGGTGGTGAGAACTGGGGGCAGGGAGCTGAGTAGAGGCCCAGTTTAACTGACCAGTCACAGCTCCTTCTTGGTGGGGCCAGAGGTCTTAGGGGATGGATGGTGCAAAGCCAGATCCGCTCCAGAAGCTCACGTGCAGATGGCTGCACTTAGCCGCACCGCTTTCATCTCAGATTTATTTTGCCCCCTCCTTGAGGTTCTGACCTCTGACTTGGGGTGGGGACAGTGGGAGAGAAGGGGTTGTGTGTGGACCTGCCAACTAGAACTGCCTTCCTGGGTATGCACCTGAGGAGCAGCTCTGAACACGGATCCTCTTGTCCACAACCCCTTTCAATTTCAAGGGTGGGTTTCCTGACCTAGACCAACCATATTGCTCCCATGATGCACCTGAGGATGTGTGTGCACATGTATGTGAGAGGGAAGAAGTGGTCAGCGGGAGGGCTTGGTCATTTCCAGCATTCATGAAGGTGGTTCATATGGGACCCTCTTCTACCTGACCGAGTCATATCCTGGGGGCTGCCTTAGGCATCAAGTTCCCTCTTAGCCTGCAGAAGGGCAGAACTCCCCCTGACCACTGGGGGCTACCGAATATAGACTCCTCAGGCCCCAGGCCTGTGCCTGCTGTGGCCCCTGAATCACTCCAGACGTGTCATGCTAAATTCTCTGGGGCCAGCCTCGTGTGTATGTTTGGGAGTGGGAGAGGGAGTGCACCCCTGGGTGCCACAGAGAGTTCTTTTACAGAGCCTGGATCTGTTCTGTTCCTGAGGGAGTCCCCTGAGTAACTGCCAGTTTGCTCCGCAGGGCATAGGAGGAGGGTCAGTGCCGGGTGAGGAGGAGGCAGGGAGCTTTGGTGGGCTGGGTCTGGCCTGGGACACCCCTCTTCACCACCAGTCAAGATTTTTCATGCTGATCCAGGTGTGATACAGCCTGGCCATTCACCTGGGTGCTTCCTGGCACCTGTGAGGCATACCTGCCTGACCTTGGAAGAGAGAGGGTAGGTGAGAAGGAGGTTGCCATCTCCTGGATGAGCTGTGGAGTTGCTTTAAAATATGGGGAATAGGAGGTTTACTTTGAGTCTGGGTTACCAGGGCACCTGTTCTTGGGGCTTGGTACCCTCTCTGTCCCACCCTGCTAATGGGAGAGTGGAACCCTGTCCCGAAGCCAATGAAAGTTTGAGTCCTGGCTCAAAGGAATGAAGGTGGGCTGTGTTGGACCCTGGAGCTCAGGGGAAGGGGATGGGCTGGGGGGAGGTGGGGAGCAGTGTTCGGGATGGACTGGGTAGCTGATAGGTGGAACTCGCAGACTTCTCTGCCAGTGTGGTCTCTGGGAAGCCGGAGTGCAGACAGCTGGTTTTCTCTGGGGCTGTAACATAAGCCAGTGCTCCTGGGAAGGCCAGGGAGAGCGCTCCCCTCATTGGAGCAGGCCTGGCAGCTCCCCTTCCTGAAGGGCAGGGGAGCCACGGAAGAGGCCTGTGCTGCTGGGAAACCGCCGAGCGCTTCCCCTCACATAACACTGCTCTACTTCCTCCTTTGGCCTCTTCTCCCCTGCAGGAGGGAGGAGCTTGGAGCAGGCCTGGCTCACGCTCACTTTGTTGGTTGGCCTAAGGGCCCTGAGCCCCAAAGACCAGTAGGGGGTTGATGCCCTTCTCTGTAGGGGGCTCTTAGCCCACCTGGTCCTCCAGCCCCACCCCTTGTGGGGTGGTATGTTTGGGGCGTGTCTGCCAGCTACTGCTGTCAGCTCAGTTAGTCAGCAGTGTGGCCCATCCCAGACAGCAGGAGGGCTGGTTGACCAGCCTGCTCTCTGGCCTGGGGGCTACAGCTGCTCCCCAGGGCCCCTGCCCAGCCCTGTAGCCAGGGAACCGGAATGGTGGGGCCTGGAGAGCGCGGGCAGGGTGGAGATGGAGAGGTGCTTCTGGCTCAGGAAGGGCCCTCCCCTTCCCCTGGTCGCAGCCAGCCCCAGAGCAGGCCTCTCCTTACAGTAGGGCTTTCGCAGAGATGCTGAATGGACAGGTGCAAGGCTGCCTTCTTTCCTTTCTGCCTGCCTCTTACAGCTTTCTGGCTGTGCTGCTGGTGGTGGGGACGGAGGGTGGGGAGAAGATTTGGGATCAATGAGTTTTAGCACCACAAAGGGCAGAGAAGGACTGAATGTGTTTTGTGTGGTCCCTGAGGACCAGACACTGGGACCTGGCCTGGGACTCCTGGGCCTGATGTCCTCATGTGTAAACTAAAGGTGGTGTCCTTGCCCTGCCTGTGGCACGGACTCTCATGAGGATCCAGGGTGTGTGTGGGTGTGTGTGTACAGACGCCTAGTGAGCATGTGCTAACACAGCAGGTATGGGCATCCGCCGGGTGTCAGGATTCCTGGCTGGGTCTGGTTTCAGTTTTACATGTGACTTGCTCTGTGACCCTCACCAAGTCACTTTGCCTCTCTGAGCTCATTTATTTCATCTTGAAATGAAGATGCTGCCTGCCCTCTGGAAGGTACTTGGTAAATACTGTTGAAGGCCTTCCCCAGAAGCTATGATCTGTCTACCCCTCCTCCATTCTCCTCTGGTGGTGTGTGAGGTCTTTCGCTGACTGACCTCTGCCCACCTCAGCCTTGTTGTTCCTGAACTCCCTGCACCAGCCTAACCCCTCAACCTTCAAGTTGCCAGGCCTCCGGCATCCTCTCTGACAGCTCCTGCTCTTTCTACAGCCCCTCTCCTCTCCCAGCCTGGACCATTCTCCTCCGTTACTTGTCCTCCCCCTCATCCCCTAGGCCTTGGATCCCCCAAAGGTGGAGACCAGGTGTGTTTTAATTGTTCGCTGCTGTGCCCCCGGCGCTTAGTCCCAGCGCCTGGCCGGGTGTGGATGGATATTTGTGGTTCCTTGGGCTGAGCAAGCTTGTCACTGAGCACTGACCGGAACAGGGTCGGAGGGCGCATTACGGTTGGAGACTTCAGAAGCTGGAGCCCAGGACTGTTGGCCCACTGAGAACCCCCTTGTGTTCTCTCTGCGTAGAGGAGCAGGAGCGGCTTCGCTTGGAGCGGGAGAGGGAGCAGGAGCAGAAGAAGGCCAGCAGCCTGGCCAGGCTGGCCCGTGCCCTGCCTGTGGAGGAACCCCGCACTGAAGCGCCACCCCTACCTCTGTCCCCACCGGCACCCCCACCGGCACCCCCACCCCCACTTGCCACCCCCACCCCGCTGACTGTCATTCCTATTCCAGTAGTGACCAACTCTGCTCAGCCTCTGCCCCCGCCCCCACCACTGCCTCCTGCAGCCCAGCCTTTGCCTCTGGCGCCTCGCCAGCCAGCCCTGGTTAGCACCCCCGGACTCAGCATTAAGGAGTCTGCTCCCTTGCCCACCAGGCCACAGGTGCCCAACCCTGCTCCCCTGCTGCCGGACTCCAAGACCACCCTTCCGCCCACTGGCAGCCCCAAGCCTTTGCAGCCCCTCCCCACACCCATCCTGACCATAGCACCTCACCCTGGAGTTCAGCCCCAGCTGGCCCCCCAGCAGCCACCTCCACCCACTCTTGGGACCCTGAAGTTGGCACCAGCTGAAGAAGTCAAATCCAGCGAACAGAAGAAGAGGCCTGGGGGGTGAGTGAGGTGTGGCAGAGTCTGGGCTGGTGGGACAGAGAACTGCCCACATTCTGGGCTGTGTGTGCAAGAGAAAGCCCCTCCTAAGCTCATCCTTCAAAGCCCTGTCCTACCTCCCCAACTGGGAAGCATCCTACAATGTCTGGACAGTTCTCACTGTGCCTGTGCCCACCCCCACCCAGGGAGTGGGGAATGGCCATTGCCCTCTGTTGTTGTCAGGCTTCTGTGTTCTCTGACCCCCTCAAGGATGGGCCGATGGCATTTCCAGGCCTTTGGACAGAGTATTGGATTGGGGATCTCTTGGGTGAGGGCTGGGGTCAACTGGCTATTTCTGTGAGCCCCAGGAGGCCTTCTGCCTCCTCAGAGGTGGGCAAGGGCAGGATGGCGAGTTAAAGAGGATTGTGAATTATGAGCATACATGTGCCCTCCAGGGGATATACGCGCCTCCGCACAGGGTGAACATCTCCCAATGCTGCTTTGTATAGAGAATCTGGGGAGCAAACCGCCTGTGGCATTTGGGGAGTGGGGGCAAGGGGCAGGAAGGCTACCTGATTGGGCCCTCCCCCTGAACCTCCTTCCTGTCTGTCTGGGTTTCAGGATCGGAACCAGAGAAGTCCACAACAAATTGGAGAAGAACAGGTGTGTGTGCGTGCGTGTGTGTCTCTGGGCCCGCCCCGCCCCCTACCGGGACCGGTCCCACCCTTGATCCCCCAAGCTCTCCTGGGGCCTTCCCCCCGCCCCCCAGGCGCTGGCTAACCAGCGCCACTCCCTCTCCCCAGGAGGGCCCATCTGAAGGAATGCTTTGAGACACTGAAGCGCAACATCCCCAACGTGGACGACAAGAAGACGTCGAATCTGAGTGTGCTGCGGACGGCGCTGCGGTACATCCAGGTATGGGGGAGGGAAGCACCGCCGAGAGGAGGGCGGGCCTTGGCCGCAGCGCCAGCTTCTTCCCCTCTCCTGCCCTCCCTCTTCGCCTCTCCGCGGCCCCGCCCCGCCCCGCCCCGCCCCGCCCCGCCCTCGCTCCCTCTCCGGCTCCCCCGCCCGCCTCCACGCGGGCGCTGAGCACATGGCCCGGCTGACGTCAGCGGGGCTCCCCGCCCGCGAGGGGGCGGGGGGACGGGCGCGCGTGCGCGGGGGAGGGCGGCCGTGGCGTTCCCCTCTCCCCCTTCCCCCACCGGGCCGCCCTGCGGAGCCCCGCCATCTGCACCGCCCGCGCAGCTCGGTTTTCAGACCGGGTGCCCGGGTCTGCGTTACCCCCTGAGGCTGTTAGTGCCCCCGCGGGTGAGAAGGGCGTGGAGTGGCCCCGGCGCCTCCACCTCTCCCGCAGTGCCTGGGCGGGAACCCGGACTCGACCCGAGAGTCTGTCGCTCTCGGTGGGGTGGGGACTCCCCCGGGCGTGGCTCCTTGGAGACGGCGGCGCGCCGGTGAGCCCCCCCGATCCCAGAATGATTAAGATCCTTCCAGTGAGAGCATTGAGGTACCACGACTCGAGTTTGGGTGTTAAACCTGGAGGCTGGGGAAACATGGTGGTCTGGGTGACCAGAACAGTGCTGGGGTCACCGAACCTTTAAAAATTAAGCTTTTCTCCTGCCTGGGTTTTTAAAAGCCCCTTTTCAAGGGGCCCTCCTGGCCGTGTGTTCCTCCCCCCTTTGGGCACTGGCTTCCCTACGCAGTACGGGGTGGGGGGCACCCGCCAGATAAGACAGTTGCCATGACGGCCCCGTGTTTCGGTTTCCCTGGAAACCGGCCGAGGCTTCCGCGTGCCGGGAATGAGGCTGTGGGGGTGGGGCGGGCGGCCACGCTCGGCTGCCGCGGAGACGGAGTCGGAACCGAGCCGTTGGGGAGTGGGAGGGACTTAGCGCTCCCTGCCCGCGCGGGGTGGGGGCGGAGGAAGCTTGGGGTCTCCCTGTCGGCGCGCTGGGGCACTTGGGGGGGGGGGCGGCCGGGCAGCGTCAAGGTCCCCGTGGGCGCGTGGGGGGGGCAGTGAGGATCCGACCGAGGTGTGGGCCAGAGGCGTGGCCCCACCCCTCCCCCGGCCAAGACTACGGGGTCACAGCCCTGAGGTAACCGGAGCCTGACTCGTTCGGGGGGCGGAGGCGCTGCTACGCGACTGCTCCCAGCCGGCGGCTCCCTCCTGCATCCTGCGAGCGCGCGCCCTTCCGCCCGCCCTGCGGGCGAGGGGGAGTGGCTGGCTTGTCTCCCGGCGGCTTCCCGGCACCCGGGAGGGGCGGGGCCGGGCTCGGGGATTGGCGGGGCCGGGTTGGGGGCGGGGCTTCCCCGCGCCGCGCGGTGGGGTGCCGCGGGCAGGGAGTGACGCTGCAAAGCCGGGTCCGCGTGGGTGCGCGCGTGCTCCGAGAGGGGCGGGGCCTTGCTTGCGGCCTGTCTGGCCTCGGAGGAGGAGGGGCCCGAGGGGTGGGGATTGGAGGGTCCCCAGGAGGCTTACTTCTGACGTGTTTTTGTAGAACTTGGTCTTGAGAATATTGTTTTTTCAGTCATTCACAGTTACACGGCCGAGGAGCAAATCCCTGTCCAAATGCTGTAACGTTTTCTGTGACGTTTACTGCCATTTTGCTAAATAGGAAAAAAATAGTATCTTCATCATGAGGGTGTTAGGATTCTTTCTCTATAAATACCAATTTAACAGCAATTACTGAGACATTGAAAGGATGAAATAGCACATTCCACTTTATAGACACATACTTAGGGGGTCCTTGTTTGCATGACATCTGGATTTGAAAATAAATTAGAAATAGAGACTCAGTAGAACCAGCAGCTGGGCCTGCCTGGGCTGAGTAGGCAGCGAGGTGTACCCAGGCTCTTCCTAAGAGATATTTGTCCTGGGGCTGGCAATGGAAGCAGAAATAGGAAACTTACAAGGCTTTCTAATTCCTTAACCTCACTCATTTGTTTATTCATTTAGGTACTTTGGACAGCTCTGTGTCTGATGCTGAGAGTAAAGCAGGGAGCAAGGAAAAAAATGCGGGACTCCGTCTTCATAGGGTTAGTCTTGGTGGCAGGTTATAAACAAAGGACTGTGCCTTGAGGACATAATAGGGACAGGGATCACAGACTCTGTTCTAGGGAGTGAGGGACGTTGTTGCTGAGGAAGGGGCATTCCAGCTGAGACCTGAAGGTTTCAGGGTGACCTACGCAAAGCAGAGGGCGGAAGGCTCAGCGCAGGCCAAAATTTCTCCAGCGGGGGGGAGCAGGATGCAGTTTTGGAAGTTAAAGGTGGTCATGAGGGTTGCCGTGTAGTTGCCGTGTAGAGATGGGGGGCGGCAGGGCACTAGATGGGAGTCGAAAGGGAGTAGGAGAGAAACCACGTTAGCAGTGTAGACTGAAGGCTTTGGGTGTGTGCTGAGGTGGGAAGGCTGTAGCCCCCAGGCAGACTCAGAGTGGCTTGGAGGTGCTAAAGGATTTGAAGAAAGCCACACTGAAGTGCACAAAAACAGGAAGAGGACGAGGCAGGTACCAAACTGTGCATCCAGGGAGTCTTAGGGAGTGTGTTTAAAGTGAAGCAATGTGGACAAAAGCTAGACCCTGGGGAAACTTTCCAGGGGCCTCTAGGCCTGTGGAGAGCTGGGCTAGTTAAGAAAAAGAGGGCTTGACCTCTGAGTTTCTCCCGGAGCCAGAAATCTACTCTCCCTACTGGTGGGTAGAGTTCAGGACGGCCACTCCAGCCCCCTGCAGCCAGGTTCAAGTGAGAGCTGACTCACCACAGGCCCCATCATTGCTATGGCCTCATCTGATGTCATGTCCAGCACTGGCCTCTCAGGGTAGAGCCAGGTGAGAAGCCAGATGTGTGTGTGTGTGTGTGTGTGCGCGCGCGCACGCGCACGTGCCTGTGTGTAAGAGAGGGATCTTTCTGGCAGAGCTGTGGAGAGAAGCAGGTTAAATCTCAAAAGCCAGGATGTAGAGGGGGTTGTGTATGGCCTAGGACTACCAGCAGAATTGTAAAGCTGCCAGGTTTCAGGCCAGAACAAAGTTACGGTTGTGTCTGGGTTATGTGTTGCAGCCACTAATGGTTTGAGGCATTTCTACTGGTGAGGTCAGAAGTACAAGGAGTTTGGGGCTATAGGAGGGAGTGGGTGAAGTTGGGGATATTGCCATACCAAGGAGGGGCAAGTGAACAGTCAGGCTGCTGTGAAACTGCTCGTAGTAAATAGAATCAGGGGAAACTCGGTCTAATGGGTGACTGACTCTCCTGTGATAAAGGAGAGGGACAAGATAGAGGTGGGAATCCACATGCTTACATACTCACAGATCCCTCCCCTGGGGCTAAGATATGCATAGTTCTGTCCTGGCCGCTGGTAGGGTCAAGGAAAAAAAGCTAAGTATGGAATGGTCTTTGTCTTTACTCACAGCGTTGGACAGGGACAGTGTGTAATGAGGTGGAAAGACAAGACATGAAGTTTTTAGGGGGTCGTCTGAGCCAGTGTCTGATTTAAGTACTGGTAGTCTTCTTAAGTGCACGAGTGTGGGCTGCCGCATCAGGAAGGGCGCAGGGGCCTGGGATGGGGAAGGGTGGTGGGGGCCCCGGTGTGGGCTTGGAGTACAAGCAGATAAGATGCAGAAGGGCAGGAAAGGAGGATCTGTGTGAGACCGGGTTCAGCGGGGAAAGCCAAGGCGAGCTGGATAGTTCAGTGTGTGCAGGGTCAGTGGTTCTGCACCTGCCGTGACCAGCAAGCCTTGGAAGCCCGGAGCTCAGGAGCAGCGCGGGTTCAGGGGCTTCAGGATGCCGCAGGGCAAGTGTCCGTGTTGGGTGGCCTCAGTGCTCATGACGTGCCTGGGCCAAGGAGAGGCTGGCAGCAGGGAGGCCTGCAGGACTTGGAGGAGTCCGTTTAATGAAGCATCAGTCAGAAGGTCGTGGAAGACGGGAGCTGGGGCAGAGGACACAGGCGGGCCTTTTGGAGCTGCAAGTGAGTCTTGTGCGAGGGGGAACTGGAGACACTGCCGAGAGGGGAGGCATGGCGTGCAGCGCCTGTGCGAGGGGTCCCAGCTGCCCGGGGCCTGCGGGACTGAGGCAGGATCGGCTCTGTGGCCAAGGGAGCGCCCTGCTGGTTCTCTTAGTGAGGTGGGTGGTCTCGGTGTCGTGAGACGGGCCCAGCCTGGAACGTGTGGTGAAGGACGGAAGTGTCTCCGGTGGCGCTCGGTGTCAGAGGTGCTGTGGAGCCCTTTCTCATTGATCAGTGCGACTCAGCTACAGGTGTGGGAGGAGGGCGCCCGTTCCAGGGCTTGGGGACCCGGCAGCGGCCTGGGCAGTCTGGAGGGCGGCAGGCAGAGTGAAACCGGCCTTGTCGAGAGGCAGCCCAGGGCGGAGCGGAGGGTGCGGAGCCAGCAGCCTGGCATGAACCAGATGGAGGTGGGTAGAGAAGAAATGCAGGGGGTTGGGGGAATCGTGCCACAAAGTCTAAGGAGCATCCTCAGGGACTGAAGTGGAGGAGACTGGGGAATGAGGCTGTGGAGAGAAGGGCAGGATCTTTTGGGGTTCTTTGGGCAATGAGTTCCGAGGAGGGTAGCTTGTGGCATGGCGACTGACAGCGTGGTGTGAGTGATGCCCGGGGCCTCGAGCAGCACCGGAAGTCTGTCTCCCCTTCTGTCCTCTGCAGGATGGAGGGAAGAGGCTGTGGGGAGGGTGGATGGGGCCGGAGGCCGGGAAGCTCCTCGGACAACGTTGATGTGGGTGGAGGCTGGGGCGGGCGTCGATCCTGGGAGGCTGCTGAGCTGCGGCTGCGCTTTCTGTCGGCGGCGCCTGCTGGAGAGCCCGCTGTCCGTAGGACACTGGGCCTCACCGGCTCGGCCACGGACCGGGGCGGGTGTGGTCTGCAGCAGCCCTCTCACTGTGGACCTGCCCCTGGGGGCTGAGTGACCTGGAGACCGGGGTGGCCGTGGGGACAGGGGTGCAGTACTGGGGGCCCTATAGCTCCTGCTCAGGGTACCCTGCGGGCCCTTGCCTCGCTCTCCAGTCTCTGAAGAGGAAGGAGAAGGAATATGAGCATGAGATGGAGCGTCTGGCGCGGGAGAAGATCGCCACACAGCAGCGGCTGACGGAGCTCAAGCATGAGCTGAGCCAGTGGATGGACGTGCTGGAGATCGACCGTGTGCTCCGGCAGACTGGCCAGCCCGAGGACGACCAGGCCTCCACCTCCACAGCCTCTGGTGAGCCCCACCTGCCCCTCCCTGGCCAGGCCCTCACCCCCCAGCTCCAGGTCCCCAGGCCCCAGGGGCATTTACTACTCCAACCTCTTGTTTCCCAAGCCCTTCTGACCTGTCCCTGTCCCCATGTCCCCCCCACAGAGGGTGAGGACAACATAGACGAGGATATGGAGGAGGACCAGGCCGGTCTGGGCCCACCTAAACTGAGCCATCGCCCCCACCCGGAGCTGCCGAAGCCACCGCCCAGCAGCGCCCCTGCACCTCCGCCTCCCCATCCCCACCCCCACTCCCAGCCCGTGGCCCTGTCTCCTGTCCACCTGCCTGGGCAGCAGCCGCCACCACAGCAGAAGACGCCTCTGCCAGCCCCTCCTCCCCCACCGGCTGCCCCTGCCCAGACGCTGGTGCCCGCTCCGGCCCATCTGGTGGCTGCTGCTGGCGGAGGCTCCACGGTCATCGCCCACACGGCCACCACCCACGCCTCAGTCATTCAGACTGTGAACCACGTTCTCCAGGGGCCGGGCGGCAAGCACATCGCCCACATCGCCCCCTCGGCCCCCAGCCCCGCTGTGCAGCTGGCACCTGCCACACCCCCCATCGGCCACATCACGGTGCACCCTGCCACCCTCAACCACGTGGCCCACCTCGGCTCCCAGCTGCCCCTGTATCCACAGCCCGTGGCGGTGAGCCAGCCCGTGGCGGTGAGCCACATTGCCCACACCCTGTCACACCAGCAAGTGAATGGCACAGCCGGGCTGGGTCCCCCGGCCACTGTCATGGCGAAGCCGGCTGTGGGGGCTCAGGTGGTGCACCACCCCCAGCTGGTGGGCCAGACAGTGCTCAACCCTGTGACCATGGTCACCATGCCCTCCTTCCCAGTCAGCACGCTCAAGCTGGCTTGAGGAGGAGGCCACTCAGAGGCCCCCAGTGGGGGCAGGGAGGGGGACCTGTCCCCCGCTCTCCCACCCACCAGCTCCACACATTCCAGCCAGGCCAAGGCCCGCCCCACCCACAGCCACCCCCAGGCCTCCTAGGGGAAGGGGGTGCAGAGACTCTGAGCCAGGGGAGGGAGGGGCCACCCCAGGGAGCTGGGCACAGGGCAGGGGGTTACCCCGCTGCACCCGGACTTGATCAAGTGATGAGACGCTCTGGTGAATGTGCCACTCGTCTGGCCTGGTGCCAGCTCCAGTGCCGTTCCTGCCTCCCCACCGTGTCCCCTGCAACCCGTGCGACGTGGGTGTTGTGTTCTCCCGACTTCCCTGCCCCGCCTGCCTTCCTGTGCTGCTGCTGCTATTGCTCTAGCTGATGAGGTGCCCGGTCCTCTGTGCGGAGCCCGTCTTCTCTTCCCGGGCCTTCGGAGGGGAAAGGGCGTACGGGGCAGAACCGGAGCAGCTTGGCCCAGAAAGCTGGGTGCTGTGGGGGGCTCTTCTTTGAGTACAGGTGACAGACCCTGGGACATGGCTGCTCTGCAGTCTCATCTAGACAGGTGGGCACCCCGACTTAGGGCTCTCCGACCCAGGTGCAGTCACTGATTTGTTACCGCAGAAACTAGTTAAGGTGAGTCTCTGCCAACAGCTAAACCCATGCTGTTGCTAAGCTCCCTGAGCCCACCGCCCCACCCCCCAGTCCTTGCCGCTGGACTCCTGACCTCAGGAGGGTAGGCTGAGGGTCGGGGCTGGGGAGGAAAGGTTCGGCTGTCCTACCCCCATGCTGGCCCTCCCCACCACTGGCCTGGGTCTGGACTGAGGGGTGAGCTGCTCTGGACTCCTGTCCCCATCTCTGGGCCTGGCTTTTGGTTTCCCAAAGGCAGAGGGGATGGGGTGCTGTCAGGTTAGCTGCCCTGGTTACCTGGCCTCTGCTCAGTGCTGTACGCTCCCCTGAGGGATGGGTGTGCCTGAGGGCCTCCTGTAGCCTCGAGAAGTGAGCCGCCCTCTGGTCTGGGTTCTAGGAGCCTGAAGCCACACTGCTGAGGCCATCGGGAAGTCAAACCCAAGGGCTGGGCCAGATCCCCAGGCCCCTTCCCTGATGTCCTGGGGGAACCTGTAGCGCAGGGAGGAGGGCTGCTACTTCTGCCCCAACTCGTCTGTCTCTGGCATCATCTCTGTCTTTGCCCTGAGTATCCACTTTTCTCCAGTGGGCTCTTCTGAGTGTGCCACAGCCTTCCTCTGAGGAAGGTCCTTAGTTGGACCTAGGGCAGGGCTGAGCTCGGGGTGGGGAGAAATGAGGGGGCCTGAGTGCAGGGCCTGCTGCTTTCCCTGCTTCCGCCGACGGCTTTGGCTTCTCTTTTTATGTGGGTATTTATTACAAGTGGCCTTGTGTCAGACACACACTCAGTGGTACACACATGCACACTTGGCTCCCTACCAGTGTCCCTAGGTGTGAAGTTCGCTTTGACAGGCAGGGGACAGCGGGAGCGACCTGCAGGAGACTGAGGAGGCTGGCAAAGGTCTTGAGCAGATGTGGACACCTAAGAACTCCCTTTCAGTTCTTTCCTAGTCCTGGAGACCTCCTAGGGGCCTGTTCTCCTTTGTCTTGCCTGGGATGGGGAAAGGGAAGTCCTCTGGTCGTCCTAGAGGCCCCCAAGAGGGAGCCTCCCACCCACCCCAGCATGGCACTCCCACCCCACAAGCTTGCTACCTTCCTGCCCCTGCAGCCGCCACCTGCCACCCTGGTTCTTGGAGAAACCAGTTTCTGCTCTCCTGAGTGATGATAACAGCAGAGGGAGCTGGACGGGCGTGGTGCCCGGGGAACGGTCAGAGAAGCATTGGGGAACCTGCCCTCCTTTCAAGCTCTGTTCACCTCCCTGCGTTCTGAGGCCATTCCAGAGTTGAGAGTGTGTCAGCCAGTGGCCTCTCGGGCCCGCACAGATACCTCATCCACCCGCTCACCGCCCTGCCCCTCCACACCCCTAGCAGTGGGGGCCTTTGAATCTAGTGCCGAATGACTATGTCCAGATTGGTGACGATGGGTGTTGTTGCTGTTGTTTTTATTGTTGTTTGTGAACGCTGTGATGCTGTGTGCCCGAGAGGGCAGCTGCCGCCCAGCCCTTCCTTGGGCATCTCCCCTCTGAGAGCTGTCAGGACCACATCTGTCCTCACCCTGTGGGACCGCCTGCCCCTCCCCTTCCCTAGCCCTTCCAGCCTGGGGGACGCGTGTGTACACACACACACACACACACACACACACACACACACTTTACCTCTCATGCGTGTTTTACTTTTTGATGTTAAGAGTGGCTCACTGGCTGGGAGCCTTTACCTCGGGGAGAGGGGGAGGTTGGTTCCTTGGGGGGCCAAAGAAGGGCAGGGAGTGCCTGGAGGGGAATTAGGGGTCACCATAACCCCTGCTCTCCAGGAACAGCTTCTCCCCCATCCCAGGGTTCCATCCCCATCCCCCAAAGAGGTGGCCCTTGTTTACAGTGAGGACTCGGTCACTGTGTCAACGTTTCCTGAAATATAAACTGTAGCGACCCCAGACTGTAGAGATTTTTATGTGTTTGGATACATCTGCTGTGTGGGAAAAAAAAAAAAAAAACCACCCTACAAAAACCCTAATTTTGTACATATTGTATTTTTACTATTGAACTGTACTCTAGTGGCTGTTCATGCTCCAAGACTTTAGGTATTGAGACATGAATACTATCCATGTAATGAGCACTTGCCTGGAATAAAATATAAAACTGAAATAAACCTGCACTGAAACCAGAGATGGAGCCTCCAGGCTGCAGCATGCGGGGCACTCTGTTGCAGCAGGAGGCCGAGAGCTCTCGGGGAGGACCTCCAGCAAGGAGCGTCGGGGGCCCTACTTACCCTGTTGACGTTTGAGGGGCACGGGTCCTCTGACAGCTTCGGTGCTGGTCAGTGTCAGATTTGGGACCTTCCAGTTCTGATGGCAATGTTCAATCCTAAACAAGCTCTGAGAACAGCAGTTCTGGTCTTCCTCACGCTTTCGTCATCCTTTCTACTTCCTCAAACTCTTTACAAACTCTATCTTGTTTCATCTGTTAACAGCACGGTGGAGTCCGTAAGCCAAGAACTAGCCCTGTTCTGGCAGGTGAGGAAGCAGGTTTGAGGTGGCCGAGTGACTTGTTAACGGTCACACAGCTTGGGAGCTTGGGGAGCTGCAGTCAGACTCAACTCCGGGCCAGTTCCCCAGCGTGTGCCACTCTGCCCTGGGGCCTGCAGTAGAGGTGGGGATCCTGAACTTGAGAAAGTTCCAATAGGAAAGGTGGAGGGGGATGGCCTCGGGATCAGGGCGCAGAAGGGGGAGAGACTTCCTGAGAGGGCATGTGCTGCTGAGTTTGGAAGTCAGGCCAGGTCATCTGGGAAGTCCATAAGGGAAAGGAACAAGAAGAGGAAGAAGTTGGAGGTCAGAACTCAAAGAACCGTGTTCTAAGATGGGCCTGGAAGACCCTGTCCTTTTAACTACATCCCTCCCAGCTGGGGGAAATCAGCCCTTTGGCAGGCTCAGGAGGAACTAGGCAGCCTGCCCCATCCGACGCCCTGACCACACCTTCCCCACTCCCAGCCCCAGCCAGAGGAATGGACTCAGCGTCTCTTCCTGGGAGGGGTTACCCTTAGGGAAGGATGTGGTAGCCACGAATGTCTTGGGGTCCCCTTCTCTGAGGAAGTGCTAACCTCAAGAAAGGCCAGACCCAGGGCCCCTCCTCTGCCCCACACCGCTGCCAGCACCTTCACTTGTGAGATGCTGGCTCCCTCTGCTGGTAGCGCCAGGAAGAGGCGTCCCTTGACTTCTGGGAAGGCCTAGGGTTAGGATTAGTGTCACACACTGGCACTGGGGACAAAGATGAAGACTCTGCCCCTGGCAGTGATGAGCCAGTATCATCTGAGGGCTATCGCTTGATCTTAAGGGTAGGCAGAAACTCCCCCAGCTCGGCTGGAGCCTGCCAGAGGGGGGGCCTGTGATCAGAGTAACAAAAATCCTGAGTAGGAACCCAGGTGCCTCCATTTAGTGGCTCTGTGTGAGAGAAGCTTCCAGGGTTGGAGGTGTCCCCCCCCCGGGGGGGGGGTTCCTACCTGCACTTCTTGCTCTTCTTAATCTTCCCATGGCATTGCCCTCAGGAGACCCATCACTATGGCTGCAGGATTCCCTCTGGTCCTAGAAGGCCAGCCAGGGGGCTAGAGAGTGCCAACACTTCTGGGTGGAGAGGGAGCAGGTGAGAGTGTGTAAAGGAACCAGGCCATTGCCAGGCTAGTTTAGCAGGGGCCTTTGGTGAACTTCCAGATGGAGTCACAGCACAGGAAATTCGGATTGTTCTAGGCAACAAGATGGGAGCGGGGTTGCCTTGAAGGGGTTATAAGGTTCCCTGGCCCCAGATCTCCCCATGTAAACCAGTTCTGTTGCTTTAGCAGCTCTGAGTTGTCCTAATGCCCAGAAAGGCTGTGTCTAGACCAGACCATATGCTGATGCTGGTGGCTGTGGCTGGAGCCCTCTACCTGGAGCCATTTATGATGAGGGCTGTAGTTCCCTGGAGGAGGGGAAGGCAGCTGGGAACCTACTATTATAGTTGGGCCCTTTTCATGCCTCAGCGGCTCTGATTCTTCCTGACACTCTCCTGGTGCCGCAGCCTGAAGCAGGGAGCTCAGAGTGCTCAGTGGGCGGGAGCCAGAGCCAGAGGGGCAGGCTTCTTCCCCACTGGCTGGAGGGCCCAGGAGGCTCCTAGAGATTCCCATTCAAGCACCAACTCATCATTGTAGCTGGTCAAGAGGGCAGGGAGGTTGGGGAAGGGGTGGCAGGAACAGGGACCCATACTTATCCAGAGGCTGGATAGGTCATTGTTCGGTCTGAGATAGGACCTCTGGGTCTGGGGTGAGGTCCCCCCACTGAGTACTTGGGGTCTGTCACACCTGCCCCTGACCAGCCCGCAGCTGAGGTCCCTCTCTCCTGGAAACTTTTGTTCTCTCTTTGCACCATCCTTGTCTTGTGGGGCTGGCCCTCTTTACAGTTCAGTTGTGGAGCTTATAGAATTTCCCCATACACAAAATCCCTCACTGTCCAGTGCCAGCCCACAAGCAGCCCCCAGAGCCTCAGGCATTGCCAAATGCTATGTTTATTGGTCTGTTAACACTGAAGAGTATAGTTTCTGAGCCAAAAAAAACCCCATACACACTCTGCTCACAAAACCACTGAGTCACTAAGGCAGGCACACAATGGCCACCATGCTTGGTGGCAGCCAAGGACTCACAGACAACAGGGGTAGGTAATGGGGCAGCTGGCCCCCAGATGGGTTGTGCAGTGCCCAGGAGAGGGGCAGGCTGGGGAGACTGTGCTGGATGCAGAAGGGCCTTTGGGCCCTTTCCCTGTTTCTCAAATGCAGTAAGTCTCCAGACCGAAGTGACTGCTGGGCAGGCCCTTGCCCGTGTGGCAGAGTGGCCTCCTGGCCCCAGGGCAAAGCCCTAGCCTCGTGTGTTTGGGGGTGGAGGGGAAGTGGGTACGGCAGAGTAAGCAGTTGGCCTAGGAGCCAGGCCCTTCCTAGCACCCCGTGAGCGAGGCTCCTCCGAGGGGGTTTCCGGGTCTCTAAGCCTCTCCGCACCCTGAGAAGCATGTGGCAGGCAGAGCGAGACTTGCTTCTCACCAGGGGCAAACAGGGGAGACCCAGGTATCCTCCCCTTCCCCCAGACCCAGGGACTCAGCAGATGCCTGAGATCGGCGATGGGCTGCCCCAGAGCTCCAGAGCCCGTCCCTGAGAGGAGGCTAAGAGGCTTTCCCCCTGAAGAATCATCCTGGGACCCCTCTTGAGAGTGAAGTGCTCCCACTGCACCCAGATCATCCGACTGGCAAAGTGTCACCTAC
Source organism: Ursus maritimus (assembly GCF_017311325.1). Classification (NCBI taxonomy): domain Eukaryota; kingdom Metazoa; phylum Chordata; class Mammalia; order Carnivora; family Ursidae; genus Ursus; species Ursus maritimus. The sequence goes on along the minus strand of NW_024424897.1, from coordinate 44,764,440 downwards.
ATAGTTGTCAGGGAAGCGACTAACGCATAAAGCAGGAGCCAGGTGGTGAGAGTGAAACTGTGCAGGTGCACGTGGGCGCCCCGTGTGGGGCAGGGCAGTGCACGGGGTCACCTTGGGGGGCCAAAGGCAGTGGCAGTGCTGCTGAGGTGGGCTGCTCCCACCCAGGGCCCACATCTTCGGACTCCTGCATCTGGGATACGGGCCTGAGCTGGCAGCCGTTCTGGCTGCCCCCACTGGGGCTGGGGTGGGCACATGCACGCTGCCCGCAAAGGGACTCGCAGGAGAGAGCACGGAGTCCGTTTGCCCACATGACCCACGCCAGGTGGGGCCAGGCAGCTACAGCCCTGTTAACTCTACAGGGTTCCAGGCTGACCTAGGAGAGGCCATGGGGAGCAGTCCAGGCTGAGGCTGCAGGTGACGGGGGGCTATTCCCAGGTGTTGGAGAGGGGAGCAGAGTAAGTGTCCCCCAAGGCAGCCACTCCCTGAGGCCAACCCGGTCCCCTCCCCTCCCCTCCCTTCCCCAGCCGGAGGCACCCAGGCCCCCGGCCCGCCCTGCAGGGCCAGCACTGCCCGGAGTTGTATCCCAGGCTCACAAGCACTTTGTTAGGAACACAGGTGGGCAGGCGGGGCCGGCTGGGGGTGGGGCAGTCTCAGCTGCACCGCCCGGCTCCTCTCCCTGTGCAGCCCAGGGGCCCGGAGCCCAGGCTCTAGTCAGCCGCTGCCTCCCAGCCGCAGCCCTCACTTGTTCTCCATGAGCCTCTGCACCTTGTGGACGAGCTCCCGGGCAGTCTGCAGGACCTCCTGGGCATCGTGGTGCTCAGCCCGTTCTGGGGGAGACACACAGAACTGTGGGGCTGCTGGAGCGGGGGCGGGGGTCTGGGAGAAGCCCTGTGGCTGCCCACCCTGCTGTTTCCACCTGCTTCCGGGGAAGCGAGCCCCTCCAACCCTGCCCAGGCCAGGAGTGGAGGCCCCCATGCCCCTGCTGGGGGCAGCCAGGGTGGCCAGAGCGGTTCCTACCATTGAAGAACTTGATGATATCAGTGAAGTCCATGTTGTTGTCCCGGATAATCTCACGGTAGGCCTCCACCAGGGCCAGGGCAATGAACAGGACAAAGTGCTCTGACGAGATGTGCCGGGCCGCCCAGATCACCTCCCACACAGCAAACACATCCTCATAGAGCAGCTCTAGGGATCGTAAGGGGCTAAGGCTGAGCCTGGCTCCCCACGGGCCTCTGGATGGAGCCCAAGGTGGAGACAGAGCTCCAGCGACCCAAGTCCTGGGATTCTCCCCATGACAAAGAACCTAGTCCAAGAGGAGGGTTCCGGGACCCAGGCCAAGACCCTGCCCCTCTCAGGGACACACTCCTCGCACGCCAGGCTCGGGCAGACGTCACGCCGGCACTCTTGTCAGCTGGTGCAGCTCTATGTGTGCTGGCCTTGCTGCTTGAGAAGACTGGGTTAGAGAACAGCCCCCGAAACCACCGGCTTAGGGTGACTGTTGGCGGCCCTGTGGCATCGCTGAAGGAGCTTTTAAAACTGTGGATGTCCGGGCAGCCTCGCTTCCTAAGTCTGGGGCTGGGTGGGGCCAAGGCACCGGCGTTTCTGAGAGGCTCCCCAGTTAGTTCCAAAGTGCAGTCAGGGTCAGGAACCACTGACTCTGGGGGAGAGGGGTCTCCCACTGCCCTGACCCTAGCCCCGCTGTCCAGCCCGCACCTCTCACCTCTTTTAAAATCCAGCAAGAACCAGCGGTAACAAAAGTAAAAGTGGGTATAGTCTCCATTCTGGTGCATCAGCTCAAACAGCTCTGAGTCCAGGATCTTGCACAAGTAAAGAAAGGGAGCCGGACTGAGCTGCCGCTGCCTCTCCCAGCCACCCCTGCGCTCGTCCAGGCCCCTCCGCCACCCGGGTGCCTGCCCTTGCTCCCAAGCCCCTCCCTTCTCCTGGGGTGGAGGCTGTGCTCTGCGGCTCTGCTGCCGCACCCGCCTCCCTGGGAGGCACTCTTTTTGGAATTGTACCATTTTCTGGGTGTTTGCTTCACTGTCAACCACACTGCTCACCAGAACTTTCACGAGCACGGTATTCACATGCTGACATTCCCCCTTGATTTGTAACCTCGAAACAATGGTTCTTGAATGAAAGATACTAAGCTTATATGGGAAGGGGATTTTTGGAACGCTCCCTGGCCTCCCTGTGGATGATGGACAAGCCCAGTGGTGCCTGGTCACGAGCCCACAGGCAGCTGCTGACCTCACCTGGATGAGGGAGCGCATGTTGGCGAAGTGGGTGTCCATGGCGCCCCCACTGGGGAAGTTCTGGCTCATCCTCTTCATGAGGTGGCTGAAACAGCTGTAGGCCAGCTGATCTGAGGGGAGATGGGAGTGAGGCTGGCAAGGCGGATGACCCCAATGCCCAGAGGACAGGGCTGGCTTACACCCCCACCTTTCCAGACCTAGTGGTCTTCTTTCCTTTCTCCAGCTTGCATCAGCCCAATCTCAACAGCACTCTGGGAATACGCTTCCCCCCGCCGCCCCCACCCTCTAGCTGGGTCCCTCACCGTTGTCGAGGATGACCAGGAGAGGTGCCAGCAGGTCGCACATGCCCTGCACATAGCCCACGTCCAGGTGCTCCCACACGTAGCTGAAATGCCAGGTATACGGTCACTACGGGCGTGTGCTGTCCTCCACCCTGCAGGGATCCCTGGGGAGATGGTCCTTAGAGCAGCCTGCTACCCAGAAGTCAGCCTTTCCATGACCCTGAAGTACTGGGAGTACCGCAGTCAAAAGCCCATGGCCTCTGTCCTCGAGGCCTTCAGGGGCTCAGGGGAAGAGACAATGAACCGGCTGGGGCAAGGGCAATCAGCTAGGCTTCCTGGAGGAGTTTGGCTGAAGCTGCGATGTGACAGACCTCGAAGACGAGGGGTGGGGTGGGGGGCACGGCAGGGAAGGCGCTCCAGGCAGAGAGTGCCGAGTGCGATCCAGTGCGAGGGAGAGGAGCGGGGCACCTGCCAGCCCTAACCTTTCCCCCAGCAGTGTCCCTCCTCCCGCCCTGAACCCTGCCCCAGGGTGGCACCTGCACATGACGTCTCTGAGCCTCTCGAGGTTGGGGGGCGTGAAGTACCAGTAATTGCGGTCACAGCGCTGCACATCCTTGTCTATGCGATGCAGATTTAAGGCCATAGTATCCAGTAACTCTATCTGAAAGAGTGGGGGCCCTCAGGAGTGAGTGGGGGCTGGCAGGGTTGCCTATATAAAGGAATGCAGGAACCAAGGGACTCTGAGAACAGAGCCCTCTGGGGATGCCAAGGGATGGGCTCAGTGCCCCTAAAGGACGGTCAGGGCACTCCCATCTGCCACCCACCAGCCCCGTCCCCAAGCCTCGGGGCATCAGGAGGGCCTCTGGGGTGGCTGAGAACAGTTCCCCGGGGAATGTCCACATACAGCGTAGGCAGCAGCGCACACGGCCGCAAGCTCCTCCCCTGCCTCCAGCTCGCTAGCCCGTGAGGCCTTCTGCCGGCTGGGATCCTGGGGCTCGGAGAAAGCACCGGCTGCTGGGACCAGCCTGTCGGAGCCTTCCTCCCCACCGCCATCCTCCTCCTCGAAGCCCATGTTCTGCCCCTCGTCTATGCTCGACTGGATGCCCGAGGCCACGGAGTAATTGCGAGAGGATGGCAGTCCTGAGTCCGGAGAGTCAAACTCCACGGACTGCTGCTGTCCCACCGCGGCGGTGCCCGGGGGCCCTGCTCCCAGCTCCTGCTCAGGCTCGGGTCTGCAATCTTCAGTGCCCGGGGGCTGTGGGGGCTCCAGGTCATCCACAGAGATAAATACCTGGTGGGGGTGAAGAGATGGTGGGGCTCACACCCCTACTCCAGCCCCTTCCCTCAGCTTGCTGTCTCCTTCCTGGGGTCCGAACCAGGCCACGTTATGGCCTCCACACTGCGCCCCTACCCGGGTTGCCAAGCCTCCCCTTTTCACCCACGCAACCAGCTGGAGAGCGATTGGGCTCCGGGCAAACAGAAAGACACCGTCTTTAGCTCTATCCAGTCCCCCTCCTCGGCCTCTCTCTGGGGCCTGAGAAAAAGTGGGAAGCACTCCAGGACTTTCCTTGGTGGCCGCAGGGAAGGGGAACCAGAGGCTCAGACACCGGATGGCCACCGTGAGCCACGTGTAGTTCTGCAAACACCCAAAGTCACGAGGCTGCCTCAGGCTGGGAGAGCTGCGTGGGAATGAAGGCCGCCACTAGCCTTGGGGTGGCTGCTGGGGCAGCCTGGCGGGCGGCAGGCTGCAGGCGTGAGGAAAACAAGTTCTTCCTTATGTTCGGTACTGGACGTTTAGCAGAACCAGACAGGAAACTTCTCTTGCAGTTGCCTCATCAGTTACAGGCGCTTCACACAAGCTCAGGGGAGGGCGGGCAGGTAAGAGTGAAAGGTAACCTGTTCTAGATTTGAAACAGTCTGCCACTGTGGACAAGTTCTAGGCCAAAGAAGAGAGACCTATACAGATTGTTTTGTTTTTCTATTTGGACTACACAGGGAAGGGACACTAAAAGGAGTTTTCACTTTGTGAGAAGCGTGGGGTGCTGGGTTAGAATCAGGTAAGGCCATGACACATCAGTGTCAGCAAGGAAAGCTACCGCTGCTCGTGGGCCAAGCAGCCGGCGCACTGGTACGGACTCAGGACGGCACAAAACCCAAAGCCGGAGAGAGAGCACGCTCACGAATAGGGGAGTAAGAACAAGGCCTGTGGAAAGGAGCGCAAGGAATTCCCTTGGTAGTTATATTTCTTTAAGTCTTGTTCCAGCTTCAGTTCTCTGTTAGTGTAAGGATTTAGTAACGTAACAACAGACATTATCTAGAGAGACAATTTTAAAGAAAAAAACATAAGTTAATAAAAGAATATCCTTAAAACTGAAACTTCTTATGGTTTCTGGTCTGGCCCAGCAGCCGTGATCTCGGACTCGCTGTTCATCTAAAGGCCGGGCTGATGCCGGAAGAACTAGGGGGCTCTGAACTAGCTTTGCGTAGTCTGTTCTACAGGGAGATGGAGGACAGCACGGCGGGAGGAGGGATCTTGCCAGTAGATGTCGATGGGAGCCCTCTGAGTGCTGTCCTGGTCTCTGCCCAATAGCTCTCGGTGAAACCCCCATGGTCAGAGGACAGCAGAGCTGAGAGGGGACACCAAGGCCCAGAGAGAAGTTCCTCATCTTATTGGCCATGGACCTGGGACTCCAACCCTGGGCTGCCTGTTTCTAGCCTTGAGAGATCTCGCTACAAGGAAGGAGAATTTCCCTAAATCCTAATACATCCTTCTTTCCCTGCTTGTCCATTAAAACAGAACACAGTGTACTATCTCATTTTATTCCTGCGACACTCAGAGAAGTGGGCGGCAGGGGGACAGTCATCCAGTTTTTTAGCAGAAGAAAATGAGACATAGATACATTAAGCCATTCTCCCAGGGCTCCAGCGCTAGTGACTCCTAGAGTTCGGGCTGGTGCTCAGGACTCGGTTTTACTCCTATAAAACGCTGGTGGCCCCTGCCCCCGGCTCCCCCAGGTCCCGTGAGGCTCACGTCATTGCTGATGGTGGAATCTCGGTGGATGAGGCGCTGCACATGGCTGTCGATGCTGCTGCCTGATGAGAACTTGGTGAGTGTGGCTGGCTGAGCCTCCCGTTCCCGCTGCCTCACCACCACCTCGCAGGCCTTCCACTCTGCCAGCACCTGCTTGTACCTTGCTGCCACTGCTGAGTCCACCTGTCTCAAAGCACACCGTGACCTGGGAGGTGGGGGAGTGCTCCTGGGACAGTTGGAGACAAGGGCAGGGCCTAGCGGTGAAGACAGTGGGGCTACTCTGCTAACACCTTCTTGTGCCGTGTTTCTTTCTGGATGGGAAGGGGCCAAGGCTTCAGAGGCCCCTCCCCGGGGTCCCTTGGCCCAGCTCCCCATCTCTCTACCCTATGGCAGTGGGGTCCCCTTACCTGCTCCATTTCTTTCTTGCTCATGCCAAACTTGTAGTGGCCAAGCAGAAAGGGCCAGACGTCCTTACGGATCTCGTGCTCCACGCCTCCATAGTAAACTTGCCGTAGCAGCTCCAGCTCCTTGTAGTTCTGAGCGACCCAGGAAGTAGAGACCGTATTGCCTCCGTGGTCATTGCGGCCCAGCTGGGTGACCCCATCTCCACCCCTCCCACGGAGTGCTGGGGCTGGGGCAGTGATTCCGTCACTCCGCTGAAGCCCAGGCAAACCCTGCTTTGGGATGGTCACGTCCTCTCGACCCCAGATTACAGCTGGATGAGAACCAGTTCGACCTCCTTTCCTTCCAGGATAGGCAACAGAGCCCAGAGAGATGCAGAGATTTGACCACGGTTTCAGAATAATGTGGAAGCAGACTAGAATCAGTCCAGCCCCCTTCCCACGGAAACCCACAGGCCCAGCTGTCTGAGATTCTACCATGACCTGGGCCACCCCAAGGCCATCAGTTCTGATCACTGCTACATTTTACTTGAATGCCCATCTGGTCTACGAAAGCTGCTCCCAGGGCAGGCTGCCCCTTATTCGCTGCTGCCCCCCCACCCCCCGCCCCTTGACCCAGCCTCTGGCCCTGGCTCCCCAGAGTGTGCACCTTCTCGTCCTTCTGATACTTGCTCCACACATCCTTGGTGAGGCCCCCTGAGGCCCCCGGGGGCCGGGCAGGGGGGATGATGTTGTGACGCACCAGTGCTGACAGATGGGTCCGCACCGTGGACAGGTGGCGGCAGTAGGCCAGCCCTGTGGGGGGCAGGAGGAGCCAGGACCCATGATAATGGTACCTCCCCCAGCTCCCACCCCTTTTGGTCCCACCTCACCCTACACTCACAGCCATAGAAGGCCCGGGACACAATCTGCCTCTTCATGCTCTCACACAGCAGCCTGAGGGGCAACCTGTGGAAATAACCTGGCTCAGAGGGAGGGGCTATGGCCCCTCTGGTGGGAGGAGGTTGAGAGAGGACGTTCTGGCCTGGGGACCGGTGAGGTGCTCCGGCGGTGTGAGGAGTAGGACCCACAGCCCAGCAGCACATCTGTAGGCCCCCGTGTCTGTCAGTCACCTAGGTAGAGCTGCTGGGCACCTAGCCTGGCCCCCAACCACCCAAGGGATTTTGGGCAACTAACTACACTTCATGTTAGTGAATCTTGGTTTCCTCATGTGAAAATGGAGAAAACCATCTCAGGGTCACGAGGAGTAACAGGCAAAAAACGAAGTTAGGGGCGCCTGGGTGGCTCAGTCGTTGGGCATCTGCCTTCGGCTCAGGGCGTGATCCCAGAGTCCGGGGATCGGGCCCCACATCAGGCTCCTTTGCTGGGAGCCTGCTTCTTCCTCTCCCACTCCCCCTGCTTGTGTTCCCTCTCTTGCTGGCTGCCTCTCTCTGTCAAATAAATAAATAAAATCTTAAAAAACAAAAAACTGAGGTTAGCAAGTAAAAGAGAACAGCCCGCAAAAGCATCAAGTGCTGGCACAGGACCCTCACACCCAGGCCGTTCATACGGCATGCCCGGCACACGGCAGATGCCCAGACGTGCAGCCTGATGGCGGAGTCTATGTCCGTGCCGGGAAGGAGAGCTCTCACGTACTGAGGACCGACTACGTGCCGCGCACAGCTCTGGGCGCTGAGTCACACGTCTCATTTAGTCCTCACAAGTACCTTAGGAAGCGGGTGGTATTATTCCCATCTTACAGGTGAGGAAACCGAGGCTTAGAAATGTAGAGGCTCACAGAGACTCAGTAACTTGTCAAAGTCACATAGGTAGCAGAAGGGAAATTGAACCTAGGTCTGTCCAACTTGAGGCCACCCTGTCAGACAAGTGACACAGCCCCTAAGGGCAGACTGCACACAGGCAGACACAGCCACAGGGCGCTGGTGCTCTGGGCCGTGCCCACTCACCGGTCAGGGACACAGCTGCAGTGGCTGGGGGTGGCGTAAGGGGAGCTGCGAGTGGAGCAGGAGAGGCAGGAGAAGCCCTGGCTGCACAGGGACTCCAGGTGCCAGGCTGGCAGGCTGGGCCCAAAGCCCTGCATTTCGATCATGTCACCAGCATCTGAGGACAGGAAGGGGGTCATGGTCAGGGCCTGGCAGGCCTCCTCCCCACAAGCACCCTGTAGCATGCCCACCTCTGTGCCCAGAGCTGCAGCATGAAGTCACCCACTGGTAGAAAACCACCAAGGTGGTGCCTGCCTGGTCCAGAGCCCAGAGACGGAAATGGTGGAGAGAGAGGGTGCCCGACATCTCCCGCCCTCCACCTGGTCTTCCTGCGTGTGATAAAATACTCGGGCTGAGCTGTAGATACTGGTGTCTGTTCTCTCCATCTTGCTATCAGCAATGGAATAAACACTCGCTTTTCTAGAGGGAGGAGAAAAAAAGAGGAGGAACGACAAAAGCCTAAGCTCTCTAAAATGCCGCCAGCTGGCCTGACCCGGCACGATTCACCTGGTCCTCCTGGACAAACTCTGAGATGTACAGGAAAGCGCCTGGAATGCTGCGATGCTTCGAACCGAGTCTCCACTGATCAAAGCTCCTAAGGATCCCGGAGCCACTTGTCCCAGTCCCCAGACCTCAACCCTCTGAGGGTTCTAGACCCTGCCACAGGTTAAGGAGGAGCAGTGAGCTCCCCCACCCAGCCCAGGTCCCTTGCTGCCAACTCACATGGGTTCTTCCTGAGTTCTCCATCCTCACCCTGCCTGACTGCACTTAGCATGGTGGCCTCCTCCAAACACACAGGTGAGCTGGCAGGAAGGGCAAAAGTCCCAGCGCTGTCAGGCCAGTGTGGGGGTGGTGGCTGGGCCCCTAGTTCCACCCCCCAGGAGAATGCGCCCATTGCGGCCTCAGAAGACAGCTCCTCAGACACATCGACACCACCAGCAGATGGAGCCTTCTCAGCCTTCTCAGCCAGCCCAGCTGGTCAGTCAGAACTCAAGACCCTTGAGAGTTCCTAGGGCCCCAGTGGGGCAGGACACAGCCCATGGGGGACTCTGGCAGATCCAGTGGGTCACAGAGACGAAGCAAAGTAAGGGCAGAAAGTGTAAGGACCAGGAGATGATGCCAGGAGGGAAGGGGAGAGCACAGAAGAGGGAAGAAGAATGAAAGAGAGCTGTATGTGTGAAGAAGCAGCTTTTTTCGAGCAGCATTTTCTCGTACAAATATTAGCGTGGGCCCTGGCCTGCTAGGAGTCTGGAGCAGACCTAGGCCCGGTTTTTGTCAGAGCCAGACTCCAGCTCTCGATGTGCCCTCGTGGGGAGGGCTGAGCTGAGCCCCCTCCAACTACCTCAGGGGATACCCTGTCTTGGCCTGAGGCTCTCTTCTCAGACCCACAGCTAGGATTTTTGTAGATATCTGGCCCTTCAGCTCCACCAGGAGGCAAATTAAGGGAACACACTTGGTGTGGAGGGGCTGCGGCTCTGGGAGTGAGGAGTTGCAAGCCATGCCCAAAACTGGGAAGAAGAGGGAAGGGACAAATGCAGGTGGGGTGGGGCAGGAGCTCAGCTCATGCCCCTGCAACAGGCAGGGGAGAGGCCAGTCATTGGGGGGTGGGTGGGAACAGGCCCAGCCAGGCAGGCAGCAGGCAACAGGCGGGCAGGTGGGGGTGGGGTGGAGGGGGTGGGGTGGTGCGACAGGTGCAGAGGATGAACAGTGGGCACATAGGGAAACAAGCTCATGCCCAGAAAGTAGGGCCCAACCAAGGCAAGACTCCTGGGTCAATGCTCTTCACCTTAATTCTCCAGGAAGGAGCTGAACCAGCCAGCATTGAACACTGCATCTCTGAATTAACCCAGTGCAGACAGCTGGAGCTCTGGAGTGACTGGGTGAGGGGCAGCAGGCTGGACATGGGGAGGTGGGGGGGGGATCTGCTGGGCCAGCTTTGACTCTGACTCTCTCCTCTGAGCATGAGGAAAGTGTGAAGCGAAAGTGATCAGGGTGGTTGAACCCCACAGCCCCTAAGACTCCGAGTGAAAGGTGTCTGACCTGGAGCAGAATTAGAGTGAACAGCATCTCTGCTCTGTGGGGAGGTAGCAGGAAGAGGAGGAGAGGTCGGGGGAGGGAGAGGAGAGTCTGGACACCCGCCACTTGATTCACATGCACAAGTCAAGCATGTGGCAGGCCTGAAAAGCAACGGCTAGTAGAACGGACTCAACAGTGTTGTCATTATGGACTGGGGTGGAGGTGGGGGCTCCCGCATCAAATCCCCAACCACTGCCAGTACTCCTCTCATGCCTCCTCTCCTTCCCCTGGGGGCCCAGGGGCTACATACTGGGTTGGTCTGGTTCCCAAGGAAGAGGAAGCCCAGACAAGCCCTGAGGCCTCTGGACCCCATGGGCATGGAGGCTTCTCTGACCCTGGAGGCCTCAGCCCTAAGACTAGTCCAGGCTGGGCTTCCTAACACCAAGTCTGCCAAGACAGGGGATCTGTTGGGACCCCCAGCCTCTAGCCTGATATCAGTTCATGCAGAAAGAAAGGGATCCCTGTCCTTCCTGACTCAGCCTTTCTACCCTGCTCCAAGTCCCTTAGTCCCGAGCCCCAGATTTGCAAGGAGTCAGATGGCAGGCTGTGTGCAGACAATATCAGAAGTGAGGCACCCCTGTACTTGTGCCCAGGGGGGGCTGTGGCTCCTGTCAGGAGGGCTACGAGGGAGGTGAGGCACAAGGGCAGGCATGTGGCAGGCACGGGGCAGCTGCTAGGGCTGTGCTGAGGGTGTGCCAGATGTGTGCTAGCCACAGACTTAGTTTCTCAGGGAGTGGGGGGTGGGCGGACCTCATTACTGATGTGGTGGTTGGGCTGAGGAACTGGGCTGTTCGGCAGAAGTTTGTGGAAGCATAACGGGAGTGTCACATATACTTAGATACGCTCTGTAGGGGCAGGAAAAGGGGAGAAGAAATTAATTCTGTGGCACGGGAATGGGTGCAGATGGGGAAGTTCCCTTAAACTCCAAGAAAGCTGGCCCCAGCCCCTTCATAACCAATTTTCCCTTGAGCATCCGGCCTAGACTTCTCAGGTCCCCTGGCCCATCACTCTCTATAAAGTGTGGGGTTCTCCTTCTCTACCAATCTGGCTCTGTGCTAAGAAGGATGCGTGGTGGACAGAGGAACCAATGCTGAGGAACTTTGGGCACTGTGCTGGGTCGTTTACAATGAAGGGCCCTCCTCTGTAATTGTGGACTCTGAGGTCTGTGAGGGTGGGAAACACCTGCTTTAGATCTCTGGCACATCTCTTTCGAGACTTCATGCTAAAGCACCAGGAAGTACCTGCTGGAGCCCTCAGCCCTGCTGGGTAAACCAGCCCTGGGTCTCTTTCCATGGCGGCTCCAACACCTCACCCGAACCACAGGACTCATCTGTGTGAGCTGTCCAGCCCCCACCCCTGCCCAGGAGGGGCCTGTACCTCTATCCTGTTTCTGTTAAGTCAGAAGTCAAAGGTCCAGGGCCAGGAGGCCAGTCTTCCCAGCCGGCAGGGTAGAAAGAAAGAGACACTGCCTCAGGTTTGCAGCATGACCCCCAGGAATGGGCACAGCGCTTGGAAAGACATTCGGAGTTCCCAAGAGGCAACCAGATAGTCAGATCTTCCTACCAAAGGAGCCTCCCTCTCAGGCATGAAGCCCTCTCCCTTACAGACTCAGTGGGGAGCCCCAAGCCACCTGCTCTTTGTACCATCCCCTCTTCTTGCCAGTGCCTCTTTCAGCCCTCCCTGACCTGCCTCCTGATGGGGGACCACCCCAGTCCCATAATGCCAACACTGCCGTCCGAGCCCCTGCGGTGGGTGGCAGGTGGGCCAGGGGGTGGGGCGGGGCAGGGGAGGGGCAGGGATAAAAACCTTTCATCGGATTGGGAGCTGTGAGGTTCCGCGAGCAGATCATTGAGAGCATTGCGTGCAGTTTATCCTCCTCTTCCTCATCATCGTCCACCGAGGCCGCGCGGCTGGCCGCTAGGTGGTGGTAGTTAATAGTGACTGCTCAAAGAGAACAGCGAGAGAGGCAGAGGCATGAGGACCTGGTCCTGGCAGGGGGCACCAGACTCCCTCCTTACGGGGAGGGGCCAGAGTCTGGGTCGCCTCGAACCTGCTGGGCACTGGAAACAGGCTAGGGGACTGAGAGCTCTCTGGATGATTTACTGGGGAGAGTGTGGAAGAGAGTCAGGGGAAGGCGGCAGCTCCAGAGCTCCACTGGAGGAGGTCCTGTCTAGGAAGAACAGAAGATGGAGAACTGACGGGGGAGAAGGGGAGTGAAAGACAGGGACCAGTGGGGACTCAGGCAGCTCAGGAGCTCCCCAGCCCCGGCCAAAGCAGGGCACGACTGTTGGCAGATGGGTCCTGATCAGTCTTCAGCTCACGTCATGGTCAGGCTGAACCAAATCTGCAGATGACCCCAAATCCCCCTCTTCAGACTGTAAATCCAAACTTCTTCAAGGTTGGCCCAGAGCTGCACTTGAGAAGCCTGGGTCACTCCGCTTGGTTTCAGCTCCTGGGGCCCTGGCTTGCCCTCTGGGGACGCAGCCCTTGAAGCAAAGTGACCAGAACTGGGAGATGCCAAGGCTTAAAGAGGGGACGTGGAGCCCGAGTCATCTCAGCTGAGCCCCAGGCTGAGATGAAATGCCAGGTCTGCAAACATGTTCTGACCCAAGGCAGGGCTCCTAGTTAAGCACGTCTGGGAGGAGGAGCCCCATGGCTCGTGCCCATCAGGCCTGTTGAGGCTATCTGTGCCACGGCTGTGCGTTTGCCGTCGGGGTCATTTATCTGCTAATACAGAAACAACTTGCTGACAACTTATTGGCACGAGTTAGGAAATTTAGGGAGCAGGTGGTCCGGTTGGCAATAAATGGTCCGCGCTAGTAAATTCCCTGACCGTACCCCAAGACTGCGGAGTCTGGCCCAGAGAAACCAATAGTGAGCAGCAGCAGTCAAATCAGAAACGGAGCTCTGGTGTTGGTGCATACCCATAGACAGGCCCCGTGGGCCCAGAGGTGTGCGTCCAGGTGGGGCAGGACCCACGAGTGCCACACCATCTCTCAGCCCCCCCAGTCCCCAAGGTCCCCTGGCCAGCTCCAAGTTTCACCTTCTTCAGGTGCACCCCTTCTCCAGCTAAAGCTCCTCTGACCAGTGGCTCATCCGAGGAGGGCTCTGGCTCCAGGGGAGTCAGGGAACAATCTGCACCATCCAGAAAGCAGCACTGATCCCGCGCGCAGGCTGCCTTGTGGAGATCGGGCCATGGGCCAGGGAGGAGCGGAGGTCTCCACCTTCTCTTCCTAGTCTTACCACACTTTTTTTCTTGGGCCAGGGCAGAAAAGGCTAAGAAAATACTGCACAAGACTGGCTGAGCCAAGAATCTTGAGGTGACGAGGTGGGGGAAGACAGCTAGGTAGAAGAGAGGCAGCTTCTCAGAGGGATGATCTGCAGGGGAAGGTCTGGTGAGAGGCTGAGGATGAACCGCTCCTCTCAATCTGGCCCGGTCCGTGAGTGGAGCCTGCCTGCCACCCCTCCTGGGTAACACTGCACTCCCCCACCTCCCTGAGCGTCTTTCTCTCTTCCTCCATGGATGAAGCTTGAGACACTCACTGTGCTCATGCCTGTGGCCAGGGTAAATGATCCGGAACACGTAGTCTGTGGCCCGCCCGGAGCCCACCTCCTCCACATCCGTGGTCCGCATGCTGCTGCGTTTCCGTAGCTTGGGGAACACTTTCCCCTATGGAGGGAAGGATGGGTGGTTGGCCTGTGCAGGGCAGCGTCTGATCCAGGGTCCCACCCAAGGCAGCTGCTAAGAACTCCATGTGGGGAAAGGAAGGAAGGTGAGCAGAGAACCCCCCTCACACATCCCCTCACTCAGAGTGTCCCAAGCCCTGAGGTACCTTCCCCTGCTGGGTCCAGAGTGGGGGCTCTAGCTGTCCTCGGGGAAGCAGCCCATTCTCCAGGCAGGACAGAAAGGACAGCAGGTGTCCTCCCTGTGGGAAGTGCAGTGGTGGCCTCTGGATGCCATCCTGGCTCACCAGCACGAGCGTGCCGCCGCTCTCTGTGGGGTACACATGGGCGAGTGAGGCTAGGCCTCCGAGACCCCTTGGTCATCACCACAGCCCAGTCAGCCAGGCCTCCCAGCTGGGTAGGAAAACAATGGAGCATGGGCATGATGGGAGGAGGACAGGACATCCAACGGGCCATGCATGGTATGTGGCCGGAAAAGGGTAGTCTCCCTCTCTCCTCGACCCTATGCCCAGGATAAGGGAGGCTCACTTTGCTGGTGGCAGTGGATGCAGACGATCTGACTGAAGGGAACAACCAGGGCATAGTCCCAGTAAACGCTGGAAAGGAACCAGACTGGTGTCACCACGTTGTAAGACCTGTCATCCCGCTTTCTTCATCTTCCACCGCCAAAACCTGTGAAACTACCCTGAAGATAGGAGGACCATGGCCGAGAAGTGACCTCAGCCAGCCACGTCCGTCTGGGCCCGTGCTGTCATGGCACAGAGCCTGGCCATCTCAGCTGCCTAGGGCTTGGCTCAGGCAAACCTCTTCGTGCCCAGGCCTGGCTTGATCTTAGAGAGCTTGGGAATCTCTCCAGGCAGCCTATTCCTGCAATTCTTGGCATCAAGCTAAGGAGTGAGGCCTGCCTCCTGGAGCAAGCTGAGTCTGTCCACCCCCCGCCGCCTGGAGTCCCAGAGCCCCCACCTTTTCTCCAGCTCGGAGTCTCCCAGAGTCCCGTTCATGAGCTGGTTGGGGGTCCACTTCAGAGTCAGGCTCTCTGCAGACTGGTGCAGGGAGAGGTAGCCAGGGACAGCCTCCATGTCCTCCTTCTACAGGGAGAAGACACAGCAGAAGGCAGAGGTGACCAGGTGCTGAGGCTCCTAGGAGAGGCCCATGAGCCATAAGCTCTAGGCGGGAGCTGGGGAGCCCGAGCTAGTGCAGTCACGGGATCCCGGAATGGAGGCCAGGAAGAAGGAAGGGACAACGTGAGCCACACGCAGACATGGGCCCCTCCTCTCCCTGGCTGGCCTGGTGCTACTGGCTCTTTCCTGCCAGCCTCCCGGATGCCAGGTATGTCCTGGGCCAGCCATACCCAAGCCAGGTGTTCACCCTGCCTTCTGGCTGCCGTTCCCGCCTTTGGACAGCCTGGTGCTCAGCAGGGCAGATGCTGACTAAGTTGGCTTCTGCCAACTCAAGGCTGGGCGCAAGGCGTATGAAACTGTGAAGTGAGGGGTAGGGCCCTTCTCCCCTTTCTCTCTAGTCCAGCTCTGCGGAAGGGGACACATGGGGCTGGGAAGGTCCCGTCCTGAGCCTTTCAGAAGAGGGAGCGGAGGGCGGGCATCAAGTCCTCTCACCGGCTGCACCAGCACGTTGTTCTTCCCGTACAGCAGCCGCGTCCTTGAGTTCTGGTGCAGGGACTCCACATACTCGCGGGCGCAGGCGGCTAGCCGGTCCTCTGACGCACCGCCACCAGAATGCCGCTTCCGGATCTGAGCGGAAAGGCGTGGCTTAGCCCCCGGCCCTGGGAAATCTGCCCCACGCAGACCCTCTGTAGCTGCCCCAGGGGTCCATTCTGTCCTGGGTCTGCTCTCGGCCATGGACCACTGGTGTGCTCCTGGCGTTTAGGTAAGTGGCAGCAGGGGTAGAAGACTCTCCTGAGGTAGCCATGACTTTGTGCATCTCTAAGGTCCAGCCTGTGTCTGTAAAGAACATGGAGGCCAAGCTGCCCTTCCCTACAGGCCGACGGGCATAGCTTGGATGAGCATAAGGGGTGGGGAGAGGGATACCTACTCCTAGGGCTGGGCGCTTTGCAGGGGAGTCCTGGCGATTAGGGGGACCCCGGATACGGTGCCTCTGGACCAGCTCATCAGCAGAGGGGTCAGTCCAGTAGTGATCAGCTGTCTTGAGCTTGGTGTACTCCAAGGCACATGGTCCCACTGTGAAGACAGGGACAGTCAGCTCGGATGTGACCCTTCAGAATCTGCCCCTCAGCCCCCACTGGCCCAGCGTAGGCCTCTCTGCGCTCAGGCTCACCTAGAAGAGAGGCCAAAATGGGGCCAAACACAGGATCTGACAGTAACGCCTCCTTCTCGTAGTACTTGCTGCCATGGGGAGAGACAGACAGGGGGCTCATTCCGGAGCAGTCAAGCCCACCAAGTACGGACATCCCCACAAAGACCCTTTCATGTGAGTCACTAAGAAGAAATGAGTCCACAAAGACTGAGCTTTGCGGGGTGCCTGGTGTGGTCTGTGCTTTCCGGGTCCTAGAGGGGAAGATAGGCACGCCTCCAGACTGTTGTGGACAATCACGCATGCTGAGGACTGCTCAGGAGGTGGGCCCCAGGGAGGGGCTACTTGGGGGAGGGGCAGTCACCTGCAGTTCTCTACCAAGTACTGCATCACCCTGTCCAACACTTTCTCCATGAGCGCCGTGCGCACCCATATGTGCTTTAAGGCCTGCAGGCTGAGAGCTGGGGCCTTCCCGCTGGCAGAGCCCTGTCTCCGCAGGCCATCCTGGCTGCCCACCGAGGGTTTCCTGCAAAGAGAGGGTGGGCTTCAGAAGTGGAGGGCCTGGGGGTAAGCCTGGGATAGGTGGCGTTAGGAAAAGAGTTTGGTGCCACAAGAACCCAGAGGACTGACTAAGATGAGGGGTTGAAGTGGGGGCTTGTGTCCAAAAGGAGCCAAGCCCCACCCTGGTCTCACCAAGGGACCCTGCAAGAAATGAGCCTAGGAAGCCAACCTGGGAAGTAGCAAATGCCAAGTGCAAAGAGCAGAAGGGAGTGATGGGAGGAGCTGGCCCAAGGCTCACCTGCCCTCTACTTGTTGCTGTAGCACCTGTACCTTGTGGCAAATCTCCCCAGCCACTGGGCACGTCTTCCCCACCTTGGTGAACAGGGCTGCCATCTTGTCACTGCGCAGGAAGCCAGCAGCACGGCGTCTGAGCTGATGTAGGAGGCAAGCCTCCACTGCACCTAAGCCACAAAGAAAACCAGCCCCTGAGCCTGGGCAAGAGGGGGAAAGGGAGAAACACTCCTCTTCCTCATAGCTACGGAGAGCAGAGGGTAGACGCAGGCCCTGACCCATGCTGGGATGAGCAGGAAGGATTTCAGTCGGAGGCAGGCCAGGGAGATATACCCTGACCTCCTTCCAAAATTCCTCTCCCTGCCTGTCTGTCCCTGCCAGGGTGGACCTGCAGGGGCTGACATGCCATACCATCCCTCCCCGCCCCTCCCTTGGTGTATACATGCCTCCTGTGTGCAGCATTGTCCCGGGGCTGTGAGGACCAAAGCTGCCAGTTCCAGTGGCTCCTCCCCCACCCACAAGGGCAAGCAGGGTCAGCACCTACGGGACAGGGGATGCAGGGAGCACACAGCCCAGCAGCCCTCCCGGCAAGCAGGGCTGATGTGGTTGCTAAGGAAAGGGCTCTGGGAAGGAGGC
Source organism: Ursus maritimus (assembly GCF_017311325.1). Taxonomy (NCBI): domain Eukaryota; kingdom Metazoa; phylum Chordata; class Mammalia; order Carnivora; family Ursidae; genus Ursus; species Ursus maritimus. The sequence continues at coordinate 44,747,037 of NW_024424897.1, read as the reverse complement.
AAAATACTGATGAGGCCACTGCAGAGATCAGACCCAACAGCGGCTCCTGAATTATTGATGAGCCCTGCAGCCGAAAGTGAGAGATTTCTATTTCCCATGCTGGGAGGATTTCCCTTCACTCATTCATGTTTTTAGGGGCTAGGCTTATTCTCTCCATCTGCATCCTGCAGGAAGGAAAGAACAACTTGAAGGGAAGAGACGGGGAATTGCCCCGGGCATGTGTAGAGTCTAAAAATATTAGTATGTATGGGGGGTGCTCGGCCTTTATGAGAAGGGAAAGGCCCAGAAAGAGGAAATTGATCACGGTCATGTAGTAGCAGAGCCAGAACCATGACCCAGGACCCCAAGCCCTGGCCCAGCCCCTTTCACTTCCTCCAGGTGTGTTAGGGGGCCCACAGGGGAGAGGAGGAGTGCTCCCCTCATGTCACAGGTGCTCTTTCTATACGGACTGACAACACTGGTATGCCGGAGGTGAGAGTCAGAACAGAGTCTGGAGCTTAGCATGGCCACTCACCACCCCTGGGAAACGTGGGGGAAAACACTCTGAGCCTGTTTTCATCTACGAAATAGGACTACTTCTAAGGACTGGCATGAAATGTTACACGGGTTGAACTGAGTAAAGTCCTTGCAGACAGGAGGCACTCCATCCTTGTCGGTTCCTTAGTCCTCAGTCCTTTTTGGCAAGATCCTGTTCCACAGTTAACCTGCAAGGGCTGGGTTTTTGCAAGACCTCTCCCTGGCAGGAATAGGAGAGGGGGGTCACAGGCTGCCTAGAGGTGGATGGAGATGCCGTTCCCTCAGGAAGAGGGGAACTAAGGCCCTATCAAATTGACTGTGACTACTGTTGTTAGAATATGAAGCCTGGCCTTAGGAAATAACCACTGATCCCAGGCTCTCACCTGGTTTTTGTTCTCATTTTTAGTAACTGACAGGCAGTCACTGCTGTCCTATAAGAGTTTTGTCTGGCCCTCTCTTGTACTGAAGTCAAGAAGTTGGAAAGAGTCCTGGGACTGGAGGCTGGACCCGGTAAGAGCATCCCAAGGGAGGGGAAACAAGGCAGGACCCTCCCTCTCCTAGGAGCTTCCTGCTGGGCTCTTCCCTACTCAGGCCTCAGAGGACTTTATTTTATAAGGCACAGCCTTTCCCTCACAGCATGTTCACACATGTATGTGCAAATGTGTGTACAAACAGATACACCTATACATATCATGTGTGTATGGGGCATGTGGGGAAATCTCAACTTAAGTGTCCCCATACTTCACTCCATGGCTGTCCCCTGGGTTCCTGGAGGTCCTGCGTGGCCCTGTGATGTACAGGTGCGTGAGTCCCAGTCTCTTGGTCCTGGGGTTGCAGCACCAATAGGAAAGTGGTGACCATTTCCTGGGATTCCACTCCCCATTCAGAGTGGGAGAGAAGCAGCACTGAACATGGCCAGAGTGGCAGCAGACGGCACCAGTCCTGCAGGGAATCATGTGTCTCAGTGATATGACTAATTGCTGGCATAATGAGCCATTAGCCTTCCCACCTTCCCCAGGAGACTGCAAATGCAGCCAGGCTGGGGAGCCTGGTATTGGCGGGTAGTAGTGCTCCCATCCCGCCTGGCCTCACCCACACTCTCAGGCAGCCTCTGAGCGCAGGCATTAGGGTTCTCTGGGGTGAGCAGAGGCATCCCTCAGCAATTACTGCAAGTAGAGAATATTGAGAGAAGCCCAAACATCATGCCTAGTACTGTCCTGCACACCCCATAGCCCCTAAGTTCCTTCTATGAAATGCAGGCAAGGTGCCAGGCAATGTCTGGGGAAGGAGAAATCCCTCTCAACTTTACCTTCCAAGCAATGTAAATGACCCTCTACGCCAGGTATTCTTAACCCAGCTCCATGGGCTCCTTGGCCAGTGACTGTTCAAACTACATTTGTCCTTCCCCATTCCCACCGTGGGCTGTCTGCCCCCACCCCTCTGAAAGTGAGCAGGTGCAAGGAAAAATACTGTTTGCAGCATGTAGGCACAGTAGTAATAACAGTAACACTAATAATAATTGAGAACTGCTATCCTAAGAGGGTTCGTGGGTGAGCTGCTGCACCTTCCAAAGACCCCCGAATATCACAAACAAAATCACTGGTGTGCTCCAGGATGCTTACGTGAGTGTTTTTCTGGATAAAGTAGCCATGATTTTAGCCTCTAAAAGGGGTACTTGACCCCCAAAAGCTTTAGAATCCCTCTAAGCTCTAAGACTTTTGGGTTGAGCTGAACCATAGACAGTTCCACTGGTTGAAACTCAGAGGTGCAAGTATAAAGACTCTCCCTGCCCCACAATGTACAGTGAACACCACTCAGAACTCGGTTGCAGAACCATCAGCAATGAGGTCAAATTCTCCCGCTGCCCTCGCTCCCCAGGGAGGGCCTTTCACAGGCTGTCAAGCACCCTTTCCCAGGAGAAACCATCCAGAGGCCCATGCCTTGCCTTTCCTGACCAAAGGCCCAGAGCACCAAGCAAAACTCCAGCACCTTATACTGCTTTCTGCCCCAGACTGCCACCATGACCCCTCCCCAGGGTGGAGGGCTGTGGCAGAGATGTTCATCACGGCTTAAGCACCAAGTCAGCCCAACCCATCCTCCTTCAAAGTGAAGGCTCAGGACCCCCCTTCCACTAGGTCCCGGTATCACCTATAGCCACTCTGGAACCACCAGAAGAGGGGCAAGACATCCCTGACATCATCTAGCTCATTTCATATGGGACAAATGTGTACTAATTAATACAAATCAACACTATTTTTGGTCATTGGTTGGAGTGGAAAGGTTTGGGTGAATAAATTGAAACAAACAGAGAAACAGACATCATTCAATAAGCACAACTCTCTCACTTCTGAGAACCTTGGTCTTCCAGGAGAACTTTGGAGCTATGTTGCCAGATGAGCCCACGATACCCTCTCTACTCTGTCATCCCATCCCACTGACAAGAAGGCTCAGGGAATTACAAGAACCTTGCTGTGGACATCTCTCCCAAAAGGTCTGGCACCATCTTCCCAGGGAAAAGCTGGGAATTATAGGCTGAGACTAGCCCTGGAACTCTCCCTCACCAGCCTCTGATGTCCCAATAAGGTCTACTGAGTTATGGGGCTTAACAAATGCTAAATGGGCTAGAGACCACAAGTGCTAACAGAATCTTCTAGGGCCCCCTCCCACAAATCCTTACATACTGATCTCACCACTCCAAGGAGTCCAATTTAGAATAAAGGGGACATTGGTAGACAGAGACGGAAGGGACCTTATCAGACCTTGCTGTGGAGAGAGCTGGCTGGCATCACTCCTATGGAGGCAGTGCGGTACTATCCATCAGCAGTGCGAATAACCTCTGACCCAGTAACCCCTCTACTGAGAATCTAGTCTACGAACATAACTGCAAGATTACTTAGTTAAAACAGCAAAAGACTGGAAACTATCCTCATGTCCATCAATGGGGACAGGTTAAGTAAATATGGTATATTCATACAACAGATTATTATACGACTCTGAAAACAAGTGAGGATGTTTTCTAGGAATTCACAGTGAAAAGTCTCCCAAAGCAAGATGCAGGGCAGTATGACTGCATACCTTTTCATTACAAAAAGGGTGTGTGTGGGGGAAACAAAGAATATAATTTCTTTTACTAGGATAAAAAATTCTGGAGGGATGCATAAGAAGCACAAGTGGTAGCGGTTACCTGTGTGGAAATAGTAAGTGGAGGGAGAGTGGGTGAGTGGAGCCAGGTACGGAGCAAACTCGACGCTGTACACCTTCTGTACAGTGTTGATTTTTGAACCAGGTAAAGTGTTACCAAATCAGGATAATAATTATATTAAACAGGTGACCACTCCAACCCAGATACCATGATTCTATTAGGAGATGATGTTAGAGACTTTCTCTAGCCTGGAGGTGAATCAAAACTCACAAAACCCGGAAAGGCTGGGTCTGTCCATGGGCACCCAGTCCTTCACCAGCTCCCGCAGCAATCCCTCCCAACTGGCTTGGATCCCCAATCCTACAAGAGCACCTGGGCTCTGCTTAGCTTAGTCACAGATGATCTGAGCTAGGCAGGGACCAGAGAAACACTTCAGTGGGCTGGGACAAGCTGAGGTACCCCAGGAGCCCATAAGAATGGACTAACACTATGGCTGCCCAGGACACGCAGCAGTGGTAGAGAGCTCCTCAATCAGCCCGGGGCGCCTCAGCAACAACCCTGGCTCGCACATACGTACCTATGTTTAAAACTGTGCTCAGCAGCCAAGGGGCCTGGTAATAGGGGGGTCCACTGAATGGCCTTCAGAGAACTAGGCCAGTTGGTTGAGATACAGGGACACTGCATGCAGAGTTAGCACAGCCTGACCTGAAGACTAAGCCCAAGGCTCTAAGCCAAGAAGGGACGGTAATGGGAAGAGCACTTCTGCTCCCCCACCTCTGCTGGCTGCCATCTGTGCAAAGGGGGAGTTCTGTTGTAGTTTCCATAGAGAACCCAAGTGAGGAAAGTGCTGGGTGGAGCAGTGAGCCACAGGTGGCTAGTTTGGATCCTGGAGTTTTTGAAGATACTGCTTAGAGCAGAATATTTATTTTTTAATTTTTTATTATTATTAAAAATATTTTAAAATATTTTATTTATTTGAGAAAGAGAGCATGAGTAGGGGGGTAGGGGCCGATTCCCCAATGAGCAGGGAGCCAGATGCAGGACTTGATTCCAGAACCTTGAGATCATGACCTGAGCTGAAGGCAGACGCTTAACCGACTGAGCCACCCAGGCGCCCCTTAAAAAATATTTTTAAAGTAATCTCTGTGTTCAATGTGGGGCTCAAACTCACGACCCCGAGATCAAGAGGCGCATGTTCCACTGACTGAGCCATCCAGGTGCCCCTAGAGCAGAATTTTTAAAAGCTGAATGGCTTGGGTGGTGGAATCAAGATTGCCAGGAGAGCAGCAGCCTCCCTGGAGATAAAGGAATGGGTGGGATGGGCAGCCTTTAAGTAGGAACTCCCCCAACTGCAAAGTGAGAAATCAGTATTTTGTTTGTAGCAGATGAAGTGGGAAGAGCAAAGAGGAGAGGGCAGGCATCATCCACCTCTCTCCTCCCCAGTTCCCTGGCTGGCTATTCCCATCCAGGGATCTAGAACAGCTGTTTCCACCCGGAACGAGCATTTCTATGGTAACTAGAGTATATTTTCTCTCAGCCGGCACTAGTGACGCTGACTACTTCAGCTTTCAGGGGCAGTCAGCCTTGTTCAATGCCCTAAGACAAGAAAGCAACTCTCCCATTCAGACTTTCACTGTGAGGAGAAAGCACTGCCCCCGATATTCCAGAACCTGGCAGGTGAGGGAAATGAAATTCCTGCCACATACATCCATCTTCTTTGTTCCGATGGAGACGCAGGGCAGAATGTGCACGCACAGTGCTCACAATGGCTTTCCCGGGAACCAGGCCGGTGCTGGAGTCGCTCAGCTCAGCAAGGGACCCGCTGTCTCCCGGAGTATCTCTGAACACCCCAAGTCCACTGTTTGGTGATGTGAGCCATGTCTCCACAAGGGCCAACTGCTCCTCAAGGCTCCTCAAGGCTCTTTTCCTAGGTGGGCCACATGGGCAGACCCATCCCTGGGTAGCATGGGCTTTGGAGCAAGACGTATATGGATTCAAACTGTAGCTCCTTTCCCTACTAGCTATTTGACTTTGTGCAAACCACTAAATCTCTCCGAGCTTCAGCTCCAATCAGGGAAAAGAACAGATCCCATCTCAATAGGTTTGGAGTGACTACAAGCAGACCATGCAGAGACACAAAAGGCTCCTTTTTTACTTCTCAAGGACCCTGCAGGTGATGATTAACACTGGCGCCTTTCTCCTGCACCTCAGGCCCATCTCCTGGCTTCTCTCCTGTCCCTGCAGATGGTCTCGCTGTGCTCTTCTCTAAGGCACCCTGTCTGCCTACACACTGGGTTTCAGCCCCTCTCACCTCTCAAGGACATCATTCCAGCAAACATTTCTCTTCCTTGTACCTTTAATGTTTCCTTATTAGGGTCTTCCCATTTGTGCATAAACATTCTGTAACTTCTTCAATTAAAACAAAACAAAACACTGCTACCACCACCTCCCTTGGCCCTATTCCCATTCGGGTATTGAAACATTTAGCTGCTCCCCTTTACGTAAAATTTCTCAGGAGAGTTGTCTATGCTCACTGCATCTCTTCCTCCTCCTATCCCCTCCGCCTTAAAAACAACAACAACAACAAACTTCATTATGGAAAATTCCATATACAAAAGTAAAGAGGATGATAGAATGAACACCACGTACCCATCACCTAACCCAAGCAATGATCAAGTCATGACCCATCTTGTTTCAGCTGTACCACCTCCACCACTTTTTCACTTATCCCATTTTAAAGTAAATTTTAGATATCATATATTTTTATCTATGACTATTTCAGTAGGTATCTGTAAAAGATGACTCTTTTAAAAAGATGTATGTAATACCTTGATTGCACCTACAAAATTAGTAAAAATTTCTTAATATGATTAAGTTCCCTGACTGAGTCCCTGGAGTTCAAATTTCTCTAATCGTTTAGATGCTCCAAACTGTCAGAAACATGGATTCTCAGATGAAGTCCTGGAGAAGGTTCAAGGAGGCTTGATGGGGAAGGTTTTAGGATCACTTTTTTTTTAATTCCAATGTAATTAACATGCAGTGTTATATTAGTTTCAAATGTACAACCTAGTGATTCAACAGTTCTATACATTATTCAGTGCTCACCACTGTAAGGGTACTCTTAATCCCTATTTCACCCATCCTGCCACACTGTAGGATCAGTTTGAAGAACAAAGTAGAAAGCTGCTGCTGGTGGTGATGATGATAATGGCAACATTTATTGAGCACCCACTCTGTACCTGGCTCCATGCTGTGTGCTTTACCTGTGTCACTCCGTTAGTCCTCACACCAACCTTCAGAACTGCTGGCCATGGTCACACACTTAGAGCATGGGTTACAGACCACCACCATATGCCCTCAGCCTCGTCCCAAGGCAGGGTGAGAGTCACTTCCCCAGGGGGCCTTCCTTCCTACTCAGTTATTTGCAGAGGGAAGGCAGAAGCCAGATATCCTGAGAACGAGCTGTTCATTCAGCATGGGTGGGAAGAAGAGAGGAGGATTCCCTTTCACAGACTAGAAACTGCCTGGAGTCTGAATCTCAGCATGTGCTGAAACAGCTCTGGTTGCAACGTCTCAGGTGAGAGGCAATCCTTCCACAGCACCTGCTTCTCTCCCAGCTCATGAGCATCTCCTTGCCATGCCCCAGAGGAGCTCACCGCAGTCGACCTTCCAGGCTAATGAAAGCTGCTTAGCAACGGGGAGCGGGGAGCGGGTTGTTAATAAAGCCCTGCTGCTGTTCCCAGCTCCACAGACTCCACCCCTGTCTCCCATGACAGCTCATCTTCAGCCTGAAGCTGAATCCTCAGATGGAGGATGTGTGCAGGGGGCGCTGGGACCCCGGTGACTGAGGGGCAGGGCTGACCTGGGCCTGGGCCCTACCCCCAGTGCCTTCGGTGCAGGGAGACATCAAGAGTCTGAGAACCTGCTGTGCCAGGCCAGCTCTATAAACCTGTTCTACCCAGCAAAGGTTAAACTCCAAACTCGGTGCCCAATCAGAACAGAGCACACGGACATACTGTGGAGGTAGCCACACCTCGCTGTGAGCCTGAGGAAGGGCAGGTCCAGAGCAATGGTGGGCTTCTCCAGTGCTCAAGGGTTGATGCCTGAATTACCTCAGATCCCGGACGGGAAGAGAGTAAATGTGTCCTTTATAAGCATGTATATTATTATTACAAATGCAGAGTTCAAAGGCAAAATCTGGGACAGTTTGGTGTTTAACCCTAACCTTGAGGTGCCCAAAAGCAAAAGTTAAAAGCACCATAGGGCACCTGGCTGGCTCAATAGGAGACTCTTGATCTTGGGTTGTGAGTTTGAGCCCTACATGGGGTGCTTATCAAATAAAACTTTGAAAAGTTAAAAGCACCTTTGCCCTTGAGGGGAGGCGGTGGCAGGAGACATCAGCTTACACCTGGGGATTTAAGAAGCCACAGAGAAAACGAGGTGCATTAATTTGATTCAACAGTATGCCTTTATAGTAAATGTTTCAAAGACCATATTATGAAATGAAATGCAAACTTGACAAGCCTTTATAAGATAAAAAAGTGATATCGGAGGACCCCCTCCTACAGTGGTAGGTTTGGGCCTACTCCCCAAGCCCCGCCCTCCGGCTGCAGGAGGGGGCAGTCACACAGGCCTGATCCTGACAGCCATGCTGTGTGGTTGGAGAACAGCACACAGAGGAGACCCCCTCCCCCTGCCAGCCAGGGCTTGCCGGCAAAGCTTCCTCACAAGGTTTCTACCTACAGGGGCCTGACCAGCTTCTGGACAGACAGGTTTAGGAACAACCGCAGCACACACACAAGAAACACACACTTCTCACCAGTCCTGGGAGTCTCCTTCCTCCCGTGGGGAATAGGAACAGGGGTCAGGCACAGCTTTCCTGGGTTTGCCCAGGGTCAGGGCCCAACCCTGGGACTCTTCAGTTCCATTTCTAAGGCTCTCCAGGAAGATTCTGTTTCTGGTTCAAATATCTCTAAGGAAGCTGAGAGCAGCTCATCTTGCCCAGGCCCTGCCCTCCTCTGCCAAGAACAGAGGGGCCAGGATAGAGCAGAGGGGCCCAAGTGCTCTCCAAGGCTCTAGGGAATGTGGCCACTCTGTGGTTAATCCAACCTCCACAGCCTTTGCTCTGCTCAGATCTCTCAGTATCTTCTCTGCACTCCAATTCCTCCCAGAACAAAGCTGAATTCTGGATGTGGTTGGGATGACAGCAGGACCCAGTATAAGACTGGATCTAGTTCAGACTACAAAGGCATTTCTGAGCATTTGCCCAGGGGTGAAGGAGACTGGCATATCAAAATCTTCAAAAAGCCAGAGGGGTGGAGTTTTCCATCAATACATATCTATTCTTTCCTCTTCCTCCTCCTAAGAATCCCTGATTATGATTCTATTGTATGATGCATGTAAATGGCTTGCAGACAGGAAAAAAGTTTGATAATCACTGCTTTAAACACATTTTTTTTAAAAGATTTTATTTATTTATTTGACAGAGACAGCCAGTGAGAGAGGGAACACAAGCAGGGGGAGTGGGAGAGGAAGAAGCAGGCTCCCAGCAGAGAAGCCTGATGTGGGGCTCGATCCCAGGACCCTGGGATCACGCCCTGAGCCGAAGGCAGACACTTAACGACTGCGCCACCCAGGCGCCCCTAAACACATCTTAATTTGGGTGCCTGGGTGGCTCAGTTGGTTAAGTGACTGCCTTAGGCTCAGGTCATGATCCTAGAGTCCCAGGATCGAGTCGGGCTCCCTGCTCAGCAGGGAGTCTGCTTCTCCCTCTGATCCTTCCCCCACTCATGCTAAGAAATAAATAAAATCTTTAAAAAAAAAAACCACCTTATTTTAAGCCCAATGTGGGTTTACCTTACCACTGAATACCAATTTTGATGAAGCCCAAGGATTCCTTTTTCCATGGACTTGACTTAGCTTTATACTGTTGGCAAACCCTCCTGCTAACATTCCCCTCAGTGACAGCACTGAGCCCAAGGCAGGGGTAGCAAACTGGTAGAGGCTTGGAGATGCCTTTTTTTTGGCCCATACATTTTTTAAGAATGGGAATTATGGGGTGCCTCGGTGGCTCAGTCCGTTAATAGTCCAACTCTTGATCTCAGGGTCATGAGTTCAAGCTCTGCATTGGGCTCCACACTGGGCCTGGCACCTACTTAAAATAAATAAATACACACATAAGGCGGATTAGTTATCAGCCTTTAAAAACTGGGAAATTTCATATAAAAACCCAGACTTCTGGCTCCTCTTAAAATAAAACAAAGGCCATGGCAAGCCTGGGTTGGCATTCCTGCAGGAGCTGAATGGTGGCAAGCTATATTCAGTTCACCCCAGTCCCCACCACCACTGCCTGCAGTCTCACACCCGGACAGCTTCTTGTTCTCGCTGATCGTGGATGTTTAAGTTTCACTGACAGACCTAAGGTACCTCCTGAGATCCAGCAGAACCCTGGAGACTTAGGTCTATTTCACAGACCCCTGTTCTGTTTCAGCAACTAAAACTGGCCGAAAGGAGAAGCATCATTCCTGTTGAGCAAGGTATCTCTGCCTGCTGGAAAGAGCCCTGGGCTTCCAGGCACGAGGCAAAAGTGAAAGCTCCACTGCTTCCTGGGGGCTCCTGGACTGACCAGAGGAGAGCTGACAGTTTCTGCTCATCCTGATTGGCCTGAGTGTGGGATACCCACAATTTTCTCCCTGCCTCTCTTTCCTCTATTCCCCCTTGGCCACCCCCGTGGGGTGCCCATGCCCAAGCTGTTTGCGCTATTTTATTGTTTTCTGTATTTGTTGTATGTGGTCTGGATAAGGAATTAAGCCGTGAATAATTGGGCCACCAGCAGAGCCCTTCTGGTGACAACGATGGATAGAGGCTGACGTCAGCGGCACACAACACAGGTGGAAAGGAGTAGAGTTCTAATATTCTTCGAAGCCACTTACTGCAAGACTAGCATGCTTCTCCCCTAACATAGGTTCTGCCTGAGAAAAGGTGAGATTAGATCGTTCCTTGTAAACCTGGGAATCATAACATCATCTCGAAGAAACGGATACTTACCCAAAGGGAAGATGGTGGGAACTCAAATCCTGCAAACCTAGTTTCAGCCTCACCATCCAATGGAGAAGGAAAGACAGACATTTCCTGAGCTCTTACAGTGCTAGAAATGCTCACATGCATCATCTCAATCCCCACAAAAATTCCTTGAGATGGGAATCACCATCCTGTTTTTAGCAGAGCAAACTAAGGGTGACAGAAGTTAAGAAACTTGTCCAAGATGACAAGCAAGCAGAGCACCAGGATTCACGTGAACCCTCAGGCTGTCACTCAGACTCGGCTCACAGGCCATCTCTCCCCAGCTGTTCTCCCTCATCTCTCTGCTTTATTTTTCTTCATACCTTTATTACAGGATATATTTATGTGTGCATTTGGTTTTCCCTCTCCCCACAAAATGTAAGCCCTGTGGGCAGAGATTCTGTCTATCTTGTCACTGCTGTTTCCCTATCCGGAGAACAGTATCTGGCTCCTGGCAGACCCTCAGCATTTGCTGCTAGACTGGTGGTGGGCAGCTCTGCCTTACCATGGCACTGTCAAACAGTGGTCCTTTCCTTACTTGCTCCTCTCATTCCTTCCTCTCAGAAATACACAACCTCCCTTCCACAAACCCCAAACACCAATCTCAGAGCCCAAGGAAAAACAACGTAGAGATGGCAAGCTGTCCCCTCAGAAAGGGAGCTGAAAGGAAGACTGAATTCCTGGAAATCCTATGTAGAGACAGGCTTGCCCCTGCAAAGGCAGAATGCTTCACAGTGAGGAGGAAGGGATGCTTTATTGTCTGACTTTTTCCCTTGTAAGGCGGGAGGGCTTTTAGTTTTCCCTCCTATCATAGCTCACATTGTTTTGCACCCAATGCAGTACTTGGAGAGCTGGGATGCCAGAGCAATACAGGTGGGATTAATTAGAAAGTTATGTGGCACAGAAAGCACCCAAAAACACAAACCCTTCCCCCAAAGTAAAAATAAACCAGAGCAGTGGTTCCCAAACCAGAATTACCTAGGTCAGCGGTTCTCAAGGCGTGGTCCTGGACCAGTCCTGGACCAGCAGCATCAGAACCATCTGTCAGAAATGCAAATTCTCAGGCCCACCCCAGACCTACCAGAATCAGAAATTCTAGGGTTGGGACTCAGGAATCTGTGTTTTAACAAGCTCTTCGGGTGACTCTGATGCACGCAAAACATCAAAGGAACTAGATATATATAGATCCTTGGGCCTTGGAGATCCTGATTCCGTAGGTCGGGGGATCTCAAATGCTTCAGAGTTGGATTCTAATTTGCAGCCGTATTTGAAAACTACTAAACCTGAGGACTGTTCTTTCCCTGGCCTAGGACAGTGTCTGTAGTTCTAAACCCACTTCCCACCGCTCCCAGTCACTCACCACACAGAGCAATGATGTGGCTGCTATCTTCATGCACAAACTTCCTGGTGACAGCCTCCTCCATGATTTGCTTCACCTGTGGACAAATGGGCAGCATCTTACTTATTTTTCCGATCAAAGGACTGAGGGTAAGTAAACAGCTTGGCCCTGCTCTCCTGGTCTGGGTCCGGACACTTGCAGAAGGCAGTAAATAGGGATGGAAGGGGTGGGGAAGTAAAGTGTCTTCTTGGAAAGGCAACCAGGAAGAGAGATGTCATAAATCCACCAAGCAATCGGTGCAGATGTTCCAGTCCAGGAGGAAGTGCCCCACTGTGGAGGACAGGATGCCATTTGCTCATCTGTACTTAGCTGGAGAAGGGCTTCTGGGCAGACACACTGTCCTTTAAGGACAATCTAGCTCACTACAGGGTGTAGATAAACCACCTGCCCCTTATTTACTCCCTCTTCTCCAAGGTTAGGGGTAGGTTCAGCCAGGCCTCAGAGACACTCTCCACAAGCTTGCAAGCCCTATTTCAATAAAACCCTAATGTTTTGTGTTCCTACCTGGATGTAAAAGCTTCCAAATACCTTGTAAGATGAATAGTCACAACTTTAAGAAAGCACTTTTAAAAAACCACACACACACAATTTTTTTTATTGATGGATAGTAAAACTATAGAAAAAATAATATGTCATAATTATACAGCTTGATGAATTTTCACAAGCTGCACACACCTGTCAAACCAATAAACAGATAAAGAAACAGAACATGTGGGGCGCCTGGGTGGCACAGCGGTTGGGCGTCTGCCTTCAGCTCAGGGCGTGATCCCGGTGTTACGGGGTCGAGCCCCACATCGGGCTCCTCCGCTATGAGCCTGCTTCTTCCTCTCCCACTCCCCCTGCTTGTGTTCCCTCTCTCACTGGCTGTCTCTATCTCTGTCGAATGAATAAATAAAATTTATTTTATATATATATATATATATATATACACACACACACACACACACAGAGAACATGTGACCAGCCCCCCCAAGTACCCATCACTGCCATACCTCCTTCCAGTCACTACTCCCCTCAAGGATACCTGCTATTCTGATTTCTTACATCATAGAGCTGTTTTGTGGGTTTTTATACTTTTTATAGATGAAATCAGTGTGTAGTGTTTTGTGACTGGGTTTCTTTTGCTCTCTGATTGTAAGATGTGTTCATGTTGTATGTAGCTGTGGATTGTTCATTCTCCATTGTGTTAACACACACAATTGACTGGCATGTGGGTAGTTTCCAATTTGAGGATGTCACGAATAGTGCTACTATGAACATTACAGATATGTCTTCTAGTGAACATAGGTGCTCATTTCTTCGGATTTGTATTTCTAGACAAGGAATTTCTGATACCTATATTCCACTTTACTAGATTTTGCCAAATAGCTCTCCAAAGTGGTTATACAAATTTACATCCCCATCAGCAATGTATGAGGTTCTAGTTGCTCCCAACACTTAAGCCAAGCACTTTTGATGTCCTGGGGGAACCTGCCAAGAGACAGATACTAATACTGGAGATTACAGGAATGGATTACCTCAACCCCAGTATAAAATCTTACAGATAAAGTAATCTCTGGGCAGAGTGTGTCTTTGCCATTCTTTGGACAAGGCATGCAGTGTTCTGATGCTGCCCTTGTCCCTTGGTCCTCACCTAGGACTGTATAGTTTGGAGAATGGTAAAGCTTCTAAAGCCTGGGGAGGAAGGAGGAAGGACCTGGAGGCTTCTCTCTACTGGAAACTGCTCATGATTAGCAGTTAGGTAGAGGGAAATCAGATTGATCCTGCATTCTAAACTGCTAAAAGCTTCCTAGATTTCTTCCCAAGGGGTGTTTGTATTAAACAGCATAAAGTCACAGCTCAAGGACCTGCAGGCATCTGAAACAGGCTGGTAGGGCAGATTTGGGGATTAGAAGGACCTACAGATGACTCTAGAATTATGCCAGAGGTTTTGTGTTGAAAGACCAGCCTTGCCTAAAATTATTCCCACTGTTTCTACTCATAGAAGATGAAAGGATATGTTTCTCTCTAAATTAAGTGCTGAAGGGAGAAAGGAACTAATTGATAAAAGGTTAAACTTTGTCAGGTATAGCTGTGACATATTTTGGACACTTCTCACATTTGTTCAGGAATCATTCTTGGAGTAGTATAAAGAGCCTTCTAAGTATTGAAAAAACAATCACAGTCTTCTCAGAAATCTCTCTTACATCACTGATCAACCCTAAATTTGGATCACACCAACAATCCTAGTACATCTGTCTATAGTTTAGGTGTGGCTACTTTTTTGTTCTTGTTCATACAGTTCATACAGATCTCTGTCACTAGATTGCTTGTTTCCTTAGGATAACCGGAGACTTGGGATTTCCCTTTTCCTTGGGGAAACCAGGGCTGGGGTTTAAATGCTGATTTGGTAATACTCCTGGCCTAAAATACTTTCTTGGCCACTTCACAGGAAAGTCAGGAGTGAGCTTCTCACACACAGCTGGAAAGGTGATGGCTTCAACCACTTCTTGGCCAACAAGAGGGAGGGGACCAAATAAATGTTAGGGCACAGTAGCCAGGCCATAGTTAATGCAGGACAACCACCCAGAGCCTTCCAGAAGTTTGAGAACCCAGAGTCTTCTCCAATCCTAAAACTCTAGGAAGGGGTAAAGGAACCAATATGGTAAACTTTTATATATGAAGAACATATCCTTTCATAGATGAAGAAATTAAAACTCAGAGAGGTTAAGTAAATTATTCAAGTCACACAGAGCTAGGTTCAGAGTATTCCAAGGTTATGAATTCCCACCACTTGCAGTCTCCAAGATATTTACCAAAAACTCATTGAATCCCTACTGTGTGCCAGGTCCTGGATACAGAACAGCAGACAAGAGACGGGTTTCCTGCCCTCATGGAGTTTGCACATCTGGTAGAAGACAGCCACAAAGGTAGGTGCGGATTCATGGTTCCAGAGGCCTGATCCATTCTAATTCACGCTGCAGGTCTGAGCTCTCTAGCTCTCATACTCGGTGAGTCATTCATATGGGTACCACCCCCCCCCCAACACACACAATGAAACCGAAATGGGTTTTGGTGCAGGGTCAAGGTAAAGGACATTAGAGCCAAGGACTCCTCTCTTCCTGACATTTGGGGTCGTGGGCGGGCCGTCCTCAAAGGGGTAAAAATTTTGAGTCTTAAAAACCATTCTCAACCCGCCTTCCCCTCGGTCTCTGGGTAGGGAGGTGGGCGTGTTGTGAGAGGCAGTGACGTGTGCGACGAACCCTCAAGCAGCAGCAACTCAGTTCCCAGAGGGATCCCAGAATCGGGTGTAGGACAAACCCGAGCTAAGCCCCCAAACCACCCGTTTAGCGCGGAGTCTCGCGCGGGGCTCCGCCCCCCCCCAGGCGGCGCGGGCCATGACTGGGCAGCACCACCTCTCTAGAAATCGCCGCCACCCCTCCCCCGACCTTGGTCTCCTAGGGCTGTTGCCGTCACAGGGCGGGGAGCTGCTGGACCGCGGAGCAAACAAGCGCCGGAGCGCCGGCCTGGCCCCTTGGACAGAGGGGTGCTGTCCCCAGATCCGGGAGACAGGCGACAGCCGCCTCCAGTGCAGGACCCCGCCCCCGCCCGGCCCAGGACCGTGAGCTACAGCGCCCGCGCCTGGGAGGGGCGGGGGCTCGGACATTCTCGAGCACACCCCCCCGTCCCCGGCACGCGGGCAGGGACGCGAGCCCCAGGGGGTCCTTGCCCCGACTTTACCTCCTTTTTCACGTTCCACAGCAGTTTCTCTTTGACTGCGTCCTCCGCGCTGCCCATGGTGCGGCGGGTGGCGGGGAGGTGACGCCGAGCTGCCCCCCAAGCCCCCCGCGCGCCCTCGCCGCCTCCGCGCCTCTCAGTTCAGCGCCCCACGCACAAGGCGGAGCCCGCGCCCGCCGCGCTCCCTGCCCGCCGCCGCCGCAGCAACTGCCGGGCGCTGGGCTCCGCAGCCATCTTCCGAGCCCCGCACAGACGTCAGGCGGCTGGCCCGGCCCCTTCCCACAGCCGGGGGCGGGGGGTGCGCTCTGCCACCGGGAGGAGGGAGGGTCGGGGCGCTGGGGGGCGGGGGGAGGCTGCGCGCTCGTCTGGGGGGGGCGGGCCCCCGGGCGCGCGCCTCGCGTGCCGCTGTCATGGCAACGCGCAGGCTCCCGCCCCGAGGGTGCGAACCCGCATTGTGAGCGCCTGCAGCCAGTTCCGCACAGCACTGCGCAGAGTGGTTGGCATGCCCCGGAACCCACAGCTGATGGAAAGTTGCTCACGTCGGAGCTGGCCTCGACCCAGCTAGACGCTCCTTGATTTCTACTCGCTCGTTTTCCCGACGGGAAGGGCAGGGGTCCCCGCGGCTCGAGTACGGCTACGGGGAAGCCAGCGTTACTCTCCTGGCTGAAAGCCCAGAGCTCCGTCGTTCCTCTAAATCCCTCTGAGGGCTCGAGTATCAAGGCCAGCTCTCCTCTCCCGTCCTTCCTGAAGCTATGTGAGAGGTGGGGGCACGGGTTGGAATAACAGATCAGCGGGAACTTGTACGGAGCACGTGAAGGTGAGAAAAGTGCCTTCCACGCGATTCGCCTTGTAGACTTGAACAAGAGAAGGAAAGGGGGGCTCAAAATGGTGACACCTGCTGCTGCAAACGGAGGCGCTACGTGCACAAATCTAGGTGAGAGGAGGGGCTTAGCCCTCTTTCGCAGGAATGGAGAAACAGCTTCCTAAGTGATGTAACTTGATAGCGCAAAAATGAAAATACAGATAGCAAAAAAGCCCTCCAGGACCTAGAGCCCAAACCTCGAACCTATATTCGACTTTTCAAGGTCCCCAGCCGCAAACCGCCGCGTGGGAAAAGTTTACTCGGCGGTTTCGCTGAAACGCGAGCGTCTCGCTCTCTGAGGCTGGTTGGGAAAACTCTCGCGAGAGGAAACGGTGAGCCCCACCCAAAGAGGGGAAGGCAGCCCTAAGAGGGGACCGGAAGCGCTAGATCCGGCCCGGAACTAGTACTGACTCGGTACACGTGAGTGGCAGCATGGCGGCTCATCGTTCTGGCCCCCTGAAGCAGCAGAATAAAGCTCATAAAGGCGGGCGCCATAGGGGTCGGGGATCCGCGCAGCGGGACGGCAAGGGTGAGAAGATAGGGTTGGAGGAAGAAGGGCTGTTTAGTTGATATTAACTAGTTTCCTTTATGTCCAGACTGAGCTACCTCGGGCCTGGACCCCGCGCAGAGGTTCTAACGTGGGCGGAGAGGGTCCCCTTTTTTGACCCTCTGATATCTTGCACAAGATCCCTTACTGATCTTCTTCTAGGTCGTCTCGCACTGAAAATCCTAAGCAAGAAGGTGAGAAAAGAGCTTAGCAGAGTAGACCAGAGGCATCGCGCCAGCCAACTCCGAAAGCAGAAGAAGGAGGCGGTGAGAGGAGCAGGGATTGGGGAATGGTGTGGCTTCACAACTGTTCTAGGCGGATAATACCTCGAACTAAAAAATACGAACCTGGGAAGGGGCTGGGTAATGTCACATGTCAGGAGTGCAGATCTAGGTTCATGCTACGGCATTCTTGGCCTTGGTCCGAGTTCCGGCCCACTCTCCAGGCATACATGTTTCCTTTTACAAGAGAAATGCGGTGGGCTGGGAATGGGGGGTGAGGAAGGGGCACCCATACTGTGGGAAAAGCAATACTGAAACGAAGTACTGAAACATCGATTCGTTCTATTAGGTTCTGGCAGAGAAGAGACAGCTGGGCAGCAAGGATGGTCCTCCTCATCAGATACTGGTGGTGCCCCTGCATGACAGGATTTCCCTGCCAGAGGCTTTTCGGTTGCTTCAGGATAAGGACACCGGAACAGTACACTTCAGTGAATGGGGAAGCACCCATAGCTTTATGCTGTTATGCCCCCGCTTGAAACATCGGTGGTTTTTCACATCTGCAAGGCCAGGTTAGAGCATACAACAGTATCTTATATTGTTATGTTTTGAATAATGGTAATATTCTTCTAGTATAATGTGCTGGTGCCAGACACTGCTTCCCACTAACTTTGTTTTATATGTCTAGGAGAGCTGCACACTGTGTTAGACATGGCTAAAGTTGCAGATACCATCCTTTTCCTCCTTGATCCACTAGAAGGCTGGGACAGCACTGGGGATTACTGCCTTTCCTGCCTCTTTGCTCAGGGCCTTCCCACCTATAGTAAGTGAGTTGGCAGTATTAGAGGCAAAGGAGGGAAGTGAATTAGCATTTATTATGCACCTGTAATTTTCCAGGCATTATGTCCAACACGATACAGTAATACAACTGATGGGTTGTATTTGGCTGGTGGCGGGTTATACATGTATGGCCTAAATTTGGTCCATCACTTAGAAATTATCTGTCAAGGTGCTTTTTTATTTTTGGACTGCCCTTTGCCCAGAGGAAGAAGAATATGAACTTTTGTTTCACTATAAAATTTTTTAGGGCAGTTGAATGTGAGGTTTCTCAGTGATCTCTGGGCTCACAGCTGAATTGTCAGCTTGTTTGTGAACTACAGGGGGGATTTACATGTAGTGAAGCAACAGGTAACAAAGCCTTTCTCTCTTTTTCATAGCACTGGCTGTCCAGGGTGTTTCTGGCCTCCCACCAAGGAAACAAATAGATGCCAGAAAGAAGCTAAGTAAAACAGTAGAGAAGCGTTTTCCTGATGACAAACTTCTCCTGTTAGACACTCAAAAGGAGGCAGAGATGCTGCTTAGGCAGTTGGCTAACCAAAAGCAACGGCATCTTGCCTTTCGAGATCGACGTGCCTACCTGTTTGCTCATACTGCTGACTTTGCGCCGAGTGAAGAAAATAACTTGGTGGGCACCTTGAAAATCTCAGGCTATGTTCGTGGGCAGACTCTGAATGTAAATAGCTTGCTGCATATCATTGGACAGGGTGATTTCCAGATGAAACAGATAGATGCCCCTATGGACCCTTTCCCTTTAAATCCTAGAGTGATCAAATCCCAAAAGGACCCGGGCATGGCAATGGAGGTAAGACTGATGTTTTTAAAGACTGTATTGTAGAGTCACGTGTAAGCTGGTGTAGGATGTGAACTAATGTCAAAGAAGGTAGTCTGCACGCCTAGACAACTATACTAGTCTCTGGAGGTGACTGCTAGATTGAAGTAAGGCAGTTGTTAACTATGAACATGTTGACATAGCACATATTTATCCAGTACTTACAGGTACCTTGCACAGCAATTGGCTTTGAGTTTATAGAAGACACACAAGATGTTTTTCCTTGGACAACTTAATTAGGTTAGAACAAATGGCAAACAACTGTGAAATAAAGATTGAAAAAGTGTGGTTAAGGTATAGACCTGCTGTGGAAGTTGAGAAAGTATACTAGCGAGCTTCATAGAAGAAATCAGACTTGAGCCAGATGTTGAGAAGGAGGAATGTACTTTGTGAGTTGAAGAGAGATGAAACCATATCAAAGAAGTTAGAGACAACATGGACCTAGGCACAGTGATAGATCAGAGGGTTTCTTTGAACTCTGAAGTAATCAGCTTAATGGGAGTAAGGTATGTAATGTAATAAATAGGTAGGAGTGAGACCAGATTATGAAAGGCCTCAAAAGCAAGCAGAGGTAGAGACTTAAAATGGTAGGAAATTGAACGTTTGAAACATTTGACAAATTTTGGCTCTCCGTTTCATTCTATTTCATTCTTTTACTTGAGAACCATGTTATTTTTGGATCTCTCTGGTTACTGTGTTGGATGTGATAGATTTTTGTATAATGTTTGACTGGTGTCAATTCTTTTGTTTCCAGATTTGTGTTACAGATGCTGTAGCTGATATGGAGGAAGACCTTAAGGTCCTAATGAAGGCAGACCCTGATAAACAAGAATCTTTGCAAACAGAGGTTATCCCAGATCCAATGGAGGGGGAGCAAACCTGGCCCACAGAGGAGGAGCTGAGTGAGGCAAATGGTTGGTATTGGCAAACTTGTTTATAATTCGTCTGGCCTGGAATTGTGGATTTTCTCTAGCTGTTCACAGGGTAGAGTGGGATGAGGATGTATTTGGAGGTCAGTTTTTCTCTTCTTAGCTCTAAAGGCTGTATGTTTGTGCCAAGCAAACATTGGACACAGCTTGCTCCATTTTTCAAAATTATTTGTGTTATTATTTCCTAGCAAACAGATAAACAACTTTGTTGCAAAATTATTTAGCTGTGTAGTACTGCTAGTTCTCTCTCTCTCTCTTTTTTTTTTTTTTTTTTTAAGTAGTGCTAGTTCTGAGGCAGGTGAATTAAATTTGGAAGTAGTCTGTTCTACTCATAGTGTCAGTTAGAATTTCTGGTGTTGGTAGCAATATCCAGTATCTTGCTTAGGTGAGAATACCCAGAGTAGTAGCAGAAAGGAGATGTATAATTTAGCTTAACTTGTTTGGGCTTTTACAGACTTCTTGAAGAAAAGTTCCAAGGTGGTAAAGAAGGTTCCCAAAGGGACATCCAGTTACCAAGCTGAATGGATTTTGGATGAGGATGGTGAAAGTGATGGGGAAGATGAATATGATGATATGGAACATGAGGATTTTATTGAAGAGGAATCTCAGGTAAGAAATGGATCCTTGGGCCACTTCTGTGTACAGCCCCATATGCAAGGCAAAGTGCCATCCTGACCTTCAGAGGTGTGTGTGTGTGTGATCAGTTTCTTAGAAAGGCTTTGTTACCTGTAGCTGTCAGAAATGAGACTTCATTTTATAACTTAATCTTTATTAGAATTGATATTGGTTAGGACTGGGTGTCTAGTAAAATTATTTTATTTCTTTTTTTTTAAGATTTTATTTATTTATTAGAGCATGAGTGGGGTGAGGGGCAGAGGGAGAAGGAGACTCCCTGCTGAGCAGGGAACCCAATGTGGGGCTCGGTCCGGGGACTCCAGGATCATGACCTGAGCCAAAGGCAGACGCTTAACTGATTGAGCCACCCAGGTGCCCCAGAATTATTTTATGTCTAGTTCAGTGGCCTGTAAGGTAGAGACGGATGTGAAACTAATCTTTATTCTACAGGATGAGGGCAGTGGAAAGGAAGAGGAGGAGGAATATGAAACTATGACTATGGGAGAGTCTGTGCGTGATGATCTGTATGATGATAATGTGGATGACGAGGCTGAGGAAAAAATGTTGGAGAAATATAAACAAGAAAGACTGCAGGAGATGTTTCCAGATGAAGTAGATACCCCCCGTGATGTGGCTGCAAGAATTCGGTTAGTCAACAAGTCTAAAATCACTATGTTTTTATTGAAAATTTATGTGGCTCAGAACTATGTCAGTGTGATACAAAAGAAGAAAAACACATTGTCCCTGCTCCTGAGGGGCTAACTTTCTTTTTTTTTTCTTTGTTTTTTTTTTTTTTTAAGATTTTATTTATTTGACAGAGACATAGTGAGAGAGGGAACACAAGCAGGGGGAGTGGGAGAGGGAGAAGCAGGCTTCCTGCTGAGCAGGGAGCCCAATGCGGGGCTCGATCCCAGGACCCTGGGATCATGACCTGAGCCGAAGGCAGACGCTTAACAAGTGAGCCACCCAGGTGCCCCTGAAGGGCTAACATTCTGTATAGGAAAGTAAGACAGACATATAGGAGACAGTAATACATAATCAAGTTCTAGACTGGTACATACTAACAATGTTACAGTACTTTAATGAAAGAGAAATACTAAGGTGAATTAGCAAATGCTTCCTGTAGGCGCTAATACTAAAAGTATAAAACATTTGGAGATTTGGGGGAGTTTGGGCAAGAATAAAAGCATGAAGAGTAGATGATCTTGTCTGTTCTGGATGTGAGTGACTAAAGCCAGAGAGTTTATGGTGGATATTAGGAGGTAAGACTTTCATCAAGGACCTTGCTTACCAGATTAAGGAGCTACTCCCTGAAGGAGCCACTGTATGGACTTTGTCAGTGAGGGACTGGGGCTTGGTTCTGAAATATTTATTAGAAGCTGGGGTGTTTTTTTTTTTTTTTTATGTTATTGTTTAAAGATTTTATTTATTTATTTTAGAGAGACACTATGAGCAGGAGGGGCAGAGGGAGAGAGAATCTCAAGCAGACTCCATGCTGAACGCACAGCCAGATGGGGGCTTGATCCCAGGACCCTATGATTCTAATCTGAGTCAAAACCAAGAGTTAGATGCTTAACTGACTCTGCCACCCAGGTGCCCCTGTTAAGAAGCTGTTTTGAAATGTGGTTTTAGGCTGTTAGGTTATCTTGATAGATAGTGGTAAAAGTTTTTTTTTTAAACTAGAACTTTAGCTATTTTAGAAGTGACTTGAGTGAAAAAATAAGTAGCACCGTATAAATTGGACTATTCTTTAAAATCTGCTATATCTAGATTTCAGAAATACAGAGGCCTCAAGAGCTTCCGGACATCTCCATGGGATCCTAAGGAAAACCTTCCTCAAGATTATGCTCGGATCTTTCAGTTTCAGAACTTTACTAATACTAGGAAACGCCTTTTTAAAGAAATTGAAGAAAAAGAGGTTGAAGGAGCTGAGGTATCTGCCTTCCTTTGTCCATCCCTATAATGTGCTTTTGTTTGCCAAGGTGCCCTGTCCTTTACTCCTCCTCTTTGCATGAGTACCTTAGATTTGTGCTGCCCATAGCTGAATTAAAGGAGCTGTTGAGTCACTGGTAAGAGTGATACTGAGAACAAAAGAGGTTTCAGATGGTAACTGAAAAAGTCTAATCTGGGTAGTTGAGGCATCTGTGAAAGGCAATTTTGAAGGGTGAGGATAGGCTTTAGAGTAGTCTCAATGACTTTTAACATATTTGGAGAAATGCTTCATCATTATTGAGACCTTAAGGGTAACTGCATGATTATTTTCTGCTTTCTTCTGGCAGGTTGGCTGGTATGTCACACTTCATGTCTCTGAAGTCCCTAGCTCAGTGTATGAGTACTTTAAGCGAGGAGCACCCTTGATTGCATTTTCTTTACTACCTCATGAACAGAAGGTGAGTTAGTGTCTTACAGGAAATGGGGAATTACAAAACTTTCCAACCAGTTTTGTATTGTATAACAGTCTAAAATTTTATGTGACCGACATTTTGCTAATAGGGATGTGAAAAATCTGCTTTAGGATTAGGAATCAAGAGAATATGATAGAGAAGTCAATGATGGTGTTACCCAACATGTCTGAACCTGTCTGAAGCATCTCAGTGATGCAATCTCTGTGTTCTGAGACTTCTCTTAAGTATGCTTGTCAGATTAGATTTTAACCAAGTGTTGGCAGCCTTAAAGGGGGTGGGGGTTATGCCACGGTGTAGATCTCTTTTATCTTGGTGGCCAGCAGTCATGTGTGTTGGCGTGGATGTGAGACCTCTGGCCTTTGGTCAGTTTGAGAGTTGAGGAGGGAAGGGTCTTGAATGAGTATGGTTCTGAGGCATGTGGTGAGTGGGTGAGTGACTTGAAGGCAATGATTTTGTGGCAGATATTGAGCTTTTGCAATGTTAGACACCTGAAGGTTGGCTCGTATAGGATGATAGTGAAAGGCTCTAAAAACCGGTCTATGTTTGACTTGAATACCAGTTGTTGGTAAATGTAAAAGGTGAATCTCGTTTTGTCAGCTATACTTCTCCATAAATAAGTATTAAAGGGAATCTGAACCTGCTAGTTTGGTTCACCTTCTTTCAATTGAGGGTGCTCTATTTTAGATATGAAGGTCTGTTTTTCTTATGTGTTCCCTAGATGTCAGTACTGAATATGGTGGTGAGCCGGTACTCTGGCAACACTGAACCTGTGAAAGCCAAAGAGGAGCTGATCTTCCACTGTGGGTTCAGGCGTTTCCGAGCCTCACCTTTATTCTCTCAGCACACTGCAGGTAAAGCAGTGGAGAAGCTTCTGGGTTCTTATCCATCTTAATGTCTTCTTGGGGACTATGATTTGTAGTGGGGGTGTGCAGAACACACAGTTTCAAACTCTATAGGTTTCTGGGTTAGGGATATTTACAGTACTCTGGTTTAGAAGCCAATGATGTTTTTATTCACAATGTCTGAACCTGTCTGAAGCATCCCAGTGATGCAACTTCTGTGTGGTGCTGAGGCTTCTCTGCCATGAGTATTTGTTGCAAAGTGGTTTTGAATGGGAGTCAGTGGCTCTATAAAATGGTGTGTCAAAGTGTATAGAACCCTTGGCATCTGATGGTCAGTGGCAGTATGGGTGAAGGCTAAGGGTGGCCCACAGTTGGGTAAAAGAGGTATGTGACTGGCATTTGAGATGTTAGACTAGATGTTGAAGAATGGTGACCAGGGACACTTTTATGGTAAAATGATTATATTCCTATACATTAGGAGTGGGAATATACTTTGCACTACTGTGGAGGCTTCTGAACATCACCTGCACACATTCAGCTCTCAGCAATGGCTGGAGGAAGATGATGAAAGCAGTAATAATGGGTGCTCTGGATAATCTTTGTTCTTACTAGCCATGCTATCTAAATGAGGGATAAACTTCTCTTTCCCTTAAAATATTTTATTTCGCTATAACTTCAGTATTAAGAAGGGGGGAGGGTTTTGTTGAAGGTAAAAGCAGAAGCCTAGATAGGCCTCAGGATCAGAGATGAGCAAAATATGGCTGTTAGGCCAAATCTGCCCCACTTCTTGTTTTTGTTACATAAAATTTTGTGGGAACACAGTTGTGGGTTTTTTTTTCTCTTTACCCTTTTTTTTCCTCATGTATTGTCTGTGGCTATTTTTCTGCTATAGTGGCACAGTTGAGTAGTAGTAGTTGGAACAGAGAGTGTATGGCCACAGACCTGAAATTTTTACTCTGGCCCTTTATAGAAAATGTTTGCCAATCCTTGCCCCAAAGTAAGAGCTGTTGATTTAGTGGAGATATTCTCTGTAAAGCATTGTTTCTCAAATGAGGTAGGGGTGATAAGTATCAATCACCTAGAGAACTTTTTCAAACCCCAGATATAGTCCAAACTCCAAGATTCTGCCTCCAGTTGAAGAATCACTCTGAAGAAGTGAGTTGTATCTTTCAGTTGTATTGAGGTAGGAAAATATTTTGAGAACTAGCTGGGTAAAGAAACTAAGTTGCCTTAGGTTTAACAGTTGCAGTGATACAGCTTTTCACAGGTGTCTGGATTACGTATGGTTTCTCAAAATGCTTTTGGTTTTTCTTTTTAACCCCTATCATGGTAGCGGATAAACATAAATTTCAGAGATTCCTGACTGCTGATGTGGCCTTGGTGGTGACAATATATGGCCCAGTCACATTTCCTCCTGCATCTGTGCTGCTTTTCAAACAGAATAGCAATGGTAAGTTAAGTTCACTGAGGTGAACAGGCCTGCAGGTCCTTTATAGGTTTAAAACCATTTTCTAAATTTAGATTTAAGAGCCATCTGGCATGAAGAAGGTAATGATAGTTTTTGAAATATCCCAGTCTCAGCCTCACAATGATCTGAGGCAAGGATGACAAATGGGGTTTTCTCTTGCTTACAAAGCATAGCTAATAGGTAGATGCTTCTCAAACTCTTATATTTAGGATAGGCTCTGGGGACAGGCTTAGTGGGAATTTCATTTAATGATCTTTGCCATGGACCCAGGAGGGCAGCATAATATAGCCCTACTTTAAGTTAGTTTCTCTAGGGGCGCCTGGGTGGCTCAGTCGTTAAGTGTCTGCCTTCGGCTCAGGGCGTGATCCCAGAGTGCTGGGATCGAGCCCCATATCAGGCTCCTCCGCTGGGAGCCTGCTTCTTCCTCTCCCACTCTCCCTGCCTGTGTTCCCTCTCTCACTGGCTGTTTTTCTCTCTGTCAAATAAATAAATAAAATCTTTAAAAAAAAAAAAGTTAGTTTCTCTAGAGTTTGTTAGGTCTTTAAATGGACTGGAGCAATAAGTGAAGGCTTTGGCTTGTAGACTCCTGCTGCTCTGCTTTTGCTCCTTAGGAATGCACAGCCTCATTGCCACAGGCTATCTATTGTCAGTGGATCCGGACAGAATGGTCATCAAGAGAGTTGTTTTGAGTGGTCATCCTTTCAAAATTTTTACTAAGATGGCAGTAGTGCGTTACATGTTCTTCAACAGAGGTAGGTGTGAAGGATGGGATCAGGTTGCCTTTGTGGGGTGACGGTTGAGTTTACATTTTGTAGGTATATGTTTCATCTTGGTCTTCTATGTGTTTCATTCTAAGAGGATGTGTTGTGGTTTAAACCAGTGGAACTGAGAACAAAGTGGGGCCGCAGGGGACACATCAAGGAGCCTTTGGGTAAGAAAACGTGGATTTGGCACCTTGCCCAGGTTTTCCCAGTGCTACTAAATGACTGTTGGGTTAGAAGACTACTGCTTTAAAATTTTCTATTTCAGTTTGACTGACTTGCTTTTTTTTTTCTAGGTACTCATGGCCACATGAAGTGCAGTTTTGATGGGAAGCTAAAATCTCAGGACACAGTACTGATGAACCTCTATAAACGAGTTTTCCCCAAATGGACTTATGACCCATATGTACCAGAACCAGTACCGTGGATGAAAAGTGAGATTTCTTTATCAGTGCCCGAAGTGGACATGAAGTAATGGATTCATTGGGATTCTGTCTCATTGTTACCAGTGAATACTCTAGGGATAGGAGCCTACAGGTTGTAATTAGGCAAAGTTTGTGTTTTCTGCTTTAGCCTAGAGGTCTATTGCCTTTTTGCAAAAGGCTTTTCTTGGCCTTGACAAGGTGTCTCAGTAAACTATGGATGTTTTTCTCTTGCTACTTAGTTAGAAAAAAAAGCTATAACTGAAACATCCACTCTCCATTAGGAATTTGAAAGCTGTTTAAGAGGAATATAGGAAGTTAAAGTAACCAGGAAACAAAATTTCCAAGTGTCTAGAGATACCGAATCCTATCTCATTTGCATAAACTAAACAGAAACAGATTGATAAGAATCTGGCCTTTCAGCCTGCTTCACCCAAGTTAGGGAGGTTAGGTCTACATTTCCACCACTGAGCACAATACAAATGTTCTTTACTTCTGGGGAAACTGTTTGAAAATGCTGAGACAGTACAGCAGCCACTCCAACACCAGCTGTAGGTTCAATAAGCAGTTTCATCCTCTCCCACACCAGCTGGGTTGCATACTGTTGGTATGGAAGGGAGTAAGAATTAGTGAAATGGGAAAAAGGGAAAAAGCCTAGTTAGTTGGCCTTTACAATTAAAGGCCAGATGGGGTTACATGCCCATTCCGACTTTTTCTTCTTGGCCATATGTATATGCTCACCAATGAAGGGCAGGGCTTTTTTCCCATCCTAACTCTGCTGCTAATGTTGGAAGGGTTGTCTTAATACATCTGGGGCACCCTCTCACGGCATGAAGTCACCTAGTCAAGTCCCCAGGGAATAAGTTGCTACTCATAACAGGAGAAGACTCTTTTGCCTAAGAAGTTCCTCCATTCTTTCATATTTTCCTTTCTTACCAGAACCTCACCTTAATTTCATCCTCTGTGACTGTGAAGACATCATCAACAAGGTCCCTTATAATAGGCCAGGTGTTTAAGCCAATGCTGGATTTGACACCATCTGCTATGGTTTCTGGAGGATAGGGATTGGGAGTCAGTTCCCCTTTCAGCTTGGACTGGTAGCAGTCATCTGCATTCAAGGGTTC
>NW_024424897.1:44703406-44719331 GCF_017311325.1 Ursus maritimus | reverse complement strand
GCAGCATATACCTTCACACTAGGTCTCAGAGCCTGTGAAGAGGAATATTAGACATCTTAAAACTAGCATTTTGCCTGCATACCTGTAGTAAAATAGGCAATACAGGTAACTCATTTCTTTTCTAGAGCCTTTCCCTTGATTGATGTAATAAAAATAGATCTTCAAACATTTTAAATTGTATGCCTAATACTAGCCTTTAGTTGCTTAGATCACATCTGGTTCTGGTAACTAGGGAAAAGAGTAGCCCCTTACTTGGATAGTGGGTTGTTGAGGTGGAATTCAGGAAAAGGACTGTGAGGATGCCACTCATTGTAACTGCTTTTGCCCTGTAAAGTTGTTACAGATTAAGAACAGGGTAGTGAGGCAGAGAAGAGCTTTCCATTTCAAGTGCCAAGAGTTGATGAGAAGGAACAGCAGTTGGGAATGTTGAGCCAAGTATCCGCAGTGTACTATGATGTAAAATAAAATTCTCTGTGCCTGAAGTGGGGAGTCCTCCAGAAGCTATTTTCTTACCTTAACTGCAATTGCTATTCCAGCAACCATTCCTCCTCCTCCTACAGGTACCACCAGTGCATCTACCAAGGGTACCTTTAGTGAAAAGAATATAGAATATAAATAGGTCTATTTATAATCAATTTTATATGTACATAAAATAATTGACTCTACAGCCAAACATCAGCTTTACCGGTGCCTAAACAGGAATTAACAGCTCTTACCTGGTTTAGTACTTCCATGGCAATTGTCCCTTGCCCAGCTATCACTGCAGGCTCCTGGTTGGGATGTACCATGATGCCTTCTGTTTCTTCCATAATTCTTCTTGTAACATTTTCTCTGGACTGAAAGAGTACATTAAATTAACGTACTTGATTTGTATTTCAGATTTCCCAACAAGTTAGATTTAGTTATTTAACACTTTATTGGCCGTCTTTCTTTTTTCAGACTTTTTTTGGGCACTGGGGATAAACTAGTCCCTGTGCTCAGTGGAGTTATGTTCTAATGGTATGGGGAGGGGTGGCATATAAATGAATATATGGTATGTCTAAATGCTATGGAGAATAAGTCTGTTTTATAGAGTGTGCTCAGGAAGGGCCTTTGGTGATGTGACATTTTAATAGGTTTGAACAAGTGCTGTGGATCTCCAGAATATTCCAGGGGGAGAATAATAGCAAGTGCAAAGACCACCAAGTAGGAGTGCTTGGCTTTTTTGAGAAAGGGCTAAGTTAATGTGGTTGATGTGGAATGTTTGGTGGGACAGTAATGGTGGGAGATGATGTCAGAAAGATTGAAATGGGCCAATTCATCCAGGCCTTAAATGATTGCAAGAATTTTGGTTACCATTGTATATAAGATGGGAAACCATTGGAGGATTTTCAGCTGACAAGTTTTAACTTATTAAATGGGTAGTTCTGGTGTTGGTTAGAAAACAGACTAGTTGGGCAAGGGTGGAAGGAGAGAGACTACTTAGGCTACTGTATCTAGGTGAAAACTGATGTTCATTTGAATCAGAGCATTGATGGTAAAGGCTGTTAGAAGTAGTTGGATAATAGAAACGATTTTTTTAAAGTTTATTTATTTATTTTTAAGTTACCTACATCCAACATGGGGCTTGAACTCATGACCCTGAGATCAAGAGTTGCATACTCTTCTAACTGAGCCAGCCAGATGCCCTGGATAATGGAAATGATTTGGAAGTAGGACTAAGATTTGGATGTAGGGTGTGGGAGAATTCTCAAAGGTGACTTCATTTAGTTTGAGCAACTAGAAGGATAAAAGTTGCCATTTACTGAGATGGGGAAGACTGGAAGAGGAGCAGCGCTGGGGAAGAAGATCAGGAGTTTGGTTTTAGACATGGTAAGTTCGAGGTGCCTATTAAGACATTCCAAGTGGGAATATCAGGTGACATACAAGTCTGGGTTAAGGGCAAAGGTCAGGACTGGAGTTAGAATACAGGTGATATTTTTTTTCATATATTTTTTAAAGATTTTATTTATTTGAGGGAGAGCGAGAACAGGGGGAGGGGCAGAGAGAGAGAAGCACACTCCCTGCTGAGTGCAGAGCCCCACACGGGGCTCAATCCCAGGACCATGAGACCATGATCTGAGCCAAAACCAAGAGTTGGTGACCCAACTGACTGAGGCACCCAGGCACCCCAGAGTATAGATGATATTTTAAACTATGAGATTAATGATCTCATCTGAGTGAGTATAGGTAGAGAAAAGGTTGGGCATGCTAACATTGAAAGGCAAAGAGGAAACACAGGAGATAGAAGAAACAGCTGGTAGGCTAGGAAGAGAAGTTTCATTTGATGGTGAAAGTTGTTAAGGTGATGCTGAATACTGTTCTCTTTCTTACCTCATCACTCTGTTCACTGTACACTATGGAGGCTCCATAGGCTTGTATTGCCAATTTTTTACAATTGGGAGCTGTTTGGGGCACCACAATATAAGCAGGAATCCCTGGGAGGGAGAAACATGTTTAGTTAGTAGAAATCAGGAGAATTTATAAACTTCTTTTTTTTTTTTTTCTTATTAATAATGATTTTTTATTATATTATGTTAGTCACCATACAGTACATCCCCGGTTTTCGATGTAAGGCTCGATGATTCATTAGTTGTGTATAACACCCAGTGCACCATGCAATATGTGCCCTCCTTACTACCCATCACCGGTCTATCCCATTCCCCCACCCCCCTCCCCTCTGTAGCCCTCAGTTTGTTTCTCATAGTCCATAGTCTCTCAGAATTTATAAACTTCTGTTCAATTTGCTTATAATGAGATAGGAACCTGGAAATAACCTTCCCAGAATAATCACCAATCTCACTTTCCCACTCTTCTCTGATGATCCTACCCAGTACCCTGAGAAGTCAGTTAAGTACCTTCCAGTTTGGCAGCATAGGCGAGAGCCTGGCCATGGTTTCCACTGCTATGAGTAACCACAGCTTTGGGCTTCTCTTCTGAGGTGGCAGGAGTCAAGCCTTTGATTGCATTAAGTGCACCACGAATCTGGAAAAGGGATGGTGAAACCGTGGATTTGATTAAAAAGTTTCTTTTCAGGGCGCCTGGGTGGCGCAGTCATTAAGCGTCTGCCTTTGGCTCAGGTCATAGTCCCAGGGTCCTGGGATTGAGCCCCACATCAGGCTCCCTGCTCAGCAGGAGGCCTGCTTCTCCCTCTCCCACTCCCCCTGCTTGTGTTCCCTTTCTTGCTGTCTCTGTCAAATAAATAAACAAAATCTTAAAAAAAAAAAAAAAGTTTCTTTTCAAAACACCAAGGAGTTTTCCTAGGTTTTCTCTTCCTAACACTGCCCATCCATTATATCACAAAATCTGGATTGTACCTCTGAAATATGTGTCTTTGCCACTACCTTGGTGAAGCCTCATTTCTCAACTTGCATATTATCAAACCTCAATTGATCCTGCCCCAAGGATCATTCTCTAATACTTACACTAAGTTATGAAAGTGACTTTTTAAAAATGTTATCTTTTTATTGACTGCCTATTTTGTAAGTACAAATTCCTTACAAGTTGCAGTCTTTCTAAGCACATTTACTGCTTCTGTTACTGTTGTAGCCATCCTAAATTGCTTCCAGTTTCCCTCCTACAGGTTAGCTCATACCCCTGTACCTCTCAGCATGCTGGTACCCCTACATATAGTTCTTTTCGTTCATTCCCTCATCTGGCTAAAAGTACTCATCCTATAAAATTTAGATCAAACATCACCTGTTTCAACTTCCTTGATCTCCCATGCAAAATGAGGCATTTTATTACATGTTATTTTATTTGTATCTCACAAGTTACTTGTCATTAACCTGTTTGTTGAGTAGCCTATCTTGCCCTACAATTGTTAATAGTACAAGACCTACTGCTTATATGTATGTGTGTGTGTGTGTGTGTGTGTGCCTAGTATATTAATGAACAGAAGTATTTGATGTGTGATGAATGAAAAATAAACCATGGCAGAAGCAAAGGGCAAAAGAGAATAGAGTGTTTAACATAAAAGTGCTCATTAATGGTGGGGAAAAGTAATCCTAAAACTACCACTTAGTAGGTACTAATACCTATCAGGCATGGTGCTAAATGCAACTTTCAGATTTTTACCTGAAAGGATCTTAAAACTCAACTAACAGAAATTACTGCAGTGAATCAACACAGAAGTCTTTTATCTTTTTACATTTTTAAAAGTTTATGTAAGTAATCTCTACACCCAATGTGGGGCTCGAACTCACAACCCCAAAATCAAAAGTTGCATGCTTTTCTGACAGCCAGCCAGGCACCCCCAGAAGTCTATCTTTATGCAGAGGAAAGGTTCTGACATATTTTGTAGAAAAAGATCTTACTGATGAGGGCTTAGCTAGATTTAGATCTTTTATGTTCATAATAAGGTATCAATGAATAGTGAGTTGACGCAAAGTGAATGCCTAAACTTGGTTGTTTATGGGTTAATCACACTTCCCCGTGTTGCCTTGCAATAATCAAATTAATGTCTATTGTCTGGGTTTAATCACAAGTTGCCCCTTTCATTCTCAAACGTCTTTGGACACTAAATTATATCATCACCCCAATTATAAGAGATTTTGAGATTATGTAGAAGTGGCTTATAAACACCGTAATGCTAAGTAACCAGCACTTGATCAAAGGAAAATTTCTACAACCCTTTTCTCAGCTATAAAAATAGTTCTACCTACCTCACTGGGTGGTCAGGAGGATCAATTAAATAGGTAAGGAGTTTGAAAAGATACATGATACATTACCAAAAGGCATTATTACCTTAAAAGATCCAGTTTTCTGGAAGAGTTCACATTTGAAGAAAAGATTGCGCCCTGTTACTTGATTCAAAATGAAACTTGTTAACACTGGTGTGAGGTGAATAAAATCTTGAATGTTGACACGAGCTTTTTCAACATCAGCAAAGGAGATGCAGTACTGAGCACACATGATTCTGAAACCCAGAAATAAGGGGTCAAAGCAAAGCCTGAGACAATATGTTTAAAATGAAAAGATTTTGAAAATGGCTAACAGACCCACAGAATGTACAAGAGTGAACCATAATGTAAACCATGGACTTTGGTAATGATGCATTGTAGGTTCAATTGTAACAATCCCATTCTGGTGGGGGATGTTGATAATGGGGAAGGCTCTGCTTTTGTGGGCGTATGGGATACATGGGAAGTCTCTTCAACTACCCATCAATCTTGCTGTGAACCTTAAATTGCTCTAAAAAAATTTCTCCAAAAAAAAAAAAAAAAAAAAAAAGGGTAGGGGAGGAAAATGTACAACACAAGAAAATAAACCTGGGTCTGTGGTATTAATGGAATGGTCTCCAGTACTGGGGCTCCAGAATCTCTGTATAGAAGGGAACTTGCCTTGAAGCTGCGTTTCTTAGTAAATATGTTTTGTTTTTTTCTGGTGAAGCTTTATAGGAAATAATTGGTGATTATAGAAGGCTTAAAGCTTACGCCTCACCCTTTATCATCCATCTCTTGGCACTGTCACTGGTCTCTACTTTTTCATCATTGTGAAGCTTGAATGAACTGGGTTCAAAATCTGTTATAAATTTTTATTTAAAAAAATTATTTCACAAGGGGGGATATTGCTTACAATCCTATCTTCTTAATTATGTTCATTTTCTGTCTCCTGTTTCTTTAGTATACATACATTACATGACAGTTAAAATCATAACATTTTGTTTACTCCTATTCCATTTGGCTCAATTTCCTCAAAGTTTCTATAATTATAATTTTCAATAAGTTATGCTTCTGTTTTTCACTATTTGTAATGTAGCATTTAAACACGAAGTTTCCCTTTATCCTTCCTATGAACAAACACAAGCTGTGCGTGTTCAATTAAAAAAACAATTGGATCTGTTTCCTCCCCAAACACAATTGCTGTCTAAGTTCTAGGATTTATCTTTCCAGGCCCACATACATTTACAGACAAAACTTTTTTGACAGGTTTGGTAACTTGCTTTTTCTCAGACAATATTATGAATATGAATTATTGCTTATCAATAGATA
The DNA here is from genome assembly GCF_017311325.1 of Ursus maritimus. Taxonomy (NCBI): domain Eukaryota; kingdom Metazoa; phylum Chordata; class Mammalia; order Carnivora; family Ursidae; genus Ursus; species Ursus maritimus. Next base: position 44,713,320 of record NW_024424897.1, on the reverse strand, counting down.
TACAACATTTTAAATGGCTACTTCTTTTTACAAAAATACCATAATTTAAAAAAAAGGTTTTACATAACTTGTTGAACATAAAGATTTTTTTTTCTATAATTTTTTGTCTATAATAATGTAATGAACAGATACGTTGCAAGATCTTTGTGGGTAGATTTCTGCCAAAGGGTATTTTGCATCAAAAAGTATGCACACTTCTAAGACATTTGATACCCACTGCCAAACTGACTTCCAGAGGTGTTGCAGATTTTATCAATTTACACTCTCAACAGCAGTTTTTAAGGAATGCCCTTTTCCCTTCACCCTGCTGTGTCATATTTGATCTGTCAATTTAATGAAATATGTCTAGTAATTTGACTATATATTTCTTTACTAGTGATTAAACATTTTTTCCTGTATATTGGCCATATTCTTTTGTGAATCTTTAACATAACACTTCCAACCAAATGATCTATTTTTTTCTGAAATGCCATGTTTATCAAAAATTAAATTTCTGTTAATGCTTGGAAACTTTCTGGACTTTGTATTTTGTTCCACTAATCAGACTGGCAGTTCCTTCTCCAGTTGTTCACTGTACTAGTACATTCTGCCATGATAACTGTAAAATGTATTGGCTTTTCTCACACATAAATTCTTTCAAATGAACTTTCAAAATCCTTTATCAAGGTTGCCAGTTTAAGATCTACAAATGAACTGGGGGCATAATTGACATTTAAAAATACTGAGCCTTCCCATCCATGAACATGGGTGTCTTTCAATTTAGTATGGTGTTTTTGTTTTAGGTTTCTCAAAAAGATTTTCATTTTGTAAGTCCTGTGTAGATATGATTAAATTTATGCCTAAGTACAAATATTTTTGTTGTTTTTGAGATAAGGTATATATTTTTTAAAGGTTTTAAATATTTGTCAGGTAGAGCTCACAAGCAGGGGCAGGGGCAGAAAGAGAAGCAGGCTCCCTGCTGAGCAAGGGCCTGATGCAGGCAGGACTCAATCCCAGGACTGAGACAATATGGGATCATGACCTGAGCCAAAGGCAGCCATTTAACCCACTGACCCACCCAGGCATCCCGAGATAAGGTATTTTTAACTAGGTATTTAAATTGCTTACTGATGGGGCGCCTGGGTGGCACAGCGGTTAAGCGTCTGCCTTCGGCTCAGGGCGTGATCCCGGCATTCTGGGATCGAGCCCCACATCGGGCTCCTCTGCTATGAGCCTGCTTCTTCCTCTCCCACTCCCCCTGCTTGTGTTCCATCTCTCGCTGGCTGTCTCTATCTCTGCTGAATAAATAAATTAAAAATAAATAAATAAATAAATAAATTGCTTACTGATGATATATATGAAAAGTAATAACTTTTGTATATTTAGCATAGAATAGGATACTTAAGTAGATTACCTTGTTAGATCTAATAGTTTTATAGTTGACTCTCCAATCAATTACCCTATCTGCAATTAAAGATGATTTGTCTTTACCTTATAAGTATACCTCTGGTAACTTTTTCAGTGACTTCACAGCTAATTGGTTTATCTGGATTTGCCACTTCCTCCTGAATTAATTTTGGTAATTTATATTTAACTTTTTGGGGAAATCATCCAATTTAAAATTTCAAATGTTGTAGTATAAAGTTGAACACACTAATATTTCTAAGCATTCTTCCTATCTTTGGTATTTTTTATTCAATCAACAAATATTGAGCACCTCTATGTGTCAGACATTATTTGATCCTGGGATATAGTGTTAGAAAAATGACTTGTCCCTGCTCTTAAAGCTTATAATATAGTGGAGAGATGTGTAATAAATAATCCAAAAATAAATATATATTTACAAATATTGATAGGTGATATCAGGGAAGTGTGTTAGGATACTATAATGGGAGGGTATTTAGATCAAGGAAGGAGGTTAAGGAAGGCGCTCTAAGGAGAAGTGAAATTTAAGTTATGACCCATAAGGTGAATGGGCAGAATAGATGGAAAAGTGTTTCAGGGGAAGGGAATATGTGTGAAGGCTTTACGGATGAAAGGAACGTGGCATGTTACAGAAACTAAAAAGAAGGCCAATATATATGAAAATAGTGATCAAAGGGGAGTATGGTAACAGAGAAAGAGAGTGAAACTGGCAGGGTCTACATCATAAGGGACCATGACTCATGAATTTTTTTTCTGAAGAGCAATGGAATGGCATTGGACAATTCTGAGCAGGTAAGTTACATGTTAGAATTTGTATTTTCAGAAAAATCACTCTGGCTACATTGTGCTGAATGAAAAGGAAAGAAATAACATTGGAATCACGGACTCCATTTAAGAAGTATTGTCTACATGAAACTCGCCAGGTGCTTGGATTGAAAGTGAGGGTAGAAAAAATAATCGAGATACATTTTGGAAAAACAAATCTGATTTAAAAACGGGCAAAGGACTTGAATGGACATTTCTCTAAAGAAGATATACAAATGGACACAAGCACATGAAAAGATGCTCAACATCACTAATCATTAGGGAAATTCAAATGAAAACCACAATGAGGGGCGCCTGGGTGGCACAGCGGTTAAGCGTCTGCCTTCAGCTCAGGGCGTGATCCCGGCGTTATGGGATCGAGCCCCACATCAGGCTCCTCTGCTATGAGCCTGCTTCTTCCTCTCCCACTCCCCCTGCTTGTGTTCCCTCTCTCGCTGGCTGTCTCTATCTCTGTCGAATAAATAAATAAAATCTTAAAAAAAAAAAACACAATGAGATACCACCTTACACCTATTAGGATGACTATTAAGCAAACAAGTGTTGGCTAGGATGTGGAGACATTGGACTTTTTGTGTACTATTGGTGGAAGTATAAAATGGTGCAGCTGCTATGAACAGTACGGTAGTTCCTGAAAGAATTAAACAGAATTACCATGTGATCCAGCAATTCCACTTCTGGGTATATACCAAAAAGAATTCAAAGTGTTTCAAAGACATATTTGTACACCTATGTTAATAGCATTATATATAGCATTATTCATAATTATTATTATTCATAATAGCCAAAAAGGGGGAGCAACCCAAGTATCTATCAACAGATGAATGGGTAAACAAAATGTGGTATATACATACAATGGAATAGCATTCAGCCTTAAAAAGGAAGGAAATTCTGACAGGCTACATGGATGAATCTTGGGGATACTATGCTAAGTGAAATAAGCCGGTCACAAAGAAACAAATACTGTATGATTACACTAATGTGAGGTACCTAGAGTGGTCAGATTCAGACACTCAAATGGTGGTTGCCAGAAGCTAGGGGGAAGGGGAATGGGAAGTTGTATAGTTTCAGTTTTCCAAGATAAAAAGAGTTCTGGAGACTGTTGTAAACAATGTCAACGCACTTGACACTACTGAACTGTACACTTAAAAATGGTTACAATGGTATATTTCATGTTATGTGGACTTTACCACAATTTAAAAAAACACAAACACACAGACACACGAGAGAAATTTTGGAGATTATAATTAGGCCTCTTGGTTGCAAGTCATAGAATACCAGTATGAACTGGCTTAGGCACAAGATGGAGCTAATAAGACTGGTTCATGGAATCCAAGAAGAGTTGAACCATGGAAAGGGGAGGAATATGAAACTTCAGGAACAACTGGAACCAGGGACTTGAGATTTTTCCAGGACTTTCTCATTGTTTCTCAACTCTGCTGTTTTCTGCATGTTGGCTTCATTCTTTTTCATTGCAGACCAGCTGGTTCCACATGGCAGGACATTTGGGGGCTGACAGCTCCTGTTTTACATTTTATGGCTTCCACACTGGAAAGGGATTTTTTTTCTTAGTTTCAGTTCAAAAATTCTGGATAAGGATTCTGATGGGTACATCTTGGCCCAGGACCAGTGGTCAAGGGTGTTAGGTCATTTGACAATACTATGCAATAGTGAGAAGTATTTACAGAAACATGAAAAAGAATGATTTCTAAAACAATATCAATTATGTACATTTAAAACACATACATAAAATGATACTATATATTATTCAAAGATACATGTATATCCAAAGACACATATTAAACACAATTAGAATGGCTACCTAAGAAGGGAGGGAAGGAACATGAATAAATGGAATGAAGGAGAAAAGATAAAATGAGAAAGGACTTGTTGATGAAAGGGTGAACCAAATTGTATGACTGCCTCAAATTTCTGTACCTGAGGGGAAAATAGCAAGCAAAAGTGAGAAGAAAAAAAGGAAAGAAAAACAAAAGGTACTTCTGAGTGGGAATGGGGGGGCAGTTTTCGAGAGAAAAGGTGAGAATGTTGAGGTAATGAATACCATAGCTGTCCACTACGGAAATAGAAAGCACATATTCTGATATTGGATTTAATGTGTGGAGTGAGTGAGGTGGGAGTTTAGGGCAACTCCTGGGTTTTGACTTGGATGATGACATAATTTATTGAGATATGACTGGTGAAGCAACAAGTATTTCAAGGGAAAATCAGATACTTCATGAGATGTTTGAATTACTTATGAGACATCTAAGAGGATGTCCTTTTTTTTCTTTGCCAGAAATGTGTCCATTTTTAATGTCTATTTTATTTCTGAAAAATGAGCTCTTCAGTTTATCAAGTTCTATTTTATTATTTTCTGATTTTATCTTTATTCTATTTTCTTGTTTTAATAATTCTTATTAATTTTCATCTTTTTAAAAAATATTTTATTTATTCATTTTAGAGAGAGAGCGTGCAATCGGGGAAGGGGACAGAAGGAGAGGTAGAAAGAATCTGAAGCAGACTGCACTGGTCGCAGAGCCTGATGTGGGGCTCAATCCCACCACTGCGAGATCATGACCCTAGCTGAAACCAAGAGTTGGACGCTTAACCAACTGAGCCACCCAGATGTCCCATTAATTTTCATTCTTTAGAAACCTTTTTTAATTTAAAATTTTTATTTATTTTTTAATTAAGTTTTAAATTTTAATTCCAGTATAATTAACATACAGTGTTATATTAGTTTCAGGTGTACAATATAGTGATTCAACAATTCTATGCATTACTCAGTGCTCATCAGGATAAGTGTACTCTTTAATCCCCTTCACCTATTTCACCCATCCCCCCACCAACTTCCCCTCTGATGACCATCAGTTCTACAGTCTTTTTCGTGGTTTGTCTTTTTCCTTCGTTTGTTTCTTAAATTCCACATGAGTGAAATCATGTTATTTGTCTTCTCAAACAGACTTAATTCATTTAGCCTTATACTCTCTAGCTCCATTCATGTAACTGCAAATGGCAAAATTTTATTCTTTTTTATGGCTGAAAAATATTCTATTGTTTATATATACACATCACATCTTCTGTATCCATTCATCTACTGGTGGACACTTTGGCTGCTTCCATAATTTGGCTATTGTAAATACTGGTGCAATAAACACAGAGCTGCATGTATCTTTTTTGAATTAGTGTTTTTGTATTTTGGGGGTAAATACCCAGATGTGCTATTACTGGATTGCCTTCTTTTAAAATTAATAATAAACGCACTCAGGCTATTAATTTTCCTTTGAGTACTGCTTTAATGATATACCATAGGTTTTGCTATGCAATATTTTCATTAATTTTAATTTTTTAAAAAGATTTTATTTGAGAGTGAGAGAGAGAGAGAGAGACCACTAGAGGGGGGAGGGACACAGGGAGAAGCTGACTCCCCAGTGAGCAGGAAGCCTGAAGCAGGGGTCGATCCCAGGACCCTGGAACCATGACCTGAGCTGAAGGCAGATGCCCAACCGACTGGGCTACCCAGGCACTCCTAATTTTAATTTTTAAAGAATCCACAATCTTATCTTTGTTTACTTTTTTGAGCTATGAGTTATTTAAAATTTATGTTTAGGGTGCCTGGGTGGCTCGGCTAAGTGATTGCCTTTGGCTCAGGTAATGATCCTGGATTCCTAGAATCGAGTCCCACATCGGGCTCCCTGCTCAGCAGGGAGTTTGCTTCTCCCTCTGATCCTCCCCTCTCTCGTGCCTTCTCTCACTCTCAAATAAATAAAATCTTTAAAAAAAAAAAATTTGTTTTAAGAAAATTTCCAAGTAGCTAGATTTTGCTTAATTTGTCATTATTCATATCTAGTTTTACTACTCTGTGCTCAGCAAACATGACCTGTACAGTTTTTGGTTTTAGAAACTGAATTCCTCCAGGGGCACCTGGGAGGGCTCAGCTGGTTAAGCATCTGCCTTGGGCTTGGGTCATGATCCCAGGGTCCTGGTATTGAGCCCTGCATGGGGCTCCCTGCTCAGTGGGGAGTCTGCTTCTCCCTTCCCCCCCCCCCCATTCCCCGCTTGTGCTCTCTCACTCTCTTTCTCAAACGAATAAATAAAATATTTAAAAAGAAAAAAAAGAATTTGAATTCCTCCCTTCTCCACTATCCAAACTTGTTATTTTTTGGATTACCCATATGTGACCAAATTCCTACTAGAAGAATTTAAAACATTACAGAAACATAAAGACCTTTTACTCTCTAACCCTTAAATCTATTCTCTTCCATAAAGATAACAACTTTAAAAAGTTTAGTATGTTTTCTTGCACACCTTTTTTTGGACGTATTTATATAGAAACTTACATATACAATATATGGTTTTTTGCTGCACTTAGAACCATACTCTATATATTGTTCTGCAACTGGCTTTAAATTTTTTAAAAATTATATATCTTGACTGTTTTATGTCAAACACATTTTAATTCTTTAAACTCAGAAGTTTTCATTTAATACAGGTCTAATTATGATTGTTCATTTATTTTTACCTTGTTATTTCATGAACCATTAAATCTGAGAGCTAAATTTAAGTCTTAAATTTAAATTTTCCCATCAACTTAGTAAATTTTCTTCTATTACTTCTTTGATTCCTGCTTCTCAGTCAGCTCTGTTATCACCTTCTGGAACTTGTACTTTATTATTAGTTTTCTGGATCCATTCTCCATGTTTTCTATTCTTGTCTCTCATAGTTTCATGTTATATTCTCCCCTCTGAGTTCTGGTAAATTCTCTAGAGCTGGCTAAACTTTTGACGTATCTCATCTGCAGTACAGAGACTGTTGCATTAATTTGGCAATCATGTTTTTCCTAAGAATTTGTTCAGATTATTTTTCCATCTTTTGAAAAAAAAATTAATGCAATGTCTTAACTTCAATGTTAAAACGTATTAGTTTTGGGGCACCTAGGTGGCTCAGTCGGTTGACCATCTGCCTTTGGCTCAGATCATGATCCCAAGATCCTGGCATCCATCCCCTCATCCAGCTCCCTGCTCAGCAGTGGAGTCTGCCTCTCCCTCTGCCCCTCCCCCAGCTCCTGCTCTCTCTCTCTCTCTCTCTCTCTCTCAAATAAATAATAAAAAAAGAATTATAGTTTTTAATATTTCATCCTATTTCGTTCGTATGTTTGAAAGATTGCCATTTGCTCTGACCACTCAACTTAATCTCCTTCTTCTGAAACACTGAATCTTTTCACCTATCTATTGACATTCTCCATCTGCTTAGCCTTCTGGAGGTGAAATGTGTGTCACGTAATAGGGATTGAATGAGTTCTGTCACAGATTGTTCAAATCTTTTAGACCTAGTCTAAGGAAAATTATTGGTAACTATTCTTTGATGGTGTAGAGGTCCAATAGACTGTATGGGATTGGTGGAGGGAAGCAGCCTTGGGGGAGGGACTGTCACCGCAGTTCTGAACAGGGGCTCAGGAACAAGTTAAAGTACCAGTCTTCTGATCAGTTATATTTTAAAGATGTAAAAAACAAAACAAGACAACCACCACAGATCCAGGGAAGTCAAGTAATTTTTCCAAGAACCCACAATGATACAGAACTTCCCAAATCGACTTACAATACCTTTTGACATGCTTCCACACAACCTTCCCTCAGCAAGAGCCAACTATACTGTATTTTTTTTTTTTTAAGAAAAGTGTGTGTGTGGTGGTGGGGGGGGGGGGAGTCAGGGGTCTTGGGGATGTAGTCCGCCATAAAGGAAAAGACTGATACTCTGATACTCATCCCCTGTGTCACCCTGGGCAATTTGCTAAGCTTCTCTAGAAAAGGGGGGAGGGGGACACACGGATAATAACTGCTCTTACAAGACCTTTAAGGTCTTCAAGTAAAAGCCTGGGGCGCTAGTCCGGGTCTGTGGCGGGAGACCTTGGCCTAAGATGACTGGAGGCGGCCGGATTGTGGGGTGTCTCCGTCAGCCCGAGCCCCTGACCAGCACCAGTGTCCTCGATGGCCACCACAGAGGCAACAGCAGCCACCGCCGCGAACGCCCGCGTCTCCTGGCCTGGCTTAGCCTGGCCTCTCCTCACCTCACAGCAGCCGCGTTCCCAACTCCAGCCTCAGCTCACCTTCCCGACCACACCTCTGCGCACGCGCAGCGCCCTCCTCCCCAGCTCTCCGGAGCCGCTGAACTTGCGTTCAGAGCTTTTCCTCCCAGTGCGGCCACCGTCGTTAGGGGAGGAAGGCGGGAGGGGGCGGGGACACGGGTGGGAGGTGGGTAAGCGCGCGCACCGCCCGTCCGTCGTGGTTTCCTGGCTGCGCGCGGTGGTGGCGGAGTGGCTGCAGCTGTAGCAGCAGCCGCGAAGATGGCGGAGGGGTTGGAGCGTGTCCGGATCTCCGCGTCGGAGCTGCGAGGGATCCTAGCCGCTCTGGCTCCGCAGGCCGGGAGCAGAGGTGAGTCGCGCCGCCCAGCTGCTGGGCTGGGCCTGCCCGCCCCGCCTCCCTCTCCTCCTCTGCCTCCTCCCTGCTCAGTCGGCGGCGCTCCTGAGCCCCCGCCCCTTCCCCCAGCAGTGGGGGCGGCGGCCGAGGGCGGTCCCCTGGCCTCCCCACCAGCCCGAGGGCCAGTGTGGAATCGGGCTCAGCCCCGGCCCCCTCCCGTAGAGCCCAACCCGAGTTCCTGCCTCCGCCCCCTTTCTCACCGCGAAGGTGACTGTTCCCCATTGCCCCAGCCTTCTCAGACCAGTTTGTGGATTCCCAGTTGTCGGGAGAAGCGGCGGGGAGTGGGCGCTGGGGTCTGGGGGAGGCCCTGGGATGTATCGTTCCCAGAGGAATCATCCGCATGCCTTCCCTGTCATCTCTTTAGAGTTGAAGAGAAGGAACTGGGGAAATCGAAGAGAAAAATTGAACAGCTTGGGACTTCCTAGCTGAACTTTTTCCCCCAAGGCAGGGTTCTGAAAGCTGCGCCACCGGAGGGATCCAGGAGCTCCGGTAGAGAGCTGACTCTACTCTGGTTTGCCCTTGGCATGTGTGGGAGCAGTTTTTATCAGAGAGAATGCTTATCTTGCAAATTAAAGTCTCTGTCCACACCAGGAAAGCTCCAAGGAAAATTCTAGTATCTCATCTCTCCTTTGTTAGGTGGTGTAGTTGTGTAGAATGGTGGTTGTGCTTCTGCAGGCTTGTGGCCAAAGTCTGTGAAATTGATTTTCATTGGTCATTTGAATTGGATTATTCAGGGTGTTTTCTTCCTCTGCTGAGTAGTAATAGCTCTTCTCATTCTTCCTCCCCACCTCTCACCTAAATTACAAAGGCTCCTGAGGGTGAGTTATTCTGGAGGTAAGCTGCTTTATCTATATTCGTACTTGATGAAGTAGTCTTTTAAGCTTTTGAAAATACTGAAGCAGTATCTTAAACTTCAGGGGTTTTTGTGGTTTTGCTTCTTTTTGTTTTGTTACACCTGAGTTAAATGCTGGAGGATATTATTTATTCCTGTTATGGGCTTGTTTGTATTGGTGTTTATAGAACAATACTAGGATTTTTATAAAGCATTCTGTTTTGAGCACTCTATAACCTTGTTGATTCCTGTCAGTTTCCCATTGACAAGTTTTGTGGTTATTTGTAGTAGTCTCTCTCCTTAACAGATAAAGGTAACATGTACAAAAAATAGATACTTGCTTATCTGTTATTCAGTAAGTTCAGGGAGCCTGGTGAGTA
>NW_024424897.1:44630634-44703396 GCF_017311325.1 Ursus maritimus | reverse complement strand
TCTCTGCCTCCTCCCTGCTCAGTCGGCGGCGCTCCTGAGCCCCCGCCCCTTCCCCCAGCAGTGGGGGCGGCGGCCGAGGGCGGTCCCCTGGCCTCCCCACCAGCCCGAGGGCCAGTGTGGAATCGGGCTCAGCCCCGGCCCCCTCCCGTAGAGCCCAACCCGAGTTCCTGCCTCCGCCCCCTTTCTCACCGCGAAGGTGACTGTTCCCCATTGCCCCAGCCTTCTCAGACCAGTTTGTGGATTCCCAGTTGTCGGGAGAAGCGGCGGGGAGTGGGCGCTGGGGTCTGGGGGAGGCCCTGGGATGTATCGTTCCCAGAGGAATCATCCGCATGCCTTCCCTGTCATCTCTTTAGAGTTGAAGAGAAGGAACTGGGGAAATCGAAGAGAAAAATTGAACAGCTTGGGACTTCCTAGCTGAACTTTTTCCCCCAAGGCAGGGTTCTGAAAGCTGCGCCACCGGAGGGATCCAGGAGCTCCGGTAGAGAGCTGACTCTACTCTGGTTTGCCCTTGGCATGTGTGGGAGCAGTTTTTATCAGAGAGAATGCTTATCTTGCAAATTAAAGTCTCTGTCCACACCAGGAAAGCTCCAAGGAAAATTCTAGTATCTCATCTCTCCTTTGTTAGGTGGTGTAGTTGTGTAGAATGGTGGTTGTGCTTCTGCAGGCTTGTGGCCAAAGTCTGTGAAATTGATTTTCATTGGTCATTTGAATTGGATTATTCAGGGTGTTTTCTTCCTCTGCTGAGTAGTAATAGCTCTTCTCATTCTTCCTCCCCACCTCTCACCTAAATTACAAAGGCTCCTGAGGGTGAGTTATTCTGGAGGTAAGCTGCTTTATCTATATTCGTACTTGATGAAGTAGTCTTTTAAGCTTTTGAAAATACTGAAGCAGTATCTTAAACTTCAGGGGTTTTTGTGGTTTTGCTTCTTTTTGTTTTGTTACACCTGAGTTAAATGCTGGAGGATATTATTTATTCCTGTTATGGGCTTGTTTGTATTGGTGTTTATAGAACAATACTAGGATTTTTATAAAGCATTCTGTTTTGAGCACTCTATAACCTTGTTGATTCCTGTCAGTTTCCCATTGACAAGTTTTGTGGTTATTTGTAGTAGTCTCTCTCCTTAACAGATAAAGGTAACATGTACAAAAAATAGATACTTGCTTATCTGTTATTCAGTAAGTTCAGGGAGCCTGGTGAGTAGTTTCAAAAGTCCTGTACCTTTATTCTTAAATACTGCAGTCCTTGGTATTTTGAGAGCATGTCACAATACTTCATCATTCTCCAGAGAAAGCTCCTTTATGGAACTTTTTCCTCCCCATATTCCACATCATAGTAGCAGTTAGTCACAGTATTCTAATGATGATAGTCTGAGCAGTATTTCCTTGGAATGACTGCTGGCTGCTGTTAAGAGAGTTGGTGAGCATGAGTGGAGTTGAAGAATGTGAAAGGAACTGCTTCCTGTTTGCTTCAACAAGAGGTATGTGTTTGGGCAGTTGGTATCCTAAAAGAAGAGGACTGGAGTTGCAAGTTCAGAGACTGGAGTTGCACATTTTTCCCCCAGAGATGTCCAGAACTGTGGATTGTTGTGCATATCCTTCTTTTTCTCCTTTACCCCCAACTACTCCTATGTTAAAAAGGGCTTAGCCATCCTGGAAAAATGTTAGAAGCACTAGAAGAAAAAACTAAAATGGATCCAAGAGCGCCATAGCAGAGAACAGTCTGATGCTCAAATTGTTAGAGATCTTTTATTCTGGCAATGATAAGGTAGTTTGGGGTTTTGGACATTTGGATATGACTTGGGTAACATAAGAGAGTATGTTGTCTTTTGTTTTTCCTATTTCCCTAACCCAAGTGTAGATAGCTCTAACATAATGAAGTTCTTAGCCTTGCCAGTTGCTAAACAAATACTGTAAACCTAGCAGAATTTCTGTTCCTTCAGAAATTTCCTTCTGTGTCCGCCAGTATTAGCATTTTGATGTGTTATTCTTGCTTGGCTTTTCTGTTACTTAACAAGAATGACAGTTTTTTTTTCCTTCCTTCCCCTTTTATTCTTTTCTTCTACCTATTCCTCCCCAACACTCTATCCAACATATAGAAAACATGAAGGAGCCCAGGCAGCGCAGAGATAACCGGCGCCCAGATCTGGAAATCTATAAGCCTGGTCTTTCCCGACTGAGGAACAAACCTAAAATCAAGGAACCTTCTGGGAGTGACGAATTTAAGGATGAAATTGTTAATGACAGAGATTCCTCTGCTGTTGGAAATGGTACACAGCTCATTAAAGACGTCTGCAAGGAACTGGATAACCAACATCAAAATGGTCCTGTAGAAAATATTGGGGCACAGGAGTCCTTTCCTAGGACTTCTGGACAAGAGGATCGAAGTCTAAGAATTATCAAGAGAACAAAGAAACCTGACATGCAGATCTACCAGCCTGGAAGGCGTTTGCAGACTCTTACCAAGGACTCGTCTAGCAGGGTGGGTGAGGAAGAAATCCTCAACCAGGTGGAGCAACTGAGAGTAGAAGAAGATGAGTGTAGGGGAAATGTGAAAGAGGAGGTCGTGAATAAACCAGACAAAGATGAGGCAGAAAAGAGCCTAAATGGTGACAGAGTAAGGGCTGCAAAGGGAGAAAAAGGAAAGAGGATTGAGAAGGGGGAGGGGTTAAAAAAAGTAACCGATGACCTGGCACAGGGGAAGCCTGGTTCTGCAAAGCGCTACTCCCGCTCTGACAAACGAAGGAACCGCTACCGCACTTGTAGTACCAGCTCTGCTGGCAGCAATAACAGCGCTGAGGGGACTGGCCTGACTGATAATGGGTGTCGTCGTCGCCGACAGGATCGGACCAAGGAGAGGCCACGGCTGAAGAAACAAGTATCTATGTCCTCAACTGACTCTTTGGACGAGGACAAAATTGATGAGCCTGATGGGCCCAGGAGGAGTTTGGAAAGGAAGAAACATTTAGAAAGAAGTTGGTCTGGCCGTGGGGAGGGAGAGCAGAAAAGCAATGGGAAAGAAAATCGAGGCACTCTTCGTGTCACTTTTGATGCGGAAACCATGAACAAAGATTCCCCCATGGTGAGATCACCCAGGGAGGATGTGGATAGGATAAAGCCTGACAAAGGCTTGAGCAGTGGGGGCAAAGGCTCTGAGAAGCAGGAGTGCAAAAATCTGAAACAAGAACTTCGAGGCCGTGGACGTGGCATTCTGATTCTGCCTGCCCATACCACCCTGTCTGTCAGTTCAGCTGGTTCTCCAGAATCTGCACCTTTGGGACCTCGGCTTTTATTTGGATCTGGTAGTAAGGGATCTCGGAGTTGGGGTCGAGGAGGCACCACTCGACGATTATGGGACCCAAACAATCCTGATCAGAAACCTGCTCTAAAGAGCCAGACGCCCCAGCTACATTTCTTAGACACTGATGATGAAGTCAGCCCTACCTCTTGGGGTGACTCCCGCCAGGCCCAAGCATCTTACTATAAGTTTCAAAACTCTGACAACCCCTATTATTACCCCCGGACACCAGGCCCTGCCTCTCAGTATCCTTACACGGGCTATAGCCCTCTGCAGTACCCCGTGGGCCCTACGAATGGTGTATACCCAGGGCCTTACTACCCAGGCTACCCAACTGCATCAGGACAGTATGTTTGTGGCCCTCTCCCTGCCAGCACCATGAGTCCTGAGGAGATGGAACAGCACATGAGGAACATGCAGCAGCAGGAGTTACACAGGCTTCTCCGGGTGGCTGACAACCAGGAACTGCAGCTCAGCAACCTGCTCTCCAGGGACCGCATCAGTCCTGAGGGCCTGGAGAAGATGGCTCAGCTCAGGTATGGTGTGTTCCATCCTGGCTAGAGGGAAATGAGGATAAGCTCAAGGTATATAGGCTCCGGTGTCTGAGGATGTAGACACTTTTTTGTCAAGGCACTGGGTGTTAAATCCCTTTCACACTGATTTTTGTAAGGAAGGGGCGGTTAGAAAAAGAATAGAAAATTTTGTTTCTAGTCTTAGAAATGATTATGCTTCCCACTTTTTCTTTAAGAAAAAAAATCGTTAAGAGGACATGGAATCTGGAAATGGAAAAGGAAAGACTTTACAGAATGCCAGGAAGTGAACAACATATAACTTGTGGTGAAGATCTTATTTCAGCTGTTAAATTTAGGTGGAGGCATATGGGAAAAAACCACTTTCCTAGACATAACTGTCTTTAGAATGACATTCTGCTGTGCAGAATGAAAAGTCAAATGAGTACTATACCTGGTGGCATTTTGGATTTCTTGCCAAGGAAGGTGTTTAAGTTGCAAGAGCCTCAGATCTTGGGCCTAGACTTTCTTGTGTGTATTTGGAGCTAGAAGTTGCATGTATTTTATTCCAGAGCTGAATTGCTGCAGCTATATGAGCGCTGTATCCTATTAGATATTGAGTTCTCTGATAATCAGAATGTGGATCAGATCCTGTGGAAGAATGCTTTCTATCAGGTGATTGAGAAGTTCAGGCAGCTTCTCAAGGACCCGAATGTTGAGAACCCTGAGCAGATTCGGAACAGACTTTTGGAGCTCTTGGATGAGGTAAACCATCATCTTCTTGTCCTCAGGATAAAGGGTTTAGCATTCTGTAATTGTGATGGGTTTTTATCATCTGAAATATGATGATTTATACCAGAACATTGACAAAAAACTTTATGCTCTTTTCTTGGGTTTAGGCCTAACCTACCCTGTTGCTTCCTTGGGACCATAACTTATTGGCAATTGGAATTCTGAGCTTGGAAGTTTTCTGAATGTCTTGTTTGGGGGTGGGTGGCTGTGGGGAGAGAAAGTGTGTATGGTGTGTGTGTGTGTGTGTGTTCATATATTTAAAACCATGGAGGGGCTTATGCTATGAATTTGTCTTGTGTTTAGTTGGTGACCACTAAATACTGTGTATGCCTCTCTTTACATGGGATGACTAAACATTAGCAGAACTGTGGACAGGTTACTTGCCCCAGTTTCTGGCGGGTAGATTGGATCAGAACAGTCTGATTCAGCTGTTTCTTATTTTTTGTCTTTATAGGGTAGTGACTTCTTTGATAGTTTGCTTCAGAAGCTGCAGGTTACTTACAAGTTCAAACTGGAGGACTACATGGATGGTCTTGCCATTCGCAGCAAGCCATTACGCAAGACAGTAAGCCAGCTTCTTTATCTTAAATTTAATCATCCATTTAGTAAACATTTGTCTAGTGTTATGTGCTAGGCACTATGCTGGGTGTTGAGGCTACAGAATGAAAGATACAGTCCAGTGGGGGAGCAGATCAATTAAACCAGTAATTATCATGTAGTAAGTACTATGGTAATGTTATATACACAGTGTGGAAGGGGCATAGAGTGAAGTGGCTCTGATTCAGACTGGTGGAGTCAAGGGAGACTTCTGAGAGACTGTCAAGTCTTAAAACCTGACTAGGAATGGAAGGGGCAGTACAGGGCACAGCAAGGGAGAGTTAGGCCTTGTTGGAAAGTGTAAGAAGTTCAGTATGCTGGTTTTTGTAATGTGGAGTTGGGCTGTTATACAGGAGGTAAAGCTAATGAAGTAGAAAGGGATAGATCAAAAACTTTTGTATGCCATACTGAAGAGTTTGGACTTTGTTCTGAAAGCAGAGAGGAGCCATGGCTTGATTTTCACTAAATGGATAGCATAGATTTCTTCTTAGAACCAGTCACTGGCAAGTGGATGAGTTTAGGCAAGAGTGGAGGTAGAAGAGTCAGGTTGTGGGCCTGAATTAAGGTAGAGGTAGTGGAGGTGGGAAAGAGACAAACTGGAAAGATATAAGGGAAATAGAATTGACTTGATGGCTGATTTGGTGTGAATGATGAGATGGGAGGCATAACGAGTCTAGATCATCTCCCAGTTTGTGGCCTAGGAGAGTGGCTGGGAAGGAAGAGGTTAGTTCAGTTTTGGCTGTGTGTAAGTGGAGGAACTTGAAAATGAACAGATGAATATTCTAGTCTGTTTGAAGCTCAGGGGAAAGAGCTAAGCTGGTGCTATAGGTTCAGAAGTCATGAGTGTATAAGTGAGAGTTGAAGCAGAAGTTGGGATACTGGCCAGTCAGCCAGAGAGTGGGGGATGGGGATCAAATTTCAAGGTGGTGGCGGCTAGAATTGTCAAGTGCTGTAGAGTCGTTGAATGCTGAGGTTACTAAAAGTGTCCATTGGATTGGATGAGCTTATCACAATTTATTTCAGTTGGAGAGGATGGAAGACAGATTGCAGAGAATGAAAAGTGGGACAGTAGATACAATGAAGGGAGTAATATACATCATTCTTTTAAGAATCTTGGCTGTGAAGGCAAGGAGGGAAGATAGTAGTTAAAAGAGAACATAGTGTCAAGAGAAGTTTGTTTTTAAGCTGGAAGAGACTTAAGCTATATATATAAATATATAAGAATATTTATATATTGAGAGGAAAGGGCCAGGGGAAAGGAAGAGGTTAAAGATAGATTAGAGAAAGGTGCATGATTTATGGAGCAGAGACTTCCTCTTGTCTTTCTACTCCTGATGATTGCTGTGCATGAACTCTATTACTAATCAATAGTATTTATTGAGACCCTCCTACATGCCACGTGTCCTTCTAGGACACATAATTCATTGTGGAACAAGAAAGCCATGATCCCAGCAGTTTAGAGTTTGCTTAGGGTTGAGTACAGATGGTGGATTACTAATTGCAGATGTAGTGACTTCTGCAAAGGATGGCATCCTGGGGGTATAAGGTGAAGGGGTTAAGAGGATCATGGAAGACTGAGGAAGTCACAGTTAAGCTGGGGCTGAAGACCTGAGGTGTTAGCCAGGTGAAGGTGTGTGTGAAGATGCTAGAACATTCTGTGGAGCGGAATTAGTATATGTGCAGGTCCTGAAGCGGGAAAGAGCATGGTGTGTTACGGAGACTGAGAAAAGTCTAGTCTGACTGAGGTACAGAGAGAGAGGGGGGACGTGGTGCTACAGAAGTGAACAGAAGCTAGACCATCTGGGACTTCTTCCAGAGGATAGTGGAGAGCCTTTGGTGGAATTTGTTTTTTCTTTCCCCATTGAGATAGCAGAGTGTTGTAGTATGGAAACATAATCTTTTCTTGGTGCTTCACCAGCTAACTATGAAGGGTCCTTGGTGTTCATTCATAGAATGTCTGGAGTAGTCAGGACTCTGAAGGTATGTGGCTTGTGGTGGTATATAATTTTGCTGAGGCACACGTTTGTTATGTTAGGAGGTTGATGTGCAGTAGCTAGTGATTTAGCTGGTGGATAAGCCTTCCTCAGGGGCAGTATCTACTTCTCCTTGAAGCTTTGTTCTTTATTCAATGATGTGTTAATTTCTTGTGTGGAGTGGAATTGTATGTTACGAAGTGATGTTCCTTAGGTTTTTTGGTTGGACACATGTCTTCGGGTTGTTAAGGGTCTACTCTGTTGTTTTCTCATGGAGAGACAGATGCAAGCCCATTATTGAGAAAACATGTATAGAGAGGGAGAGAGAACTACCCAGTTGCTGGCAGAGTTGTAGGTATTTGGTAAAGGGTAGCTATGTTATTGTTATAGGGAATTGATATTGTTTTGCAAAGTGCATGTAATGCAGTAACAGGGTGCAGTGATGTTAATAGTTTGAGGAGAGAGAGACTATAGTGATTACAGGAAAATAACAGAATAAACAGTTGTCTTAGTATTTGTATATCACTTTATAATTTGTGAAGTACTTAACACTTACTCTCTCCACTTACCCTATGGAGTATGCATTTTTATATTCAGGTGAAGAAACTTGAGTCCCCAAAACAGTCCCAAAGACTTACGGAAGATCATACAACTCTTACGTAGAGAGTCAGGTTTCCTGGTTTCCAGATTTCAGAATGTTTTCTTCTATTTACCTGGGACTTGAAATAAGAATGACCCCCTCTCTTTTCTGCTATTCTTTCTTATTAAATTTTGCATCACATTATTGACTGTTTTTTGCTAGGCAAGTTTAGACTGAAAACTTTTTACTTTGTTGAGGACTACTAGTGCCTTATTAATGCTGCTCTGTCACTTTGATCCTATCCTTGTCCTTTGGGATTGAAGTTAGAGTTTCTTGGGTACACTACTAACTGATCATTTTTCCTGAAGGTAAAATATGCTTTGATCAGTGCCCAGCGATGTATGATTTGCCAAGGAGATATCGCTAGGTATCGGGAACAAGCCAATGACACAGCAAACTACGGGAAAGCACGCAGGTACTTTTGCCTCTGTTCATTGCTTCTCTTGTGGTGTTAAGCTAAGCCCTATTAAAAGCAATGGGCCACCTGAGCTGCCTCTCATGTGGAAGTCCTACAGGTGTCCCTGTTGGTCTTTGTAAACAGGGTTTATCACTCCAGCGTTACATCTTACACTCTAGCTTATGTCTTAAGCAGCTAGGACTATCAGGTGGTGAAATGGGAAAGCATTGATATGGAGCTAGCATTTTTTACTGTTTTTCTATTCCAGTTGGTACCTAAAGGCCCAGCATATTGCTCCCAAGAATGGGCGCCCCTATAACCAGTTGGCTCTGCTGGCAGTGTATACGGTAAGCAATCCTATGGACAGGGGAAGTATTGCAGGCAGTATCTTAGAAAGAATGGATTTTGATAGCATCAGCTCCTGGAGCTAGAGTTCCTCTGAACACTAAACCTAAAAAATATCCTTTCCTGCCATCCTCACATTCCTCTTGTAACTTTCAGAGGTAAGTTGTCAGTGATTCCTCACTCCAGTTGAATCTGTACTTCATCCGCTTTCATCACACATAAGTTCCTAAGGGAATGCTCATGCTCCAGCCAAACACCACTCTTTGTTTTTGACCAAGACTTCTGCTCTGAATCTTGTCTTGCTTCCCTTGCCTGTCCTGTTGAATGAGGTTACTCATTTCTAGAAGGAAAGTAAGGCTCCCTTTACCACTTTTCCTTAAAGTCCTCAACTAGCCCTAACTAGTGAGATCTTACTTCCTTTCCCCAGATTATCCTCTTATTCCTTTTAAGTTTTCACTTGAGCCTCCTTAGCAGAAGCACTTAGTGCCAAATTGTATCTTCCTAGATCTTACCAAACTCCACTAAATATGCCTCTAGCAGAGAGCCTTGGGAGCTGATAACAGCCCCTCATAAGGAAGCTGAATTGGAAGGGGGGAAGGTCAGTGGTAGGTATCAAAGATTTAAGTATAAAGCAGATAACATGCTCATTTAGCAGGGAGAGTTTTCATAATGCTATAAAATTTCATTGCCCAAATAAACAGTGTTTGAATTAAAAATTTTATTCCCCTTTATTCAATAAAAGATTCAAAGAAATTCCTAACACACTTCGTGATGGATTGAAATTGTTGATTAAGTAGTGTGGTTGACCAGCACACTTTCTTCTATATCTCTAGAATATCTTCATTCATTCTTTCTTTTTTTAGAATTTATTTATTTGAGAGAGAGAGAGAGGGAGAGAGAGATCACCAACAGTGGGGAGGGGTAGAGGGAGAAGCAGACTCCCCGCTGAGCAGGGGAGTACTCGAATCCCAAGGACTCTGAGATCATGACCTGAGCCGAAGGCAGACGCTTAACCGACAGCCAGCCAGGTGCCCCTCTTCATTCACTCTGTATTTTCTTTAGTACACTAACAGTATTATGCAACCATCAACTCTGTCTATCTACTTCCAAGACATTTTCATCACCCCAGAAGGAAACCCCATACCCATTACTCTCCATTCTTCTACCTCCCAGCCTCTGGCAACCACTAGTCTTCTTTCTGTCTGAGGATATACCTACTGAATGTTTCATATACATGGAATCATCCAGTATGTGGCCTTTTATGTCTGTCTTCTTGCATTTAGCATAAAGTTTTTGGGGATTGTTTATGTTGTAGGATGTCTCAATACTTCATTTTTATGGCCAGATCATATTCCATCGTATGGATATACCACATTCATCAGTTGTTGGGTGTTTTGGTTGTTCTCACCTTTTAGCTGTTGTGGATAGTGCTTTGTGAAGTACAGGTATTTGAATATCTGTCTTCAGTTCTTCTGAGTATATACCTATGCTGGGTTGTATGGTAATTCCATGTTTAGCATTTTTTTTTTTTTTTAAGATTTACTTATTTATTTTAGAGATGGTGTGCATGCTGGTGGGGAGAGAAGCAAAGAGGGAGAGGGAGAGCAGCAGACTCCCTGCTGAACTTGGAGCCCAGTGCTCCACGTTCTGGGATCTCACGACCCTGAGATCATGACCTGAGCCGAAATCAAGAGTCGGACACTTAACTCACAGAGCCGCCAGGCACCCGCCTTTGTTTAATTTTTTAAGGGATCACCAAACTTTTTCATAGAGGCTGCACCATTTTACATTCCTACCAGCAATGTACAAGGGTTCTAGTTCTTCCATGTTCTCACCAACATTTTCATTTCTTTTATTATGACCATCCTGTTGAGTGTAAAGTGATACCGCACTGGGGGTTTTTCCCCCCACTTGGGGACATTTTTTTCTTTAGTGTTTTTTTTTTTTTCCCCTCCCTTCCTTCCTTCCTTCCTTCCTTCCTTCCTTCCTTCCTTCCTTCCTTTCTCTCCCTCTCTCTCTCTTTCTTTTTTGTCAGTTTTAGATTTGCAGAAAAAGTAATCAAAGTACAGAGAGTTCCCATATACTCCCTCAACTCCTGTCCCTGTCAATTTTCCCTGTCATTAATATCTTGCATTAGTGTAATACGTTTATTTATTATTGATGAGCCAGTATTGATACCTTATCACTAACTAAAGTTCCTAGTTTACATTAGGGTTCACTTTTATTGTACAGTCTATGGATTTGAACAAATCTATAATGACACGTATTCATCATTACAGTATCGTTTGGAGTAGTTTCACTGTCCTAAAAATGCCTTGTATTCCACGCTTCCCCTGTTCATCCCTCCTCACTCCTCTGAACCTCTAGCAATTTAATTTTTATTGTCTGTAGTTTTGCCTTTTCCTGAATGTCGTATAGTTGGAACCATACGGTATGTAACCTTTTCAGATTGGCTTGTTTCACTTAGTAATATGCATTTAGGGTTATTTTTGTGACTTGACAGCTCTTTTCTTTTTATTGTTGAGTAACATTCCATTGTGTGGATGTACTACGATTTATCTGTTCCCCTATTGAAGGACAGCTTGGTTGTTTTCAAGTTTGGGAATTATGAATAAAAATGCCGTAAATGTTTGTGTGCAGGTCTTTGTGTGGTCATAAGTTTTCATCTCATTTAGATAAATACCAGGGAGTGTGATTGCTGGATTGTATGGTAACAGTGTATGTAGTTTGGAAGAAATTGCCAAACTGTCTTCCAAAGTGGCTGTGCCATTTTGCATTCCCACAGGCAGCGGATGAGAGTTCCTGTTGCTCTGCGTCCTCATCAGCATTTAGTGTTGTCAGTGTTCTGGATGTTGGTCATTCTATAATAGATGTGTAGTGTTATTTTAATTTGCATTTCCCTATTGACGTATGACATAGAGTATCCTTTATGTGCTTATTTGCCATTTGTGTATTTTTTTTGGTGAGGTTCTGTTTTGATCTTTTGCCCATCTTTAAAATTTTATTTATTTATTTGACAGAGAGAGAGAGACAGCCAGCGAGAGAGGGAACACAAGCAGGGGGAGTGGGAGAGGAAGAAGCAGGCTCCCAGCAGAGCAGGGAGCCTGATGTGGGGCTCGATCCCAGGACCCTGGGATCACGCCCTGAGCCAAAGGCAGACGCTTAACGACTGAGCCACCCCGGCACCCCCTTTTTTTTAAATTTTATTTTATTTATTTATTTGACAGAGAGAGAGACAGCCAGCGAGAGAGGGAACACAAGCAGGGGGAGTGGGAGAGGAAGAAGATCTTTTGCCCATCTTTAAATTGGGTTGTTTGTTTTTTTATTGTTGCGTTTTAAGAGTGTATTTTGAATACCAGTCCTTTATTAGATATATGTTTGCGAATATTTTCTTTGTATGTGGTTTATCTTTTCATTTTCTTAGCACAGAACAAAAGTTTTTAATTTTAATGAAATCCGACTTACCAACTTTTTCTTTTGTGGATTTTGCTTTTGGTGTAATATCTAAGAACTCCTCACCAAACCCAAGGTTATCTAGATTTTCTCCTGTGTTATCTTCTAGGAGTTGTATAGTTTTACATTATACATTTAGGTTTGTGATCCATTTTGAATTAATTGTTGTGAAACGTGTAAGGTCCGTGGCATAGATTCATTATTTTGCATGTGGATGTCCAGTTGTTTCAACACCATTTGTTGAAAAGATCATCCTTTCTCCATTGAATTGCCTTTCTTCCTTTGTCAAAGATCAGCTGGGTGTATTTCTGTGGGTCTATTTCTGGGCTCTGTGTTCCATTCCATTGATCTGTTTGTCTGTTCTTTGGCCAGTACCACATTTTCTTGATTATAGTAGCTTTATAGTAAGTCATGAAGTTGGGTATTTCAGTCTTCTGACCGTGTTCTTTTTTGTCAGTATTGTGTAGGCTATTCCGGATCTTTTGCCTTTCCATATAAACTTTAGAATCATTTGTTGTTATCTGTAAATCTCTTGACTTTGAAGTAGTATCTCATTGTATCTCATAGTATCTGATGTTGAGCTACACTTAGAGGCCATTTGGAGAAATGCCTATTTAAATCCTTTGCCCATTTTTTTCTTAAATTAAAAAAATTAGAAAAAACTTAATTGTAAAATATACATAAGATGAAATTTACCATCTTAACCATCTTACCCATTTTACATTCACATTGTTGTGCAACTAATCTACAGAACTCTTTTCATCTTGCAAAACTGAAACTTTATACTCATTAATTAAGCAACTCCCCATTTCCCTCTCCCTCCAACCACCCTTCTACTTTCTGTCTCTGAATTTGTCTACTTTGGTACTTAATATAAGTGGAATCATACAGTATTTGTCTTTTGTGACTGTCTCATTTCACTTAGCATTATATCCTGTGTCAGAATTTCCTCTTTAAGGCTGAATAGTACTCATTTGTTTGTGTATACCAAATTTTATTACTTCATCTGTCAGTGCACACTTCCACCTTTGTCCATTGTGAATAATGCTACCATGAATGTGAGTGTACAAAAATCTCTTTAAGACCTTGCTTTCGGGACACCTGGGTGGCTCATTGGTGAAGCATCTGCCTTCAGCTTGGGTCCCAGGGTCCTGGGATCAGGTCCCGCATCGGGCTCCTTGCTCAGTGGGGAGCATACTCCTCCCTCTGCCTGCTGCTCCCCCTGCTTGCGCTTGCTCTCTCTCTCTCTCTCTGACAAATAAATAAAAATCTTAGAAAAAAGAAAGATTTTATTTATTTGAGAGAGAAAGCAAGTGCACACGCATGGGTGTGCATTGGGGGAGAGGCAGAGGGAGAGAATCTTCAAGCCCACTTTCTGCTGAGCACAGAGCCTGGGGCAGGGCTTGATCTCAAGACCTATGAAATGATGACCTGAGCCAAAATCAAGAATCAGACATTTAACTGACTTAGCTACCCAGGCGCCCCTCTTCTAAGAGTTTTTATAGTTATAGCTCTTATATTTAGATCTTTGATCCATTTTTCATTAATTTTTGTGTATGGTGTGAAAGAGGGGTCCAACTTCATTCTTTTGCACGTGGATATCCAGTTTTTCTAGTACCGTTTGTTGAAGAGGCTGTTCTCTCCCCATTGACTAGTCTTGGGATCCCTGTTGAAAATCAAATGTTGCCTGGATTTATTTCTGGACTCTCAGTTCTCTTCCATGGATCCATGGATCTGTCCTTATGCCAGCACGACATTGTTTTAATTCCTGTAGCTTTGTGGTAAATTTCGAAATCAGGATATATGAGTTTTCCACCTTTGTCCTTCTTTTTCAAATGAGTTTGGCTGTTTGGGGTTTCTTGTAATTCCGTATGGATTTTAGGATCAGCTTTTTCATTTCTGCAAAAAGAGTCATTGGGATTTTCATAAGTAGTTTCTTTACACAGATGTTTTTGATTTATTTAGGTCTTTAATTTCTTTCAGACGTGTTTTATAATTTTCAGCATATAAGTTTTACACTTCCTTGGTTAAACTTATTCCTAAGTATGTTATTCTTTTTGATGCTATTGTAAATAGAATTATTTTCTTAGTTTCTTTTTAAAGATTGTTTATTACTAATACATAGAAATATAACTGATTTTTGAGTGTTGATCATAATGTCTTGCAACTTCACTGAATTCCCTCAGTGGCTTTTTGCCATTCTGATTAAATTGGTATATTTTTCTTTCATAAACCTCTGACCTAAATTAGTGGTCCTTTCAAGCACTTTACCTCTGTCCCTCTTTTTCTGTCTCCCTTTTATCCTAGTTGTCTTTTAACATCACTTTTTCAAATTTCTGTCTCCTCCAATCACTCATTCAGTGAATCTCAAGAATTCAGTGAGAACATGCTTGTGCACCACATTTTGCTAGGTGCTGTGACTGATGAATATGTGATGTGGTTTCTGCTCTGAAAAATGTGTTGAGAAGACAAATGAGGTGTGTAGAGACAGTGATACAAATTAGATTTCATGAAATGTGATGCAATTGACTGGATGCGCCATTATTTTCTGGACCACTAAGAAAAAATATGTAAATTATTATAAAGAGGGCATAATGGTAGATATTGACTGTAAATTCTATCATGATTTCAGAAATATTAAAGTATGAAAAAATAATTGTAGAATTGACAAAACACAATCTAAAATCAAGTGAATGGAATAGGCTGAGATCAGTACAGATTGAGATAATATTAAAAATAGCCCCCATTAGGGGTGCCTGTCTGGCTCAGTCAGTAGAGCATGTGACTGTTGATCTTGGGGTTGTGAGTTTGAGCCCCACGTTGGGTATAGTAGAGATTTCTTAAAAATAAAATCTTTTTTTTTTAAAAGATTTTATTTATTTATTTGACAGAGAGACAGCCAGCGAGAGAGGGAACACAAGCAGGGGGAGTGGGAGAGGAAGAAGCAGGCTCATAGCGGAGGAGCCTGATGTGGGGCTCGATCCCACAATGCCAGGATCACGCCCTGAGCCGAAGGCAGACGCTTAACCGCTGTGCCACCCAGGCGCCCCTAAAAATAAAATCTTAAAAAACGAGAAACAAAAAAATTGCCCCCATCTAACTGACTGTAACAGTATATCAGATATTCTGTGAAACTGTATGTTCTATCTGAATTTTATTCATTTTAGGAGCCATATGTATGTAAATATCTTCTAATAAATATCTACCTAATAAGTGGCAGGACCTAATTCAAACTCAGGCAGTTGATCTTAGAATGTGTACCTTTAACCATGCTAGCTGAATAGAAGATGTGAGGTTTTGTTTTGTTGTGTTTTGTTTTTTGCTGTTGTTGTTTTTTTAAGATGCAAGTTTTGAAGAATGAGTTACTGGAGTGAGAGAGAAGTTAGTATTCTTTTTTTTTTTTTTAAGATTTTATTTATTAATTTGACAGAGATAGACAGCCAGCGAGAGAGGGAACACAAGCAGGGGGAGTGGGAGAGGAAGTAGCAGGCTCCTAGCAGAGGAGCCTGATGTGGGGCTCGAACCCAGAACGCTGGGATCATGCCCTGAGCCAAAGGCAGACGCTTAATGACTGCGCCACCCAGGCACCCCAGAAGTTAGTATTCTGAATGCATTTTGAGACAGGAAAAAAGGGGAAAATGTATATGAAGTTGGAGAAAGGCTTTTTGACATTCTTTCCCCCTTTGTTTCAGTATTTTTCTTTCTCCTTTCTGACCTTCTCCCTTTCTTTTACTTATTTTCCTTATTAATTGGTTGTGAAACAGACTTGAAGTATTTATTTGCTGGATTCATTGGATAATAGTTTATATTTCCCTTTTTTCTCTGCAGAGTCAGTGTGATATAGTGCAGACCTGGACTCAGGAGCCAGAGAGACCTAGGTTCATATACTGGCATATCCAGGATTTGGCTTGGAGGCCTTGTTGGACAAGTTATGTTGTTGGACAGCAATCTTCCTGGGCTCCCATTTCCTCATCTTTAAAGTGGGACTAATAATGCCTATGGGGCAGTGTTCTTAGGTTTAGAGGTAAAATTATGAAGTGATGGTCACTTGTCTCACTATGCTTAATCAGTGATGTTGCCATTGTTATTTATAATTTTTTTTAGCTAATAACTAGTGAAGTGAACATTTTCTTTCTCTAAAAACAAAATGTAATTGGATTTTATATTTGATGAGGCTCTTTATTCTTTTCTCCCTCTTGTGAGTACTTGGCTCTTAGGGTACCTCTGCATGTAAGACAGGGTCCTGTGCCAGGAGAGATCTCTGATGTAATCGCTGTGGTTCCTCCCATGGATAGCATTCTGATTTTCTTATTGGAATTCCTTACAGCCTGGGAGAAATAGTAAGGTTTTCTAGGTCGGCTGACTCAGGCTGGAGTCAGGAAGAGAATTGGTTGACTTGACGTCTCTGGCCTCTTTCTGCAGAGGAGGAAGCTTGATGCTGTCTATTACTATATGCGCAGTTTAGCTGCCAGCAACCCTATCCTGACTGCCAAGGAGAGTCTCATGAGCTTGTTTGAGGAGACCAAACGAAAGGTGAGTGGGGATGCAGGCAGACTCATTCCTTCCTAAAAGAATGTGTTTCTCATAGTGCTTCCGTGTCCTCAGGGGAATGCCTTATAATATCCTCAGGGGGTCCATTGGGCTGTGCTGATGGAGTCAGTCAGCCCCTATGCAGAACCAAGCTCATCTTTAGGAGAGTTCTCCAGGGCCCTTGGGTGTGCATCTAGATTATGGAATTAATAACTTCTGTGAGACAAAGCAGATAATACTTTGCTATTTAGGGACTATAGTAAAGTCTTTACTTTTTATAACCCCTCGGCAACAAACAGAGATGAGGTGAGTGCCTCTTTTTATTAGCTAAATCCCAGGAGAGTCTGAGCTTATGTGTTTATATATTGTACAGGCAGAACAGATGGAAAAAAAGCAACACGAGGAATTGGAACTGAGCCCTGACCAGTGGCGGAAAGGAAAGAAGTCTACCTTCCGGCATGTTGGAGATGACACCACTCGCTTAGAGATCTGGATCCATCCATCACATCCCCGGTCCTCCCAGGGCACTGAATCTGGGAAGGATTCTGAGCAGGAGAATGGGCTGGGCAGCCTGAGCCCAAGTGATGTAAGTTCCTGAAGGTGATATAATGAGCAAGGCAAACTAAGTAAAAGTGGATGCCCCAGTACATGCAATTGGGAGGCACTGCACAGACATTTCCATGAATCCCAGGGAAGGTAAATCACTTCAGGCTTTCTGATGTCCTCCTCTCCTCCAGCTGCTTATCTTTATTATGTGCTTCCCTCTCTCACCACTATGTGGCACTGTAGAATTTAGTAAAACTAGTTTTTCTAAAGGAAGATCTTAGTATAGGATTTTTTGCTGCTTTGGTTTTGGAGTTACCAATATGATGCTTTAGGATTCTGTTGGGATTTTGTAAAGCTAGTAGGAGAGAGAGCATAGTAGGAAAACTAAAATGGCTGGTTCATTGTGCCTTGAGAGTAAAATTGATAGTGGAGTGGATGGTGGGGTGCGCTGGGAGCAATCTTGAAGGGTCATGCAGTAAATAATTTGACCTTTATCCTGAAGGTGGTAGGGAACTGTTGAATGCTTTCAGTAAGGAAGTAATTTGTCTGTACACATTTTAGAAATATAACTCTGGGGGCGCCTGGGTGGCACAGCGGTTAAGCGTCTGCCTTCGGCTCAGGGCGTGATCCCGGCGTTGTGGGATCGAGCCCCACATCAGGCTCTTCCGCTATGAGCCTGCTTCTTCCTCTCCCACTCCCTCTGCTTGTGTTCCCTCTCTCGCTGGCTGTCTCTATCTCTGTCAAATAAATAAATAAAATCTTTAAAAAAAAAAAAAAAGAAATATAACTCTGGCTGCTTTGTGAAAAGTTTGGAGAAGGGTAAGACAAGAAATAAGAGTAGGAGGGGTGCTACAATAATCCAAGTATGATGTGGAGAGGACCTGAACCAGGGAATGGCTCTGGAGATGGGGAGAAGTGAACAAATATGAGGTATATTGGTGAGGTAGAATCCAAAGAACTTGATTGGACAGGGGGAGCTGAAGGATAAGAGGAAGTCAGATGTGACATCTACCTGGGTGTTTCTGGTTGGAAACTGGGTGAATGCTGGTGTATTCCTTGAGATAGAGAATAGAGGTAGAATTGGTTTTAGGAGAAAAATGAGGAGTTTAGTTTTGGACGTGTTGGAATTTCTGTAGGACATTGAAGAGAGATTTAAAGGCTAACATATCTGAAGCTGGGGAGAGCATTCTGGATTAGAGGTGAAGATACTTGAAGGCATCCTCTCATAGATGGAATTGAAGTCATGAGAGTTGATTCAATCACTCGAGAAAAAAAACAATGATAAATAAGTTGAAGATCTAAGACAGAAAGGAGGTAGATGGCAGGGAGTGGTCCTTGCAGAGGATTGGAAGGGAGAGAAATCTGGAGCACAAGTGCAGGGATTAGCCTGAATGAGGGTGAGAGGATCCCTCTTTCTTATGCTTGAGGGAGAGGAGGAGTAGGTAATAGGGAGTCAGGTAAGTTTGTGGGTATTGTAGGAGGAAGATGAGGGAGGGCCTTTTTGATGCTTTTTTCTTTTTGAAGTTGGAGACACAGTTGTCTGCTAAGAATGAATCAAAGGCAGTGGGATAGGAGACTTCTTTGGGGTTTAACTTAAAATTTCCA
The DNA here is from genome assembly GCF_017311325.1 of Ursus maritimus. Lineage (NCBI taxonomy): Eukaryota > Metazoa > Chordata > Mammalia > Carnivora > Ursidae > Ursus > Ursus maritimus. The sequence continues at coordinate 44,684,714 of NW_024424897.1, read as the reverse complement.
TTTCTCTGAGGCGCCTAGGTGGCTCATTCAGTTGATTGCCCGACTCTTGGTTTTGGCTCAGATCATGATCTCGTGGTTGTGGGATGGAGCCCCCACGTCAGGCTCTGTGCTCATCACGGAGTTTGCTTGTCCCTCTCCCTGTGCTCCGCTTCCCACTTTCTCTTTCTTTCTCTAAAATAAATAAAATCTTAAAAAAATTTTTTTTCCATTTCTCTTCCTTTATCCTTCTTACTCTTTAGCTGTTTTCTGTATGACTTAGAAAGTAGTCATTACTTATAAATGAAACTTCCTAGTTTGTCATGTGCCATGGTTTGCATGGGGTGCTTCAAAGGAGTTGCCGCTACAGTAGACTCTTAGTTTGGATATTGCAGCCCCAATGGGAAGCCTATTTGAATAAGAGAGAAATTGTTCTACTGGGTTAGCTCCACTGTCTGTCTTTAGAATGAAAGCAACAGGGGCGCCTGGGTGTCTCAGTCAGTTGAGCATGGATTCTTGATTCTGGCTCAGGTCATGATCTCAGGGCCCACACCAGGCTTCACGCTCAGCAGGGAGCCTCCTTGATTCTTTCCCTCTTCCCCTCCCCTGTGCTCTCGCATGTCTCTCTCTCTCTCAAATAAATAAATCTTTTAAGTAATAAATAAAGTGCAAGTAACAGCAATTGGAGAAAGCATTTTATGGCTTTCTTTGACCTTCACCTCAAGATTGGGGAGTTTCCTTCATAAGAGTTAAGGTTATAACTAATATCCTATAGATCTCTCTCTTCCATTAGATATTTCATTGATTTCTAAGTAATGTGTTTATGAGTCTGTGTTTTTATTCTTTTTTTTTTTTTTAAGATTTTATTTGAAAGAGAGCAAGAGAGAGTGTGAGCACGAGCGGGGTGGGGGGGCAGAGGGGCAAAGGGAGAAGTAGGCTCCCTGCTCAGTGGGAGGTTTATCCCAGGCGGGTTTATCCCAGGACCCTGGGATCATGACCTGAGCCAAAGTCTGACACTTAACCAATGAGCCACCCAGGCGCCCCTAAGTCTGTGTTTTTATTCTTATTTGCATCTCAGAGAAGACGTTTTCAGCATATGGGCTGTCATTAGATCTATTAATTTTTATTAATTGTTTTATTTTTAATCGTATAAATAATATATGGATGTATTTTTGGTAGAAATTTCAAATAATTAGAGACACATACAGAGTAAAATGGTCATCCTTTTTTAAACTATTTGTGAAGTTGTTTTTATATTTTCAGCCTAATCATCATCCACCCAGGTGCCCCTATAGTTTGCTTTTTCAAGTTATGAATTGGACATACAGTCCATACATAGTCTTCAAAATCACCGTGCTATGTAAAAGCACACAGAAAAAAAGCCAGAGAGCTTAAGGGCAAGAAGGGGTTAGGGCACAATACTCCAAAATCATCAGTGACTTATTAAAAAAAAAAAAAAAAAAAGATATGAACCTAATAAGACAGTTGTGCAATTTTATACGTGTCTGTTGGTTAAGAAATACATAAATACTACTTTGAAAAAGAGATGAACTTTAGAAGCGGGCTTTAGAAGGATTGCAGCATGAGTGTTACTGTGAAGTGGTGGAAGGAGGGTTATTTGAAATTGGACGGGTAGATGTAACACCAGATGTGGATCGGTGTGGCTTAGAACGAGTTCATATGGTGAACTGCGGTAGCTGGTAGATATTTGGAGAGTGTGTGTGTGTTTTCTATTCCTGTGTAGTTCGGTTCAGCAGAGTGCAGTTTTCTGTGTTCACCCAATGTTCCTCATGAACAAAATCACACATAAGGAGATGCAGAATTTGTGCTATGCTCAACTTGTTCCCCAGTATATTTATCACAATGGAACAAAAATTTTCAAAACAAGGATTATAGCATAACTGTATTTCCACTTGTCTAAGACTATCTTTTTTTGGTATGTTCTTAGTGTGACTGAATGATATTTCATTATAAAGGTATATGTCATTTGTTTACCTTATCTGTGTAATTTATATATTTGCTGTGCGTGCTTGTTCATTTTAGTTGTCTTTTTTGGGTGATTAGCCTTACTAAACTTGCTCCTTTGACAATTCCTAGAGTTTCTAGCACACACTACTGAAATTCACATCCGTGAATAAGAAGCAGAAAGTTTGGCTTCAGGTAGTTGTTAGTAATGATAGTAGAGTCCCAACTAGTTTGTTTTCTCTTTGCCAAGCACGAGCTTTGGATCTCTCTCTAAATGGCTACAGGAGGTTAGCTTGTGGGTTGTTGGTTTTCAGCCTTGAGATGTGGTTTGGGTTGAACATGCTACCTGGGGAGGGACTGCCAACCTCAACTGTAAGTGGCATCCTTTTAAACTAATTGAGACTCATATTTAAACTCTACCCCTGCCAGCTAGGCTACTCAAATTCAATGTCACCAGGGTCTCAAGCATTTTTTATTTGGTGGATGTGCCTTCTGCTGTACCTCAGCTCCCTTTGGAAATCAGGAAAGGGTTACTGCTCAGCAAATGAGTTTTTGCAGATAGGGAGTTAATTAAGGAGACTATAGCATCAGAAACAGTTTTCACACTGAGAGGCCAGGATCTCTGATGAAACTGCTCTGTTCATATCTTCAATAGAATGTAACACAAATCTGTCTATTGGGGAAGAATGAGCAAATGAGAATAGGGGCCATTGATAGAGCTGAAACTTCAGTGACTTCTCGTGTTTTGACATGATTTGATTTACCATTCCCAGCATTTTCCCCAACTGACTGTGGTTACTATACCTACAGCGTGTTTGGTGCTATGTGTAGAAAATGTCTTTAGGTAATGAGATGTCATTGTATGTTTGGCCGACCTCTTGACAAATCTTTCTTCTCTTTCACCTTTCTAAATGTGTTTTGGGGTTCAGACTGGACTGTACCTCAGTAGCTCCTAATACCTATTGTTCAGCCTTTCCTTATTTGAATCTCTTATTTCACCCACCAAATGGTTTTTATACCATACCAATATTTATTTTATTTCTTTGCATAGTATTTTTTTCCAGGCCTTGTTTACATCCAGAATTTACTGCAGTTACTCTTGAGTTTTTGGAGTAGAGGGCTGCTTCTGGGTCCAGTGCTTAACCAGACTAAAGTTTACTTTACCTGTCCTAATGTGCCAGTTTTGTGCTAGGGTTGTAAAGATGAATATGGCATTATTATTACCTCAAAGAGCTTACTTAGAGTCTACTGCATGGGTCAGCAAGCTTTTTCTGAAAAAGGCCAGGTAGTTGATATTTGAGGCTTTGTAGGCCATATGGTCTCTGTTAACAACTACTTACCTCAGCTGTTGGGGTGCTAAAATAGCCATAGACAGTACAGAAATGAATGAGCATGGCTGTGTTCCAGTAAAACTTTATTTACAAAGACTGGTGCCAGCCTGCCTCTGGCCTCTGGGCCTAGTTGCCAAACTCTGATCTGGTGGAAGTAATGGCCACATAAACAGAATGTTTCAGTATATAGTTAGTTATTGTCATCTGTGGTAGTTATGTGCTAGAAAGTCACCACAGACACTGAATTAGTGAATACTAAACCATTGCTCTTTTTTTTTTTTTTTCAGAATTTTCATTTATTTATTTGACAGAGAGAGGGCACAAGCAGGCAGAGCAGCAGGCAGAGGGTGAGGGAGAAGCAGGCTCCCTGCTGAGCAAGGAGCCCAATGTGGGGTTCGATCCCAGGACCCTGGGATCATGACTTGAGCTGAAGGCAGATACTTAACCAGTTGAGCCACCCAGGCGCCCCTGAACCATTGCTTCTAAGGGAAATACAAGGTTAGGTTTCTGTGAGCCTCTGGTTATAAGAATTTCATCAAGTGATCAGTGCATACGTTGTTTTTTGGTTTTTTTTTGTATGTTTGTTTGGTTTTGAGAGAGAGAGAGTGGGGAGGAGAGGCAGAGGGTGAGGCAGAGAAAGAATCCTAAGCAGGTCCCATGCTTATCGTGGAGCCCAAAGCAAGGCTTGATCTCATAACCCTGAAATCATGACCCGAGCCAAAATCAAGAGTTGGACGCTCAACCGACTGAGCCACCCAGTGCCCCATAACCTTGTTTTATGTAGGTTTCTGTTTATAGTCACTTTATTTAATGTATATTGTTGATTCATTAACACTGAACTCATGGCTGATGCCACTGTAACTTGTGCCCAAACAGACACACATTTTCTCTGTAAGGCACATCACAGCCTTCTTGCACTTAGGAACACAAGAACACTTCAGCGCTATGCTTGGAGGCCATTTTAAACAGTGAAATCACCAGCAAAAAGCACAGAAATGTGAAAAACATGGCTCTAAATAGACCATGAAAAGGGCACTTGCTTAAAGTATGAGAACTTGGACAAGAAGGCAGAGTCACCTTGTTGAACCTCAGCTGGGAACATGTTTATCAGGCGACTTGAATTTTTTGCCCCTCTGGGTATGTCCATGAATGACTGCGAAAGCACCATGGGTATTGATTTTGGTGTTACTAATGAGTTTTAGCAAGTAGCTGAATTCACAAATACAAATCCACAAATAATGATGACCAAGTATATTGTGGTAAGTGTCGTGAGGGAGGTATGCATTGGGTACTTTAGAAGCACAGAGAAGAACACTTGGTTCAGTCCTGGTGGAAGTATGGGTTGTAGTGAGGAAAAGGAGAGTGACTTTGGAAGGCTTCCTGGAAGTTAACTAGGCCAAATGAGAAGAGAGTGTTCCAAGTGGAAGGAACAGCATGGGCAAAGACAGAGGAGGTGTGACACAGCGGAGGGGTTGCAGGGTATCTAAATCTATGATAATTTGGAGGTTCATCTGAGAAAGTTGGAGTGGAGGAGAGACTGAGCCTTCTGCGGAACACTTTCTAGTTTGGTGCATTGGTATATATGGGTAGTGGTCAGTGGGCTGGGCCCAAATAATGTACTTCTGGATTCTGGAAGTAATTTGTTTCTGGAATTTCTCATTGTTTACTTCTCATGTCTGCATTGTTAATTCAACAAAAGCAGTACTGTTTCATTCATTAAATTAAGTAGAGTAGAAATTGACTGAATTTTTTGCCCCACAGTTTGTTGATTAAAATTTGAGGGCTACTCTTTTAGACGGTGCTTTGGGCATTCCAAACTCAAATATGCAGAAGATATTAGTGTTTCTTTGTGTCTTGGTTGTTGGAGGAAATTGCCAGTGGCTTCGATTAAGTAGAGCAAACCTTGTTTTCTTTTCATTTTGATATTTTTATTGCTTTTAAAAATTTATGAAGCCAGGGTGCTAGGTGGCGCAGTCAGTTTAGCTTCCAGCTCTTGGGCTTGGCTCAGGTCCTGATCTTAGGGTCGTGAGATCGAGCCCTGTGTGGGGCTCTGTGCTCAGCCCAGGGTCTGCTTGGGATTCTCTTTCCCTCTGCCCTTCCCCCTTCCTCCCTCTCTNNNTCTTTCCCTCATTCAGCTCCCCGCCCTCCCTGCGCCCCCCCCCCAAATCAATCAATCTTTTTAAAAATTTACAAAGCCAACACATCCTTATTGTAAAAAATATGAAAATGCAGATAAACAATGTGTTTTTACCATCTAGCAATAATTACTGTTAACATCTTAGGGTATGCTTTTCCTGCGTGTTTACGCAGGGCACAGCACTTAGATTGGAAATGTCTAATGCCCATTAACCTGGGAAGTCAGAAGAGACAAATCCATGCCTAATTGTCAACTCAGAACTTGATTGGAAAAGTAGTACTCTAATTTCTGAAGTCAGCGTAGATACTGTATCTTGCTTTTTATCCAAGTAGCACAATTAGAATGACACTGTAATGTCCTCCCTCTCCTGTGTAAAGAGAAACTTCTTAAGCCACATGAATAAGGAAGAAGAACTTCAAGAAAGATTAGACATCTAATAGGACTGATTATTGTTTTGAAAGATTAGTCTGAAAAGGGTCCATTTCATGGGGAAACATCTTCAACTAGTGATAAATTGGGGCATGATGGATTAATTTGAGGCTCCCCTGGGCATAGAAACTTGTGACTTTGTTTGAAAAGCTGGGTTCTAGTTGGAAAAGTTTCTAGGTAGCAGAGTTGGGGTTGGCTTCTAGGTTGGTAGGAATAGGTCTAGCAGAGGAGTGATTGCCTTTTTAAATATTTTATTTAAGAATAGATAAAAGGTTTTGTGTGTGTATAATGTACTCACACACACACACACACACACATGGTTTTCTCCCTTCTTTTACACTATTAATGGTATATCACACACAGTTATTCATCTTTGCTTTTATTTCCCCCCCTCATATTACTGTTGGATTTGGGAGATACTTCCATGAGTGCTTGACTATAGGTCTATTGTGTCTCTCTTAGAGTCTGGCAGCTTGATAGATTTTATTAATTTTGTCCATATCCACTGATATGTCAGTGAGAGGATAGTGCAGAGTTTAACAGCTTGGGCTTTGGGAAGGCCTAAGTTCAAGTCTTAGTTTTATCGGTTATTAGCAATGAGGCTTTAGGCATGCACTTCAGTGTCTTCATATTTTATTTTATTTTTATTTCATTTCATTTCATTTCATTTATTTTTATTTTATTATTATTTTTTAAGATTTTATTTATTTATTTTGACAGAGAGAGACAGCCAGCAAGAGAGGGAACACAAGCAGGGAGAGTGGGAGAGGAAGAAGCAGGCTCCCAGCGGAGGAGCCTGATGTGGGGCTCGATCCCAGAACGCCGGGATCACGCCCTGAGCCGAAGGCAGACGCTTAACGACTGCGCCACCCAGGCACCCTGATTATTATTATTTTTTTAAGTAGGCTCCATGCCCAGCGTGGAGCCCAGTGTGGGGCTTGAACTCATGACCATGAGATCAAGACCTAAGCTGAGGTTAAGAGTCCGACGCTTAACTGACTAAGGCAGGCAGGTGCTCCGGTTGCAGTATCTCATTTATTTATTTATTTATTTATTTATTTATTTATTTATTTATTAAAAAAGATTTGTTTACCCATTTGAGAGAGAGAGAGAATGAGCAGTGGGGGAGAGGGAGAGAGAGAATCCTCAAACAGACTGCCTGCTGAGCACAGAACCCAACATTGGGCTTATTTCCACAACCCATGAGATCATGACCTGAGCCGAAACCAAGAGTGGGATGCTCGACTGACTGAACCACCCAGGCGCCCTTGGTTGAAGTATTTTAAAGGAAATCCTGGATAATGCATCATTGCAACCCTACATATTTCACTTCTGTACACGCCTTTTAAAAAATAATGCACATTGGGGCGCCTGGGTGGCTCCGTCGTTAAGCGTCTGCCTTCGGCTCAAGGCGTGATCGCGGAGTCCTGGGATCGAGCCCCACATCAGGCTCCTCCGCTGGGAGCCTGTTTCTTCCTCTCCCACTCCCCCTGCTTGTGTTCCCTCTCTCGCTGGCTGTCTCTCTCTCTGTTAAATAAATAAATAAAATCTTAAAAAAAAATGCACTTTTTCTTATGTACCACAGTGCCATTGCCGTGTCTGTCCATGGCATCATTTGGTATTTGATGTATAACTTTATTTCCCACATTATCTAACAAATGTCTTCTTAGAGTTGGTTTGTTCAAATCAAGTCCTATACATTATGTTTGATTGTTCTGTCTCCTAACTTTCTTTTAATCAAGAACAATCCTGCCTTCCCTTTTAAAAACGTTCTTTGTGTCATAAGCTTGTTAAAGAAGCCTGTTAGTAGGTGCGCCTGGGTGGCTCAGTCTGTTAAACGCCTGCCTTTGGCTCGGGTCGTGATCCCAGGGTCCTGGGATCAAGTCCCACATCAGGCTCCCTGCTCATCAGGGAGTCTCCTTCTCCCTCTGCCCCCGAACCCTGCTTGTGCTCGCGCACTCTCTCCCCCTCTCTTGGTCTCTCGCAAAAATAAATAAATAAAAAATATATTTTTAAAAAAGAAGCCGGTTAGTTGTCCTGTAGAATTCCCACATTCTGGATTTGTCTTTGTTTCCTTGTGGTATCATTTAACCTTTTCTTCTATCCCTCATATTCCTCTAAATGAGAGTTAGCTCTAGAAACTTGGTTAGATTTGGGTTCAGCCTTTTTGGCAAGAGTACTTCGTAGGTGGTGCTGTGTGCCTCATTTTGCCCTGCATTAGGGGGTGTCTGATTATCTCACTTTTAGTGACACTGAGACTAATCAGATGGTTCAGGTGGGCCAAATAGTAGATGTTTGCTTGTTTTGTTTTAAAAGTTCAATCAGTTGCCAGCTAATTTACAAAAAAATCCAGATCTGGCAACGATTTGCCAGAGCCAAGTAGCACCCCTTTTGATCAGGCTTGTGTTCTCCAGTTTAGCCCGACCCTCTCCCCCCACCCTCCTCCTGTACTTACATATGGCTCACTTTCGTCACCTACCTTGTCTCTGTAGGCATTTGATTTTGTGATCAGTGCTTTCAAAGTGCCGCCAAAATGGGTTATCGCAATCTAGGCTTTTAAGTTGTTTCTCAGAGATTGTTTAGGATTGGCAAATCCCTCCAATCAGGCCTCATTTTGGTCACAGTTTGGATATGTCTTAATCATTGGACCATAAGTGTTGTTTTGGTTTTTCTTTTTCTTTTTTGGGGGGTGGGGGGGGCAGAAGTGTTTTGTTTGGCTTCACGTGGTATTGCCTTTGGTGTTCATCCAGAAACTAGTTAGCAGTATGTCCTGCTACCAGGCTGGTTCCCTCTTCGTCTGCAGTCTAGTAGTGAGCCTAAGGAATCTGAAGGTATCGCTTCTGTTTCCTGATGAAATTTGTACCTCTGGGAATGGAGGCCTACACACACAGCTCTGGGACAGTGTCTTTCCTCAACATCCTGTTGCAGCCAAACTTGGTGAAAAGTGAGAAGTTACTCTGCCTAAGCGTGTGAACTGAAAAGCTTCAGGCTGTGTTCTAGTAAAGTCTGAATGCCACCCACCAAACCAGTTGATTAGAAGTAAACTTTTCTTGGGCACCTGGGTGGCTCAGTCAGTTAAGTGTCTTCCTTCAGCTCAGGTCATGATCCCAGCATTCTGGGATCCAGCCCGACATCAAGCTCCCTGCTTAGCGAGGAGCCTGCTTCTACCTCTCCCTCTGCTTCTCCCCCTGCTTGTGTGCTTGCGCTCTCTCTCTCTCTCTCTCTCTCAGATAAATAAAATCTTTTTAAAAAATGCAAATCAAAATAATAAGAAAACATTTAAAAAAAGAAGAGAAACTTTTCTTGTCTTTCATAGTTTTCTCTAACCCCAGGCTTTTTAGTTGTTATCTGAAATCTCTGGCAGAGTGAGAACCTTGTTTCTCTAGGCTTGGAAATCATAGCTTCTGCCTGAAACTTTGCATGCTGCCCCTGCCTGAATCTCATGTGTCCATGTTTCCATGGTGTTTTTTTTTTTTCCTTAGAGGGTGCTATTATAAGTTGAGAATGGTGATTTTTTCTTTCTGACTGAATGCATGGCTCTGGGAGGCTGGATAGTACGTGAGTATATTTTTTCTTGCATTTAATCAAGAGTCCAGCAAAGTAAACATTGGCCAACAAAGGAGTTCAGCTTCACTGTGAGAAACCCAGGTCAGGTGACCTGTATCACAGAGCTTTCCCATGCTCAACTTGCTATATTTGTTTGAAGGCTTTTTTATTTTTAAAGTGTGTTTTGCAGGTGGCATTTTCTTCAGACCATTCGTCTTGTTTTTCAGTGCCCCTTGCATAGTCTGTGCACCTGAGCTGCTGCTGCTTGCTGCTGCTGCTGCCACCACTGCGCTGAAAAAGCTGTGATGTGTGGGTGGTACACATCTAATACCTCCACCCCCCCCCCTCCCAACTGCCCCATGAACACAGCTATAGGGCAGAGCACAGTTTTAGAAGGTCTGCTTTCTTGGGCAAGATGACTCGTCTTGGAGCGTTAGGTCCTAGTGTGGTATCGTACACCCTTAGGTTGGCACTTCCAGAATTAGCGCCATCAGGTACAGCTCAAAACTCTTGGCCTCATTTTCTCTGGATGGCATAAGCATTGATTTGATCAATAGTGAGAGAAGAATTGAGTCTCTTTGCTAATAGGTGAATGTTTTTATGTGTGGTAACTCGATTATTTCATTGCCCCATCATTATCAAAGCAGAGAAAGTTAGCTTAATTTTTTGACCTTATAAAGATAACCTATCTGCAGGGTGGGTACCATTCCGTTTTGCAGGGTTGCTGTGGGAATTACATGAATATCATGTCATTTATATAGCCCTTTACTTTCGTGAAGTAGTTTATAGCCTGTGCCTTATGTCGTACTCCTCCACCCTAGAAGCTGTTTGAAAGTATTCTTCTGTGAACTGAGATTTGGCAACATAGGGTGATAGGATTTCATAAAGTCTCTTGATGGAGGAAGAGGCTACAGGTTGGCTCTCTTTTTCTCAGGCCTTAGGAAGCAGAACTTGGTGAGATTGCTTCAGAGGTAGAACCAACTGGGTTTTTCAGATATTCATAACGTGTTCTGTGAGAAAGAGCCCCTAACAGGCAAGGACTGGTGCTGCTTGCCTGGATCATTGCTGGACTCTGGGGCTGATGTCTTTCTTTGTCTCTTTGTGGTTGGCAGTGAGTGGAAGTTTCTCAAAGTACATTGGCCCTACCTATAAACCCTTAACGCCCATATGACCTCGGTCACCAAACCACTTCAGGGCTTTATTTTTATCCTAGCCGTTTCGTTTCAAGATGTGAGGTTGGTTTCTTTCCTCTAGCAGAGCAAAGTTCTCTGGGGGAAGAAACAGAGTGCCAGGGTGCAGTTGAGGCTGGTTAAACACCAAAACCACACTCTTCATCTTTCTGGGCTTGAGACGTGACATAAGCCATGCTGCAAACACCAGCTTCCACACTGTGAAGAAACCTTGTCAGATACTAACTTCATTTATTTTTGTGTGTGTGTTTGGTTTGTATTTTTAGACGAATAAAATGTGGGGAAAAAGAGGTGTACGTCCCCGTTCTGCTCTAGCCAGAAATTCTAAGAATGGACACTGTTAAAATCCAGTATTTCCGAGCTTCAGGTTTTTCATCTTCCCCAACAGTGTTGATGAGAACTCTCACAACTCACCAGGTCTCAGGAAACCGGATTACCAACATATCCTGTTCGCGTGCATGTGTGTATTCTGTGTTACCCACAGGCCACTTTCCACCCCACGTGACCTTTAGTTACCATCCGGAAAGTCAGGACCCAGATACCAGTCAGAATTTCCAGGCTTTGGTTTGGTTTAGACATTTTAGAAAATGTTAACAGTAGTAGTTTTACAGAGACTTTCTGAGTGGCACACATAGTGACTAGGAAGTAGCACATCCTGAGAAGACGGAGAAAGGCTGTACCGGTACTCTTCGAGAAACGTGTTGGAAAAGGAGCATTCAGGAGAAAACTTGCAACCAAAATGCACAGGGAGGAGGAGAGGACAGGAGAGAATTATTTAATTAATTAGAAGTAAGTAATGCCCCAGTTTTTAGGTTTTAAGGCTAACTTCTGAAGGTCTTATTATATTAATTAAAATTGTAGTACGCATTATTAAAGTTGTTTATTACACACTACATCACATTTTATTTTAATCAGCGTCTCTCAGTGTGGACAGACTGTAGTGACTCAGGTAATGCTCTAGAACAGGGATGGGTAAAAGACTGCCAGTGGCCTGCAAGCTATGAGTGGCTTATAACATACTTACATAAGGACTTGTTTAAAAAGAAGAACATGTGACAGAGATGTATGTGGCCCACGAGGCCTAAACGATACACTGTCTGACCCTTTACGGAAAGAGTTTACCCACCACTGCTCTAGAATGGGAAGGGTGAAGGCAGTTAATACAGTGGCGGTCCTTCACTTAGGGCATTGATTGTTAATAAGGGTGTTATTGCCTTTGGTGGGGGGCCCTTCCTCATTTTGTGGGACTGTCACTGCAGGATGTTTAGCATTCCTGACCCTGCCCGCTGGATACCAGTAGTGGTCCGCACACATTTCCAAGCACTCCCTGGGAGGAGTGCTGCTGTTCTGGTTGAGATTCACCGATACAGGAGCTGGATGAGATCAGAAACACCTTGTTAAGGTTTCGTCTCTCATTTCCTCTCAATTAGAGAGACAGGTTTGGGTTTTGGCTCTTCGTGGCATAAGGATTGACCATGGTGAGAGAGAATGTGAGTAACTTGTGGAACAGGGAGGGTGCTCAGTAGGGTAGAATAAAATGGTTTTAAGGAAGCCATTGAATGAATATGTTGCGTGTTCACCCTTAAAGAATTGTTGAGATTGATGTTTAATTTATGAAAGCTTTGTTTTGATGTTGCACGTGCTTTGTAAAGCATGTTCTCTGTATGTGAGAGGAAGAGTGGCCATCTTTGGCCTTAATGTCCAGATGATTTTGAGATCTGTGGGAATCTGTATGGTATACTTGAGAGACTTGTTCAAAGCCGATATAAGGACATAGTTTTGGCATCTTGTGAATAACCTGATATCCAGACTTAAGCCAGAACTCTGGGATTGGAGAATTTTCCAGCCTGGGAGAGTTGACTGAGAAAAGTCCTCCTTTGGCTTCTTACCAAGTTAGACAAGGGAGCAATCAGTTGCTGAGTTCTAGCCAACTGGAATGTATGTGAGGGTGTACTATAAATCGTCCCTTAGGATCCAGCTCCTGCTCTGTGAAGAGCCGTCCAAATAAGAATGAGACCCTTACACAGGATCCTTGTCACTCTGCCGCTGCTTTAGGAAGGAATAGAGCAGTGGTTTGATGTTACTGTGGGAGCAGCTCACTTTATATAGAAACGTACTGCACGTTGTGTGGGTCAAGACATTGCACTGACCTTTTCGTTTTCCCCCTGTTGCCTTTCTCACCAATTTCCTATATTGTTTTTTATTTCTGACCATACTCTTGGGGAGATGTATCTGCAGTTCTATCGTTCTGTAATCCCTCTCTACTCTTAAAGGTTCCAGAATTTCATCCGTCTACTCTTTTTTCACTGTCTTGGATGTAATGTTTGGGCTAAGATAGAGAATATGAAAAAGTTGTTTTCTTGGCTGGGGATCTTTTCCCAGTCGGCAGACTCTTTGTTAGGCTTCAGGGGGAAACTCCAGGTTTCTCCCTCCTCTTGGAAGCCTTTCACTTTACTCATAAATATTTAATATTGAAGTTACTGCTCAGTTTTATTTTTCCAAGTCTTACTATATAGACATTAGACCAGAAGGAACTCAAAATACTATGGAGACTCTTTCTGATGCTTGAGTCTCTCTAAAGTGTATTTACCACACATTTTTATTTTTGAGAGCTTCAGTGATTTTTCCAGTTGTCTGTCTGCCATCTGTCCACTGATCAAGAGCTTTATTGAGTATCTGTTATGGAAATCACTAGGCATCTCCTACTATTGTTCTTTCCATGTAATTCATGCCTAGAACCATCAGAGAACTGTGTACATGGGCAACATATTGTCCCCAGTAGTGTTGCTTTGACCGAATTATACTTTGGTGTAAGATCGTCAGCCTGTATTAAGACAAATAATAATAAAGAGGTCTAGGGAATCATGGCTATTTGTTTCACATGGTATCTTCTTTCTGGAAACCCATGGGAGAAATTTCTGCTTTTAGTATCCGAGATAGTCGTGCTGCGTGAGTTTTTTTTTTTTTTTTTTAACTTCATGCACATTTATGAGTTTGTTTTGAAGAATAATTCTGTCTTATTTGTCCCAGAGGTTAGTGTCAGACTTGTTACTTCCTTTAATAAACGTGAAGGACGTTCTGCTATGCGTTTGGTGTCATGTCCTTACTGCTAGCGACTGCTGAGTTTTTCTCTTTTGTTCCTCTTTCTTGTTTTCAATTTATTTTATGCTGCAGTATAGTATAACACCTTCATATGTTGCCTTAAATAACAGTTTTATATGGACATTCTCCTCTTTTTCTCTCACTTATTCAGTTGTAAAACCTCCTTCTGAGGTCAGCTAGTCCTTTCTGAGGGGATCAAGGTTTTCCCTGTCCCACTCAGGTTCTTTCTGTAAATATTTAGGGAGTACGTTTATATGTTAATCATTATCCTAGGCACTGCACACGGGAAGGTGAATGATACTGATCTTTCCTTCAAAGATACAGTCTAGTAGGAAGAACAGATATGTAAAGAAATTACAAATGCAATAATGGATGGGGCGCCTGGGTGGCACAGCGGTTAAGCGTCTGCCTTCGGCTCAGGGCGTGATCCCGGCGTTACGGGATCGAGTCCCACATCAGGCTCCTCCGCTATGAGCCTGCTTCTTCCTCTCCCACTCCCCCTGCTTGTGTTCCCTCTCTCGCTGGCTGTCTCTATCTCTGTCAAATAAATAAATAAAATCTTTAAAAAAAAAACAACAAATGCAATAATGGAAATATGTACACCATACAGGAATAATACAGAGGAGAAAGACATTGACTCATGATGACCGGGGAAAACTACCTAGAAAGGTGATCTGTCCTTACTTTTGAAGGGTGAAAGAAGTTCTTTAGGTAGATGGGAGTAGCCAGCTCTTCTGGCAGAAGGAACAACGTAGATAAAAATATGGTGTGGTTACAAACTGCAAGTGGTTGCTCCTAGGATTCCTAGCCAAGAGTCTATAATTAGAATATCTTAGGCCATGGTAGAGACGTCCAAATTGATGCTGTTTAATCAGTCAGCTGGAGCTGAAGATTCATCACAAAGTAGATACTTCGGGCTTTTGATTTGGCCCAACCTTAGAAGTGGATCCTTCAAATCGTTCTTCTCTGCTTTATTTTCTGCATTAGCAAAAGTTGAGTCATCCTAAAGTCATGCCTTCCATCATTCTGGGAAGCTTTCTGAGCCAAGGCCAGTTTGGCTTAGGAGTAAGTTATGTTTTGTGTTGTAACCATTGGCAACAAGTCCTCTTCTTGCCCTGCACATGCACAGTAGGACTGCAGCTACTGAAGCACATGGGAAAGAGGAGCTGGGATGATACCCTCTGTGGATTTATGTTTTTCTGGGGTGTGTCTTGGTAAGGATGCTAAAACTTTACTTTGTCTAATAAGATTCTGAGCTGACTTGTGCCATAGATCTCTGAGAGATACTGGGTCCTAATTTGTAAAGCAAACTATGTGTAAGTCAGTTGACATTCTCTGTGAAGAATTTTTTTGGGCAGATTTTCCTTTAGACTTCTGGACAGATCTGTAAAACAGTATGGCTTTTAAAATACTTCGACGTGACACGTTTCAAAAGGTTGAATAAGGCACTGATAGATGCCCTCGGTGTTTCCAATAAGCTGTCCCTTGTGGCTAATGGAGACTAGGACTTACATCTTCTGGAATACATTCCAAAATTGTTTATTTCTGTGGACACATTTCTTAGTCTCTTTCTTTGTTTGTACATCTGTAAAATAGGGCTATAGTTTACATCATCAACAGATGTGGTATTTGACACCAGTGTAGCTTTCTGCACTTAGATGGAGTCCCAAACTTTTAGCACAGTCACCTTCATTTCTACCACCTAGGAGTTAGAATCTTGGTGTGGGGATTAGGACATATGGGGCAAGGGGTCGTTGGCTATGGAGTAGAGGCTTAGGTGGAATAGCAGAAAAGATTGTGGTAATTAAAAAAAACCTTTCATTACAAAATAATATACATACAGAAAAGTGTATGTATCAGAGCCGTACAGTGTAATAAGTTGTCACAAACTAAGCATACGTGTGTAACCAGCAGAGTTTAATTGGTGTTTGACTCATGTTACCTTTGTTCTTCCTTTTTAACTCTAAACTCCCGATTTTCCCTATATGTTTAATAGTAATAGTGATGGGGATTGAGCATTATAGATAAATTAGGAAGAAGTGAATGCTCATGTTTTCCCTTGCTCATGCTTTCTGGTATGCCTAAGATTGATTTCTCATTGTTGAGAGAAGAAAGGAGAATTGGACGAAAGATAAGAGATTTAAAGGTGTTTGCCCTGTTTTTTGAACTAGATATTTTGGGTCTGGGAACAAGCACAGAAGCGACATGACTGACAAAAAACTAGATGGAAGCAGGCCTTGCCTTCAGTCACAGCAAAACTGAGTCTCTCACCAAAAGTGCTGTGGTTTTTGACCTTAATGTTGAACTATCTGGCTGTGGGGGGTTGGGAGGTGTGTGACATCATGGCCCACCTGCTTCTGGAGACACTTGGAGCCAGCTGGGATATGGAAAGCCAGAAGTTCTGTGCTGCCATGTTTATAGTCTTTGTCTGTGGTGTCCAGGTACATGCCAGGCTGTACCAGGTCATGTTGTCTGTGTGTAACCCATTTTTATTCTAACAGTTTTCTTCTCTTTTTGCTGCTAGCTGACAGTGAGGTAGAGGTGTCTCTGTTGATAAAGAACAGATACAGAAGTTTGCATCCAAACCTGAATAACCATTTTTAACTTGAAACACTTTTCCTAGGAGTTGATGCACCAGAATCCTTCCCTTATTTGGTGCCCTGCTTAAATCTGAAGCTTGCATGAGGTTGCCAGAGCTCTCTGTATGCTGATTATTTGCTTTTTGGTACCCACAGCAGAGTGGTTTGTGAAACCTTCTTTGTGACCACATCTTTCTTATAGTGAAGCTTTGTTCTCCTTTGGGTTCTTAGATTAGTTCTTGCTCCTCCCTTTCCTGAGAGATTCAGGGGTTTTCCTGTATTGTAGTAGGTGGGTAGGCAGGAGGGTATGTTTTCAGATATTTTTTTCTGGATTATGCACAGTCCCTTGATGATGGTGTGTGAATGTACATACATTCTTTAACTCTTGAAGAACTATTTCTCTATTAACCAGGCAGTTTGTGAATTTATTTAGAAAAAATGTTAGGGTTTTAATTTTACTAGTTCTATTACTGCTGTTTCACTGTTATGGAAAGCGAGGTTTTATTCACTTTTCTCTTTCTTCCTGTTGGCATTATCCTAGGGTGCATTTGTTAAGTGCTTCCACTAACTTGCAAGATATGATGTGGCCTGGAAGTATCTACTTCCCTTAATCTGTAAGACTTCTCAGTTGGTTTGAACTAGTGGTCTCTCAGTAAATGATAGCTGGAACCATTGGTGGGTTTTTGCTTGGGGTTGCTTTAGCTTTTGGCCTTTATAAACATCCTCCGTGGCTGTTTTGGTTCTGCCGAAAAGATTGCCTTCTTTAAAGATGGAAAGATTAAGAGCTCAGACTCTGGAGCCAGACTGCCTGGGTTAATGTTGGACAAGTCACTTAACCTGTCTGTTGCTCCATTTCCTCATCTGTAATATAGAAATCACCAAACTCACAGGATTGTCGTAAGGTTACATGAGTTAATAGACAAGGTACTTAGAATAGTGCCTTATGCATAGAAAGGGTGCTGTAGAAGTTTGGACTTTTATTATTAAGGTGCTTGGTGTGTCACACTTGTTTTGTTCAGCTGGAAAAACTTGAATTCTTATTATCTGAATTGTGTTTGAGTAGCCTGGGGTACTTTTATAAAGCACAGATAGCTCTGTAAATTCCACCCATCCTCAGTGGGGGGCTGTCCCCAAGCTTTCAAAAGGTACTGCCCAAGAAGGTGTTAGGTCACACTCCCCCCACTGTGTGGATTATAAGCTGGGTAGAGGAGTAGAATACTGGATAGGTTCTCCAGTTCTTTGTTCTCGTTGGCTGAGCCTTATTTGTACTTGAGAGTATGTCTTTTGCTCCTACCATATGTCAAGCCAGAAATTGTAAATGTATGGGTATTATAATCTTTGGAGCCAACTATCTAACATCCATCCATCTCTCCATATACCAGTCCATCACTGTTGATAATTCCTGTGTCCTGGGTTATAGAAATGAAACATTAAAGTACATCACAGTCTAGAGCTGTGCTGACCAGTGTGGTAGCCATATTGGCTATTTAGATTAATTAAAATGAAATACAATTAAAAATGTAGATTCTCAGTCACACTAACCACCTTTCAGATACTTATTACCACATGTGGCTAGTGGCTGCTGTATTGGTCTGTGAAGATAAAGAACATTTCTGTCATGATGGACCAAGTTCTAGGGACAGAGCTGGTCTAAAGACAAATGTGTATGTATGTAAGACATACTGTGATACACAGTATCAGAGAGGTGTATGAAATATTCTCTAAGCCTGCAGGATAAGATCAGGCTCAGCCTGGGGGTAGAGGGCTGGGAAAGCAAGGAAAAGTAGGACTTTATTAGATGTAGAAAGGCGTGGCAGCGGAAAGAACATGGTGCATTTCAGGCACCACGAATAATTCTTTGTTGCTGAAATACAGGCCATATCAGCAAGGGTGGAGACAGGAGGAGTAGCCGAAGACCAGACTAGAAAGGCCATTTGTTCCACCAAGTATTTATTGGTTACCTCCTATGAGCCCACTGTAGTGAACAAAATATATAAAGTCCTTACTGTCATGGTGTGCGTGTGTGTTTTTGTAAAAATTGGTGATAAATGCTATAAAAACAGGGTAAATGGGAGCAGTGGTTCTCAAACTTGTGTCCAAAAACCTGAGGAGCTTTTAAAAATCCCAGTTCTCAGGTCTCTCCCCGAGGTGTCACGCCCTTGCAAATTAAATCAGTGTTTGGGGATGGAGGCCAGGCATCTGTATTTTCAAAAGATTTGCATGCCATTCCATTGTGCTATAAAGTTGAGGAATCCTCAGACTGGAACATAAAACTGGGAGCATGCTTGGCACATTCAAGGGACAGGAGGCTACAGGAGTAGAGAGTGAGTATTGGATAGGACTTTTATAGGTTACTGAAAGGACTTTAGCTTTTTTCTTTCTTTCTTTCTTTCTTTTTTTTTTTTTAAGGTTTTAGTTTTAAGTAATTTCTATACCTACCCAATGTGGGGCTTGAACTCAGACCCCTGAGAGTGAGAGTCATATGCTCCACCACCTGAGCCAGCCTGGTGCCCGGATTTGTCTTTCATTTTGATGTTAACTGTGGTCTCTTTTGTCCAGTCTCGGGCCAGAATGTAGCAGAGGGAACTGCTGTTACTCAGCATCAGAACTCTGTTTTTCTTTGCATACCTTTGGGTTTTGTCAAATTATTCTCCAAAAAGAAATAGATTTAAATTCTCATAAATAGTGTTGAGTGTGTTACTTCCCTACAGCATTAATATTAGTACTGAGCTATTTTTCTTGAGGGTTTTGCGTGTAGCACCTGGATAGTCTGTTTAATCACTACAGATCTGTGTGTTTTATATGTTCTTCATCAGTCACTTACCGAATATGTACTAAGTACCAACCACCATGCTAGGTAGGCCATTTAAAAATATTGAAAGGAAATAAGAATATCCAAATTATCTCTAAAAATGAAATCACTGTTTCATTTGATTTGGGACTTTTTCTAAAGACTCATACTTGGTTCAGGGCCACTGCTGGTCTCTGTAGATGGAGTTATTTAGAACTAGAACCCCTGGGAGTTAGGGACAGGGATCATGAATGTCTTGAGTGTGGAATGACCATTTCTTTATCTTCCCTCTCTTCTCTGTCTTCACTGCCATTGGGTGATTACAGTAACTTCTTAATTGGTCTTCTGGCCTCCACACATTTGACTCCGGCCAACTCCCCCCTCTGCCCCCGCCAAAAAAAAAAACAACCGTAAAATTTCTAAACAGTAACTAGAATGCCCTTTCAAAAATGGAGGTTTTACTCATGTCACTTCCCTGTTCAACACTTTTCAGTGGTTTGATTAAGATCAGACTTTTTACTAAGGAGTACAACTTGACTCAGTCTATTTCTCCAGCTTCCCTCTTGCAGAATCACTCACCTGCTCATGCCAGTCTACCACATAGCACTCTTGGGACCACCACACATGCTGTTCCATTTACTTATGACACATAGGCAAGACTCTCTACCTGCTCCAAAACCAACTGTTTACTCAGCCTTCAGGTTTCAACCCAAGGATCTCTTCCTCTGAGATCTCTAGTGCCCCTGCTGTGGGAGTATATTGTATCCTGTATGTCCCTAATCATGGTACTTTATTATTATGTGACCCACAGAGCAGGGGTCATCTCTGCCTTTATTCTTGGTTCGTGCAGTGTCCTGTACATAGAAGGTGGACAGTTAGTTTTTGTTGAATGAATAAATGACCTTAGCACCCTTGCACTCCATCAACCCATTCATGAATAAGATGGGTGTGTGTGTATGTGCCTTTGGAGAACGGTTTTTCTGGTTGCTCACCTGATCACCAAGTGGAAGCTTCAGCCATTTCCTCTTCTCTCTCACTTTGTGCAGTGCAGACACAGGGTGTCCCAGCTCACCTACTTTTCGGGTGGATGGGCATGAGAGTTCCCAGGCGCTGAGAGAGATGAGTCAGAAAGAAGAGTCATTCAGAAAGTAGCCCAGTCAGAGCAACAGTGCTGCCCTTTGGCTGAACTTTCTCTCTTTCTCTGTATACCTTGAGATGTCAGGGTGGTGGCACTTTTGAGCTGGTTGTTATAGATTATTAGACTACAGCACAGGGATTCATAAACCTTAATCTGGCACTTTCCCTCGATTACAGATGTTTGGGGAAGTGTCCAGGGGCCCTCTGGCCTAAGTAAAGACTCTGTTGGCTTTGGATATGTTCTGTTTCCACTTGGTCACTTAGCCCCATAGTGTCATTGAAGGTGGAAACCTGGAGAGCCCCATTTATATTTCTTTGTAGCCTTCAGGGCTTTTGAGTTCAAAAGCTTTGAAAACAGCACTCTTTCAGCATTTGGTGAGGTTTTGTTTTGTTTTGTTTTGTTTTTGCTATCATAGAATAGGATGGTGCTTACTCAAAAACTGGCAAGAAAAGTTAGATTTAGTTAGAATCATATATTGTGGGCTTTTTAAAATTGGAAGGAACACTGTAGATTGGGGATTCCCCTCGTCCTCACTACCCTTCTTCACCTGTCAGCCCGTGAGAATCATTGCTGTTTCCAGTAGATGTGTGTGGTAGCCCTCAAGTGTTGTGCAGGTAGAAAAATTTTTTGAGACCCTGGTGTTATAAATCCAGCCCAGGGATCAGCAGACTTTTTCTGTAAAGGGCCAGATAGTAAATATTTTAGGCTTTTGGGCCACACACTCTGCTGAGGCTACTCACCTTGCCTTTGTAGGGGTAGCCACAGACAAGATGTAAACAAGTGAGTGTGGCTGTGTTTCAACAGAACTTTACTTATGGATGCTGAAATTTATATTTCATATAATTTTCCTGTGTCATGAAATATTCTTTTGAGTTTTTTTTCAGCCATTAAAACAATATAAAAAAAAACATTCTTAGCTCATGGGCCATATAGAAACAGGTGGCATGCTATCTGTTGACTCTTGGGCTGTAGTTTGCTGACCCCTGATCTAGCCCAGTGGTTCCTAAATCCGGCCGGCTTTCAGAATTACCTGGAGACCATTTGAAAATGCTGATTTGCAGTCACCTTCCCTCTCCTTGAGGATTCTGATCCTGTAGGACTGAGCTTTCTACAGAAGCTCTTCTTGTGATGCATACACCCTCAGGGTTATGGAATTACCAATACTGACCTCACTCAGCCTTCTCATTTTATAGGTGAAGAAATAGCCGTAGAAAGTTGATGTGACTTCCCAACAGTTATATAGCAAATAAATGGCACAACCAGAAGTTGAACCCAGGTCTTCAATTCTAAAATCAGTGGTCTCTGTTCATATCATTCTGTACTCATCCCTTTGCCCAGTAAACAAACAAGGAATAAATGCAGGATAGTCACAAACTCAGGGTTCCTTTTTTTTTTTTTTTTTTCAGTGAAAGGGAAACTTTATTGAGGGCCTGGGCCCTTGGGGCTCGGGCAGGAGGCCTCCCCGCGGGCAAAGGAGGGGCCTTATCTGACTTTCTTCTTGGGGCGCACGTTGTTCGTGTGGCCGCACTTCTTGCGGCAGGTGACAGTGCGGGGGTGCAGGTGAGCAGAACACTCACGGCAGATCATCTTGTCACAGTTATGTTTCTGGGCCAGCTGGTGGAGGGAATGCTGGGTGATGCCACCTCACAGGGGAAGCACCAAGTGCAGGGTGGACTCTTTCTCGTGGACTCTTTGTGGTCTGAGAGAGTGTAGCCATTGTCCGGCTGTTCCCCCGTGAAAATGAGGTGCTGCTGGTCAGACAGGATGCCCTCCTTGTCTTGGATTTTGTCTTGGATTTTTGACATTTTCAGTGGTGTCACTGGGCTCGACATTGAGGGTGATGGTCTTTCCCACGAGGGTCTTCACAGAGATCTGCATCTCTGCCTCTGCCGCGGGGCTGCTACCACCAAACCACTCTGCCGCCTCATTGAAGAGATAGAGTGGGGTTCCTTCTTTTCCTTAGACCTAGTGCCAGTTTCCCTCCTGAGAGCCAGCCGGGTACTCTAAGTTCTGCTGTCCCTCTGCTTGTTGGCTGGGTTTTCTGGAGCTGACTGCTGATTTGACATTTAGCCTAATTTCCTTCCGGCCTGCTGGCTTTAAAGAGAGATAATGAAGTAATAGCAAGTAAATTGCTCTAACGTAAGACTTTGTTGAGGCAGCACTAAGCTGCAGTGTGAGGGTGAGAGCCGTTGTTTCAAGGGGTGCATTTCTTGGAAGAGGTGGTTTTAAGAGGCACGTTTTACACTTGAGTTCATGTGGCTCACATCCAGCTGTCTAAGTAGGACATCTCTACATGGAACTTGTGCTTAATTAGAACTAATTGAGCTGTCATTTTGCCCGGAACAGTTCAGGGGCAGAGCAACTAACTAAAGGTGAGAAGTAATCACTGTCCCTCCTCTACCTCAGCTTTGGTTTGGTCCAAGTAAGAAATGGAAGGATTGATTTTGATTTGCTCTGTCTTCCTATGAGGCATTTGAGTCATGCTACTTGGCTTTCCTGTACTTCTTTCTTTATGTGTATCCTGGAAGGAGGAATATTGAAATTCTAATGAATAGTTTTATCTCTCTCTCTGTCTCTCTCATCTATTTATCTGAGACAGAGTGGGCGTACTCACGCACAAGCAGGGGTGGGGAGGGGCAGAGGGAGAGGGAGAAGCAGACTCCCTGCTGAGGAGGGAGCCCATCTTGGAGCTGGATCGCAGGACCCCAAGATCACGACCCGAGCCAAAGGCAGACGTTTAACCAACTGAGCCACCTGGGTGTCCCCACCATGAATAATTTTTACCTTTACCAGATGATTTTTCCATTATTAACTTACTGATAGGTTTCCACATTTGTGCGCCAGATCCCCCTTCTTCACTTTCTTTATCATCTCCTTAGATCTTACCTCCTCCAAAGACTTTCCTTGCTGAGGGATAGTAACAATAAGGGAAACAGAGTGCCTGCTGACACCTTCATCGCCAGTGGGCCTTGTTTTAGGATTTGGAGCATAAATGGGGAGTTGGCAAGTTGGGATATTATTTGTCTTTTATGCTTGGACTACAAGGTCCTTGGCAATGGGGACCATGTCTTGCTGGTTTGTTCTGGATTGAGCCTGGCACGGGAGCAGCACAGGGATGAGAGTGGAGAGCATCACCTCTGCGCTCACATTTTCCTGTACCCTGTGAGCTCAGTGCTTTAGGGAGATGGTAATTGGGCTTTAATTGCATGCTCTGAAAGTCCTGAACATTTGCTAACAGGTGCCATTGAAATTTGGGTTTCCACCTGTGTTGGCTCCTATCTAAGAGGATGGAGCCCCCTTTTTAAAACATTACAAAGTTTTTTTGTTTTAAATGCTTGGTATATCTATAGAGGTGCTCCAGATGGATAAATTAAGAGAATGGTAATTTATGCTCTCCACAATACTGTAAAAATGCACACTGGAATTTCTTTTAATACGGAGTACTCTTACTATCTTTAAAATGATTCACTTCTCAGAAATTCGGTTTTCCACACAGCTGTTCAGAAGGAGGAGCAACTATTTAGGAATTGAAATTGGGCATATTTCAGAACTCTTACCGTCTAGTGTTGTATTGCTGCCTCTGAACAGCTTCTCTCTCCTTCCTTGCTCCATAGTTCACAAAGCATTTTGGCGGTTTTGAGTGACAGTTACCAGGGCTTGCATAAAACATTTATTCCTCAAAATGCTTTAATTTGTATTATTTCATTTTATTCTTTCAGCTCTGGGGTAAGTGGTGTCAATGGTGAAATTCTATTTTATAGTTGAGGAAAAACCCAAACAATTTCACTTATAATTCCGTAGTTAATGGCAGTACAGACTTCATTGTGAGGGTGCAGAGACCTACCCATCCAGCCACTGCCATTAATGTCTCTTTGGGTCATTGCTTTTAGATAGTTTATAAAAGGTTCAGGAGTCCATAGTGAGTTGGTTTTGGACTTCAGCTGAAGAGCCAAGAGCCCTTTAATAATCTTAATGTTGCCTGTCAGGGTATACACAAGAAGCATTTTTAGTTTTTGGTGAACAGTATGTAAATATGTGAGGAAGATCTGGAGGCAGATAGTCTCACATTCAAAGAGTAACATTTCTTTCTGTACCTGAGTGAGACCATCTGAGTGTATTAAGAACCAAAAAGTTGCCAAAATGGAAGCCAGTACAGGGTGATGTGTTGGAGAGGGAGGAAGCTCAGACTAAGACTTTCCTACTGTGGACTTGGTATCACTTGTTTTCCAAAAATTGTGCTGGAATGTTACATGCAGTGTTGCTTAGGCCCATTTGGTCTCTGTGTAACAAATCTGTTTCCTCAATATAACATGCCTTACCTCTCTCTAGAGTGTATCTGCATTTTTAGCTTTTTTTCTGACTTGAAGTATTGTTGGTGACAATGAAGAGAAACTATGTTTAGGGTGACAGATACTTTTGACTAAAAATAAAGTAGTGGTTCTCATTAACCAAGGCCAGGGAGAATGTGTGTACAGTTTGAAAAAGTTCCCTAAGATTCCCTTCACTCTCACTAGTTGAGAAACAATGCATTGAAATCCACTTTCTGCTACATACAGTTGAAATGTGATAATGGCAAGTATGAATTGAGGTAGTTACATGGGCTTCATCTACTACTCTAAGTGAAGGGTGTTTGGGAAATACAGATGGAACTGCAGTATTTTTTTTTAAAGGTTTTATTTATTTATTTAGAGAGAGAACTTGAGTGGGGGCGGTGGGGTGTTTGGGGGGGGTGGACAGAGGGAGAGGGAGAGAAAGAATCTCCAGCAGACTCCATGCTGAGCACAGGGCCCGACGCAGGACTCGATACCACAACCCTGAGATCATGACCTGAGCTGAAGTCAAGAGCTGGACGCCGAGCCAGCTGAACCACCTAGGCGTCCCAGTAGAAGCACAGTATTAAAAAAGCTTCTTGGTGCTTTTAATTCTAATCCAGGAGGTATTGTAAGTCATACAGTATGAGTTTTCTACCTTATGGGAAAACTTAAAACTGAAGTGCTTTTTAGTTACTCTTATTCCCTCGTCATCCCTTTCCTTTATGAATAATCTCATCAGTTCTCTTCCTGAGATACTTGCAGTACAGAGGAAGAAAAACTTTTTTTGGAACCAGAAGACCTGGGTTCAAGTTCTAACTCTGCCATTTGCTGGTTTAAGTTGCTTAAATTTCTTAGCTGCCTTGGGGCTTGGGGAATGGTAATTGGCTTGAATGAGATGAGTTAATATCATCTGTGCCTACCAGAGTACCCTGTATTATAAATATAACTGGCATTCCTCCTGGTTAAGGGTGAATTAACTAGTTCATGATTGATAACTGTAGGGTGAGTTAACTAGTTCATGATTGATAGCTGTGGGAAAAGGGATAATTAAGTTAAAATAGGAATAGAGAATATATACATTTTTACCTTTTTATTTTGTTATATTTTTTACATTTTTACCTTTTTATTTTGAAATTATTTTTTATCTGTAGAAAAGTTGTAAGAATAATCCAAGGAATTCTGTATACCCTTCACTCAGATTCTTCAGTAGTTAACATTTTACCGCTTGCTTTGTCATTCACTGGGAGAGAATGTCCAGCTAACAGCTGAGTGTTTACATGTCAAACATGTTTTTACTTGCCTTAGGTCACACACCAATCCAGTAACATATAGGTACTGTTATCTCCATTGTGTAGAAAGAAAAACTTAGGGAGGTTAAATCAGTTGCCTGAGATTCCACAGCAGGTAAATGGCAGAGGTTTGATAGGAAAGTCCATGTTTTTCACCACTTCCCTCTACTAGTGGATCTGGAGACTTGCATTCTAGCCCAGGTTTTGCCACTAACAGTGGTATGGTCACTGGCAGTTTATTTCACAGCAGTTCCTTTGTTTTCCAGCAGCTTCCCTTCTTTTCATGGACCCCAGTATCCCTGGCCCTGACTCACCTCATGTAGAGACAGGTTACCATCAATGAAGTATCTTGAGCTTTTTAGCTATATAAATCAATGCTTGATCTAGTACTTCTGATTAAATTTGTTTAAGCAAAAATAAAAACTAAACTTCGTATGCAGAGTTTGCTGTATACTCCTCTGCCCACACCTAGCTTCCATATGAAGTAGATGGACCTGCCATGATTTGATTGGGGTTTTCTTTTGCAAGAGGATAAATCAGAATTTTTCTTATTGGGCAAAGTATCCAGGGGTGCTGGACCTTGCTTTGAGTACCCCCTCCCCCGAGATCAAGATTCTTGACCCTTCTTTCTGTATGGCTATTGACCCTGAGCATTTTGGTTTTAGGAGACCAGGGAAGATGACAGAAAGGTTTGGTCTTTAGATTATCTCCACTTTCTTTGAGTTGAATTTCCCCCTCACCCACCCTTGGTTTGATCAGAGGAATCTTTCCCCTCGGTTTTGATAGATTTTGTGGAACCTTGAACGAAGATTGTAAATTTGGTAACTTGTGGGCCAGATGTGGTTGTCAAATGTGGGGTTTTGGCTTGCCTTATGTCTTAAACTTTTTCCATTAGTAGCCAACATTTAAAATCCAGAGGTTTTTCATGTAAAAACCTAGCTTTCAGCTTTTCTTTAAAAGCGGGAAAATAAAAGGAAAGAGATGATGATCCTGGGCCTCCAAAGAGCAGAACTGGAGTGGGACAGCCGTCGAGCACTACTATCTCCAGTAGCCTGCTTTGTACCTGGCACCTGTAGACACTTGAATTTTCAGCTCTAGACCTAGAACTTGAATTTTTAATATAAAAACTGGAGAAGTACAGTTTCGTAAGTTAATTAGTGTTGAGTTACCTTTTCCGTGGTTACCAGAGTCCTGCTTTCTTGGGTAGGTAGAAAAATAGCTTATAAATAAGATTAGGGACTTACAAAATCAGAGTATTTCCCCTGTCTTTGTCACAGTTTCATTTCCATCATTGTGGGCCAGAATGACTCCTCGATCTGAGAGCTGCAATCATCACCACTTCATTCCCTGCACATAGGCACTGCTGCCGGCAGAGGGTGCTGTCCGCTCACCGAGCCTGCTGTCATGTTGGCTCAGCTGATCGGCAGCTGTTGGGCATGTGCCCTGGGTCTGTGAGACTTTGGGCATGTTGATTTGGTTCCCATCCCTAGTGCCCACCCCTTAGACCCTGGCCAGGTTATTGTGTCACTAGGGACTCTGTTCAGTAACAGGAAACTGGGGAAAGTTTAATTGTTTTCTCCTCTCTCTTTTTCCCATGCAGCTGAACAAAAGGTTCATCCTCAGTTTTCTCCATGCCCATGGGAAGCTGTTTACCCGGATTGGGTAAGTGTGCAGGATGTTTATTTTATTTTCCTACATTACAAGTCATTTTGGAATTTAATATTGTTAGCAACTAGACTGTGTTTGTAACTGAGGGCACAGGGTGTGAATTCTTAGAGGCCTCCACCTTCTCTTCACTCACTCTGCTCATGAAGTTTGGGAAATATTATTCTGCATCCGTCTGTCTCTTCTTTCTCTATCTTTACTAAAGCCCCTTTTTAAACATCCAACCCCCACCACTAATCCTTCTGATTTCTCTTTCCTCTGCCTTCCAGCTCAGCCCCTAGTGAGCTCCTTAAGGAAGTCATACTCAATCCCTGGGTACAGCTGCCAGGGGTTCTCCTTGGGGAGAATGCTGTCCACTAATTTTCTCTTAAAGAAAAGACTAACATTTTCTTTCCTCTAACATTTTCTCTTCCTTCTGAACCATACCCCTTTCTTTTCTGCTCAGGTTCCTACACCGTATTGCTGATCTCTGTAAATGCTAAGACTTTTCTTTGGTTTCCCTATCCATCATGGATTTACATATATATCTCAGGGAAGATGGTGTGTGCTATTTTTCTACCTACCCAAGAAAGCAGGACTCTGGTAACCACGGAAAAGTAAAAAAGTAAAAAAAAGTAAACTCTTGTTACTTCATCCATTAAATCCCTGGAAAAAGATCATGTTTTGAGTATTCCTTTTGTGGGTCAGAGTTTTTCCTCACTGTATAAAACTAGTGATCGTAAAGCCCGATGAATGCCTGCACACCAGACTAAAGGTGTGCTAAGTGCCTCTGTAGTCTAGGAGACAAGTAAGCAGCACCGCTCTCTGATGGGTCTCCGTCTGTGTTTTCATATTTTCTGAGTTGGAGGTTTTATTATGAGCTACCCTTTGAGGTATATCCTTTGAATTATAGATTCCCCCGTTGTCAGTGTTACCCTCACTTTCTGTCATAGCCTTCTGAGTTTATCTATAATGCTCCAGAAGATTCCCTTAGTGGGAGAAGCAGAAAGGCTTTGTCCTGCTTCAAGAAACACTGTGATAAAACATGGTGAACTAGAAAGTGTGCTTGGTACATACTCATTTGTCATCAACCTGGGCAAGAGTGACAGTGATGGCCAGCACAAGGGTAATCTTGATTTTGAAATCACTTGGGAAACTTGGAGTAGTGCCAACAGATGCGTCTCTATTGGGAGAACTAAGTATAAAGTAATTCACTTGGGAAAAGGAAATCAGGTGTGTCAGTAGTTCCTCTTCCCACCCACCCCCACCCCCCACCCCGCAACCCTCCCTGTAGGCTCTACCCTGGCCGGAGTTTTTGCTCAACACTGTTGTATTCCCAGTGCCTAGCATACAGTAGGTACTCAGTAAATATTTGCTATATGAATGAATAAATCATTACAAGAAATGGACAGATTGTGAAAGACTAGAGAAGGATCTAGTGTTCTAGTAGGTTGTAGTAGACCCAGGCCAATCACCAGTGAGTCATGTAAAGCTGCAGCTATGAGGTGGGCAAGATGATATCAAGGTCATTTCATAAAGTGACACATCACAACAGGAAATACTATTATGCTGCACTTCAGATAGGAACTGTGGCTCCTCTTCTCTTTATTATCTTTTTTCTCATTTTAAAAATCTTTCTCACTACCTTACTACTTTTCCACTCTGTATTTCTCTACTTTTTTTCCTTTTCCTGTGTTTGTTCTTTAAATTTTCACGTACCGTGGTGTTCTGAGTCAGTATTTCTCAACCTTTGTACCATTGATATTTTGAACCTTATAATTCTTTGTTGTTGGAGGCTGTCCTGTGTGTTGCAGGATGTTTAACAGCGTCCCAGGCTTCTCCCCACTACGTGCCAGTGGTGTCCCTGCCTCTCCTCACCAGTCATGACAATTACGGATGTCACCAGACAATACCAAATGTTCCCTGGGGGGCAAAATTGCTCCTGGCTGGGAACCACTGTTCTGTTAGAGATTTGGGGAGTTAAAGAAGTTCTAAATCTTGGTCTCGAATGTAGGAATATTTAAGATATGTTTTTGTCAGGTCTAAGAGGTAGAATCTTTCTTTTGTTTCCTTTAAAAATCCTCATAGTTAGATACATATATTTTGGAGGAACTTTGGGAAAGAACCACAATAACGATTAAAAAGCTAGAAAATTATTTCTGTGGGGGGCGCCTGGGTAGCGCAGTCGTTAAGCGTCTGCCTTCGGCTCAGGGCGTGATCCCGGCGTTCCGGGATCGAGCCCCACGTCAGGCTCCTCCGCTGGGAGCCTGCTTCTTCCTCTCCCACTCCCCTGCTGTGTTCCCTCTCTCGCTGGCTGTCTCTCTGTCACATAAATAATAAATAAAATCTTTAAAAAAAAAAATTATTTCTGAGAGAAAAAATTAATCTGAACAAAATTAATGTAAGGGGCACCTGGCTGGCTCAGTTGGTGGAGCACGTGACTCTTGGTCTCAGGGTTGTGGGTTCGAGCCCCACGTTGGGTATAGAGATTGCTTAAAAATAAAATCTTAAAAAAAACACACACGCAAAAAATTAAGGTAAAAAAAGTCTGTTTAGAGACAGCTGTGGGGTACCCTGTGTTTAAATATAAAAGGTCTTAACCAGATAGTTTTGATTTCTATGGGATGACAGCAAGAGAAAATAGGCTTATGTTGCAGCTGAAGAGATTTGGGTTAGGTGTAAGAAAATTTCACAGAGGGAAGATGTTTGGGAATTTTCTTCTCTGGAAGTCTTTAAAAAAGAATAGATTATCTCATTTGTCAGAGGTGGTTTGCTGTGGTCCAGATTATTTTTCAGGACCTCTTCCATTCCTGCGTATAACATATTCTGTTGGCAAGAAGATAAGGCCAGTCTACTTTCACCTTCATAAAAAATGAGTTACAGTTGTGTTCACATGAGGAAAATATATGTAAATTCTAGGCACTCCAGCCCGTTGATGAGTATTCTTGTGCTCTCCTGGAAGTAAAAGAATTGAGCCCCATATTTATTCTGGAAGGCAGAAACAGCAGTAACTTCTATTGGGGGGGGGACGTAGTAGTCTGTAAGACTAGAAAAGAAGTGAGCCCAAGCCACACACAACAACATGGACTGTTGCCTAATTACCAAGAAGATGTGAAATGTGGGAGGCGTTGAAAACGAATTAAGAGTGAGGAGATTGTAATGGGGAGCAGCTGAAGACACATCCACTGTCCCGCCTGCCTTTTGAGAAAAGCCCTGAGTTGCTTTGCTCTCCAGGCCTGTGTCTTCTCTGTGCCAGGTGTTCCAAATTGCATCCATATCCACTTGAATGCCTACTGTGTGCAACACGAGTCTCCCTCCTCTGTGTCCAGGGAAAAAGAGGTTCAGAGCATTAGATGAAATCAGGTGCCAAAAAGTTTTGTTTTTACCACTGACTAATTACAAGACCTCGAGAGGGAACAAGTCAAAGCCTCTTTGGGCTTCAGTTTCCCTATCAGCAGTTTAAATAGATGATCTCCAAGATCCATTCCAGTCCTTATGTTCTGTAGCACCATGATTTTTTTTTTTTCTCTCATCGCTATCCTGTCACATGGCTTAGTTTTGTTTGTTTTTGTTTTGCTACTGGATTGCTCCTATCTTGTTCAGTTTTTAAAAATTAAGAAGTTGAAAAAAGTTAGGAAGCCTGATTCTTTTCTGCAGAGAATGTCATCTAGCCCAGCTGTGTTCCTCAGCATCTGAGAGGTTGGGTGCTGTCCCATTAGTCACTGTCTGAGTCACTCCCAATTTAGGTCCCAGTGTTGTCTGAAAGACTGGTTTCTTGAAACTGCCATTCAAATGAGACAAGGTGTCTCTAGAGATCACTTCGGAAAGCAGTCACTTAAGTCTGCAAAACGCTTCTCCTGAAAATGATTTTGTCTTCTGCAGTTTTTAAGGATAGGGCCAGAATCCTCTCAGGCTCAGGGAGAGGATTTCAGGGATCCCGTATGGCTCCTTGACAGACAATTGCTTTCCTGGCGAGAGGCACATCAGACCTGTGCCTGGACTCCACTGAGAGAGATAGGGAAGCCGGCAGGCTGGAGACTTTTGATTTGTGACAAATAGAATAATTTTGCTTCCCATTATTGCCTTGGTTAAAGTTACCGCTTTAGTTTTTACTTGCTTGCTTAGTCACGCTATTTGCACAGCTTCAAGGTCTCTTGGAATTCAAAGACTGATATATTTATTTTGGTCTTTGAATGGTGAAAAATGCAATGTTTATGTCTTGATTTATTTTTGAAATTATAAATGTTTTATATACAAAAGCCAGACGTATTCGTTGTAGGGAAAAATCTATTTACTGCCTACAGTGCTCATTGTAAAATATTAAGAAAACTCAGCAAAAGAAGAAATAAAAAATTGCCCATCTTCTCACTATCCAGAGATAACTCTCTACCCTTAACACTTGGTGTTTATTTTTATCTTTTTTTATCTATACAGATCACACATTTATTTTTTTGCAAATATGCATAACAAGGGATATTAAACTATTTTAAAAAGTGCTTCATTTAATATAGAACTTTCCCCCACATGATTAAAAATCTAATACAACTTTTAAAAAATAGAATTCGAGTACTGGGTGTTATATGTTCTGGTCTAACTGATGAATTACTAAATTCTCCCTCTGAAATTAATAATATGTTACATGTTAATTGAATTGAATTTAAATAAAAAATTAAAATGAAATAGAACTCAATTATATAGATGTGCCATCTTAATGATCTGCTATTGTTGGGCATTTTAGGCTGTTTCCAATTTTTTGCTGTTATAAGTTACCATCTTTTCATGCTTTCTCTCCTCCTTCTTTGCTGCTACTGCTGTTGCTGCTTTTTGTAATTTTATAAAACTTTAAACATAAGTTGTACATTGTATTTATCTCCATTTCAGTATAATTTTTATCCTGTAATATCCGGTAGAGCAAACAGAACGACATAAAACTACTTACAGGTAGTTTGAGGCCCATATCAGTACTTCAGTGACAAAACTGGGAAGCAGAAACCCTGTTATTGAGCTCTGAGGAAGGATCTTTTATCTGTGTGTCTCAGTTATTGCCTAACAAAGCTGCTTTAGTCTGAGTGGATTCATCTTCCCTCATATCTCAGAATTGAAGTTATTCTAACCTTTATCCTTATGTATTTGACTTTTTCTTTTGTTATAGTCCTGTTGAACTAGTTGAAAGGCAAAGGGAGGATCTTTTTTTTTTTTTAAACTTAAAAAAAAAAAGATGTGGATATTTGACCTGGTGCTCATTTGAGACTTCAGTCTGACCTAGGGAGTTAATGGATCTGTTTCAATTCCCATCCCAGGGAAGAGGCTTCCTCAGACACAGCTTCGAAGCAGGACTGTCCCACGTGACACCTCTGTCATGTCGTTCTGTGCTGGCTCTCTACTGCCTTTCAACACGGAGACACATGTCTCTGAAACTTGCCCATTGTGGCTGCTTTTCAAGCAGAATGAACACTGCTATTCTCGTAATGAGAAGTGCTAGCCCCCCTCCCCACCTCCAACCAGAAAGAGTGCTGCACAGTGTCAAGATTTAAAATGAAACCTTTGTTATAGCCCATGGGGAAAAATGGATCCATTCCAGCCCCAAACATATCACTCTCTGCCATTCCAAACCTACCAAGAGTTTTAATGGTTCTGAAACTTTTGGAAGGAAAAACAAGGTTTTTTGTGTTTTTTTTTTTCCCCTTGTTTTTGGGGGGAGGGCACTTGAAATGGCACGTTGGGGAAAAAAGCAAATACATGGCCATTTTTGTGCCAATGAAAATGAGGACAGCTCAGCAGAGAAGGGAGCTGGAGTATAAACTGTAATTGACCCATAGCTGTGGCATGACTCCTGGGTACCAGAAGGTCAGTAATAGGAGTTGCCATCCAAGGGCAAGGAATGAAGATTGCTAAGATGCCAGAAAGCTCTGGAGTTTTTTTCCTAACACGGGGAGGGAACTACTCAGTGGCAAAAGGGCCAAGGTTCAGGTGAAACCAGAAGTACCTTTCTCTAGGACTTGAAACTGTTTTGTGTCTTTTTGAGAAGGATTCCCTTCCCTGTGGCTTTCCAGAAGCTATTTATTAATCCAGCTTGGAGCTATTCCTCACCCTACCCCCTCCAGTGTACCACAAGGAGTTTGTTTGTTTGGGGATGGGGGTTGAGGATAGATAAAAGATACTTTGCTGACCACGAATTGTTCGGTGTGGCTCTAAGGCCCATGTGCCTGGTTTCTCTCTCTAGCACCAAGTTTGAATTTGCTTTTTATTTTCTGAGGACTTGAGCTGTGGTTTGTTCATGTTGCCAGAGGAGCTTCAGGCATGCACCACTGTTTGGGATCCAGTGGCCACATTTGGCAAGCAGTAGTTTGAATGACCTCTCTTTAGGAGCCCTAGGTCACTGGCTGGATTTCTACCTCCCTACATTATAGGCTCTTCCTGTATTGGGAGTGGCAGTTGGCCAGGGCATTAGATTTCCACTGGCCTGAAAACATGCAGACCCTGATGAGCAGAGGCTTGCGAGAGGGAGGAGGACAGCAACACAGGAAAGACTGAAACAGATCATGGGGGCCCTTGATCTAGGGTTTCTTCGAGGGGAGGTCTGGGATCCCTAGGTGGAGCAATTAGTGTGATAGTACCTAAAAGACAGCAGCAGAACTATGTCTGGTTTCCTGAAGCAAAGCCTTGAGTGAAGACTCTCTAGATTCACAAACCTCTTTTTGTAGAATACAGTTTTCATACCAGAGAGTCCGGGGAATATGTAGGTTGTAGAGCTTTAAGGAAATTTTTTCATTATTCACAAAAACTGAGTGTTTCAGAGAGAAACTTTGATTTCAGCTTGAATCCAGTGATTGCCAGGGGTTAGGAAATAGCATACCAAAGCCTAATAACTCATAGCGACGTATCCAGAGGTTGAGTTGTTTCCGTCTCTGATCCCTGATCAATTCTTTCTCTTAAATGTGGTCACAACCTTAGGATACCAGGAAGGTTTGTGAAAGAAAATGTCCTAGGCATCAGTGTCTGCTTTCAGAAAGACACAGCAGGGTGGGGTGGGATGAGAGTGTGTGTGCGTGTGTGCGTGTGTACACCAACTGCTCTTGGGCATGTGCCTCCCTGAATGAGCTGGCTGTATTTGCAGGATGGAGACATTCCCTGCGGTGGCTGAGAAGGTCCTCAAGGAGTTCCAGGTGCTACTGCAGCACAGCCCCCCTCCTATTGGAAGTACCCGCATGCTGCAGCTTATGACCATCAACATGTTTGCTGTACACAACTCTCAGCTGAAAGGTAAGCAATGGCTAGCGTCTTTATCTGCACAGATAGAGCTGAGTCTAGCTTCTTTCGTATGCTACCATACCACTGCATTCCCCGTGATATACACACGTGCACACACACACTTCCCTAGTATTGCCTCTCAGATTTTTAATTTACTGTCTGAAATCTGTATGACTCTCTAGTGCTTGGGTGGGATGAAAGGAGGGAATCATGGGTATAGAGCTTAATTTGCAAACGCAGAGATGCTGTTGCACATCTGGCCATGCTAAAGGCAGCAGCAAGGCCTCTTGGAGGCTACAGACCCAGAGCCTCTCCCAGGGGAGAGGCATTGCTGAAATGTTTCATTGCAGAGACCATACGCTTGGCAGGGATTGGGAATAGCTGTTTCTGGACTCATGTACCCTGTTTGTTCAATATGGAAAAGTCTAGTTCCCTATGGGCTATCCCTTGTGGGAGCCTGCCAGGGAGTACGAACAGTGAATTGATGAGCTCTGGTGACTCAAGCTGGAAGCACAAAAATCACCAGGCCTAGAATTTGGCCATTATACTGGTGTGCATTCTGAAATGCTTTTCTGAGCAGTGGGGTTTTTTGAAATGGGGGGTGGGGAGGGAGGAGATGATTGGCAGGATTTTTAAATGTTCTGATGACCAGGTCACTGTTGAAGGATGTTATCAGGGTCCCTTCCCTCCCCTCCACCCCACTTAGGTAAGGATGATGTCGTTTGCTTGATGGAAATATGTAGCATGGGGGTGACATTGTTTTGTGTGTTTATTTGGTCCATGCTGCCAAAGAATCGTTTCAGAACATTGACAGGGAGTGTTTGGTCTCAGGGCTGGAAGGTTATTATCTGAAATGCCAAGAAGTGGAAATTGTCCTGTGCAGATTCTGTTGTAAAACAGACCTCTAGTTCTCTCGCTGAGTTCTCTTGTTGCGTCTTTTCTTAGTGCTTTCTGACTCTGAAGTTGATTTATTTCCCATCCCATTTGTACTTGGGGGTTATGCCTCAGCTTGCTAGTGTTGGGGGTGATAGATTTCTCCCTTGGTGAGTATATATGCCACACTTTCCCTTAAAATTTGGCTCCTCCTGGGACTTTCTCTGCAAGGTCCACTGCTCGTCTCCCTGGGTTTTCAGTCATATCTGAATCTTAGAGGGTCTTCTCCTCTTGTGCTGTTTGCTACAACATAGAGAATCCCCAGCAGAAGTCGAGAGGCAGAGGCTTAGGTGCCTTTTTGAGCTTGGCTAATTATTCCTGAGAACACTTTGAGGAAGCATGCAATCTTGAGGGGGCAGTGGTGGTTTCCAGGAAGGAGGA
This sequence comes from Ursus maritimus, assembly GCF_017311325.1. Lineage (NCBI taxonomy): Eukaryota > Metazoa > Chordata > Mammalia > Carnivora > Ursidae > Ursus > Ursus maritimus. The sequence continues at coordinate 44,648,719 of NW_024424897.1, read as the reverse complement.
AATAAAGTTTGTGAAGTGCTGTCATGGTAGGCTGTGAAGTCCAAAGGGGAGGGAGATTGATTCCTTCCCCGTTACTCTGCTGGTTCTCCTACCAAGTGGGAAGATCGCTGGGCTCAGGAGGTGGGGCCTCCCGTGGTGCCCTCCTGTTTATTTTCCTGCCTGCCTCTGACAGCAACACAGAGTGCAGTGAGGTGCCCGTCACAGAGCTGCAGCCTCTGCCAAGGTATCGTTCCAGCCTCCAGTGACCTGTGGTCTCAGGAGGTGTGAGTGTGAAGGACCTGCGGCTCTCGCCTGCGAAGCATCTGTTGTCAGCACCTTCTGCTCCGTGAAAAGGAATACCTTGGCCTTTTCATAGGCCACTAGTGAGTCCTTTTCTTGTAGCTGCTGTTAAGTAAAGGTTAAGAAAATATGGGCAAAAGGAAGGTGAGGTGGTGAGAACAGAGAAGGAAGAAACTAGGTGGTTCTCCCATTTGAGGCCAAGGTTCCCTTTTCAGGACTCCTTTACATCCATGGTGGGTCATAATGAGGACCTACTAGCCCAGAAGGATGTGTCCAGGCCTGTCTTGGGGCTGCTCGTTTCTGGCCTTGCCCTGACGCTCACCTCCATGAGGCAGCTGGGGCCAAGGGGAGTATGAGCTGAGGTGGTCAGAAGCTCCAAGGCTGTTTCAGGGAAAAACAGCCCGGGCCACAGGATATAACACTCAAGTAGGACAGAGAGCTCTGCGGACGTGCTGCCAAGTACCCGGTGTGCAGTTGAGGCAGCCGTCCAGACCCCACTGTGTGGGCTGCCATTGGGAGAGGGGTGAGCAGAGCACTCAGCGGGGCTGGTTGGTGGGAAGATGCACTTTTCCATTTCCCAGCACATGAGTCATCTTCTCTGGGCCCCTGTGCTGTGCTTGCACGGACAGTGGCAAGAAGGGGGTGTTGTGGCTGAGTAGCGGCATCTGTGCCGGGGGTGGAAAGGGAAGGGGGTTGGGGAGAGGGTAAAGATTTAAATCCTTCACTAATCAGCAGCAGTTTGAATCACATTTTTATGAGTAAGGAAGTGATAAATCAGCTCTGAGTGTTCAGCCCCCAAGTCCTGTCAGCTGGTGCCCTTCTGAAGGCTTCTCTCCAGGCCAGTCTGCTTGCTGTCAGAGTCGCCACCCAGCCACAGAACCCTGGCTGTCTGAAACTGGGAAGCAAGGGCCTGATGCTGCCTGGCCCTCCCAGGTGCTTGGGGTCTTGGTGATTTGGCAGTCACTGCAAGTTACAGAACATCTGGACCATCATTTTTCTTTCCATTCTTTCTTGGACATGTCCTTCTGGGTGGGTGTTTGCATATGTCAGTTCCTGGACTCTGTGGAGAAGGAACATTCCAGCCTGAAGCAGAGGTGATCTGTGGCCCCCAGGCAGTCGGGATCCTTTCAGTCTGTGCCTGAGCCTTCCTTATAGATGTGGTACCTAAGGAGTATGATTTGAAGAGCAACAGGACGTCCTTACTAAAAAGTATGTTCTTCGTTGATGCCTCTGATTCGTTTGTTTTGTGTGTTCAGTGCCACCCTTGTGTAACTGTCCTCTTTTCAAAATACCAGTAGTTCAGGGATAGAAATGATATTAACACTTAAGTGTGATTACTTTTTAAATGTGCTTTCCTTGTGGTCAGGAGAGACATAGAACTGTTTAAAAGCTTTGGACACCTCACAAATAAAAATGGAGAAAAACCAAAACCTCACCTAGTGACAAGTAAAAGGCATCTTTCCCCTTTTCCCAGGTTATAGTTTTCCCTGGAGCTCGGGAAGGCGGAGGACGGCCCCCTCCCCTTCACACATGGGGAAATAAATTCAGTTCTGCTACATCATTTAACTAACTTAACTTTCAGATCACAGCAGTGATCTCAAAATTCATGGGTTGAGGGCCGTTGGTGGGGGAGACCTCTATCTCCTCCTCTCCTGTGGGCCCTTTGCAAAATTTCTACTTCAGCAGAACTACAGAGTTTAGAATCCTGCACTGAAGTGGTTGGGGACAGACAAATTTGAGGGATGTTTGGGGGGGGTTCTTAGCAAAGTGCCTGGTATTTACTAGGCATTCAGTGAGCCTGTATTGAGTGTGTGGATGAAGAAGGCCACAGTTCTGGGCAAGCCAGCTCTCGTTGAACAGTGTGTTCCTTACCTGGCCCGTGTCCAAAATTGTCCTTTGGCGAGTGATGGGTGGTGGTGAGATAGGTGGTTCCCAGAGTGATGTCACAATTGGTAATCTCTCTGCAGCATTCCTAAGCCCGTAGGGAAAAATGGGGCCTTCTCCACGTGCCTCAGCATTTAACACTTCAGTGGCCGTATGATTGGCTGACGTGATGCTGGAGGGTGAACTGTTGATCTAAACCACAAACACTCCAAGAATTTTAATTTTTTGAAAATTCTGTAATTTAAGGAAATAGACTCTAGTTTCTTGAAGAGGAATAATTGAAGCAACGTTTGTGGTAGGGCATCACTGAAACCCATTGCATCCCCCATCTGTGCCCAATTTGCTCCAATCTGGCCTCCCCCCCCCCTTTTTCTCTCTCCCTCTTGCTCTTTTTAAAAAATATGTTTTATAATTCCTGGAATCAAAACCATCTCAGGCACACACTGTTTTATTTTACTGTATTATTGGATTATACTTCCTATAAATCATTGGATGTTATTCATTGGCCACCACTGGAATAACTTCCCTTTTCTGTGCCCTGGCCCTCTCTTTTTCCTCCTCCTTTTCTTCCTCTACCAGTTCATAGGCTAGGCCTCCATCTCAGCCTTGCAGAAAAGACCTGGTGGCAGCAAGAGGGCACCCAAGAGACACTTCTCATGTGTGCCGTTGGTACTCCCTGCTTTTAGGGAACATTTCAGGGCTGGGATGGAGGTAGGGCTGGACTGGCATTCCTTCCATTATCAATTATGCTTGCTCTTACGGTTCGTTAGTAATCCTGAATTGCAGGAGGTAGAGGGAGTGCCACATGTGTGTCTCCAGAGGGATAGAGAATCATAGCTGTCTACATGGGACCAATAGCAGTTAACCCAGATGTTGGGATGCTTCAGATGGAGACCTCACACCTTCATGCTGTTGTTTTGTATGCTGGTTGACTCTAGTTGAGAAGTTTGATTCATAACCAGAGTTCCTTTGTTTTCCAGCTACAACCACCTCACAAACCTTGAGTACAGCAGTCTGCTTCTCTGTGGCAATTCACTTCTGTCTGAGTCTCTTACCAAAGCAGAATGTATGAAGTGCCTAATCCTCTGCTTGTCAGAACAGTTGTACAGGAAATCCACCTTTCATAAGGGGTTAGGCTTGAGTTTAGCTGTATAAACTGTCCCTCTCATTCCTCCTTCTATTATCTGTAGTGGTAGAAGCCTTTGGACTTTTTTTCCTAAAGGATCCATGGGTAGATTTCTTCAGGTAATCAGCACTTTCTGACCTTCATTTTCGGAACTGCTCAGTTTAGAGTAAATTAGCAGAGAAAGAGCCAGCTTGGCCAACAAATTTTGTGAGAAATAGATTCAAAGGTCAGAAGAGTCTAGGCTTTAGAAGGCAGGCCAGAGGAGGACACATCCTTCAGCTATGCCCTCTATCCCTCTGGGGGAGATAGAACTATCAGCAGGTTGCTTAGCACAGACTTCTTCCCTCAGAATTCCCTGGAAAAGAAGAAAAAGTTAAAGAAGTGAGTGTGTCAGGGGACCTCCCTCTTTCCTGACTCTGATTTCCAGGATCCTTGGTTTTAGAATGCATCTGTTACTTTAGGCCGGAGGAGGAGAAACGGTTCTGAAAAGCTAAAGAAATGAGAAAATTCGGTCATATCAGTAAAATTAAGCCTCTTACCGTGTCGGTTGAAGGAATGGTTTCTGTGTTTGCCCCAAGGTGACGGTGTGGTTTGGTGTCCTTGGGGCTTTGGTCTGGAGTGCTGAAGTGCGGCATCCCATCATTGCCCAGGAGTTAGTATGGGCCGGATATCTCCTCTCTCTCGCCATTTTGTAGCTTCCCAATTTGATTTTCTTTTGCTCCAGGAAGGACTTACTCTGAAAGGAAGACATTATTGGCAGGAATCTTGGCAGAAGGCCTCTCAGCTGCCTTTCCAGAGTTCTCTGTAAGGAGAAAAATTCTGTATGTGTAGGTTACAGAGGGCTCAGGCCAGATATGCACTGTGTGTTAAACACACAGGGGAAGTGGGTGTGTTCTGGGGATGGGGCAGAGGGCATAAGTTGTACTTTGTACCCTAACCAGCTTAATGGTGGTCTGAGGAAGAATTGTAGCTTTCAGAGGTAGTGGCGGACAGCAACAACAGCAAAACAACACTGTGATAATATCCGATGACATTTTAAAGTTGCTGCATGTGTGTTTTCATTTGATTTCTCCTATCAGCTGTCAGAGACAGGTGGGACAGATATTTTGTATCCTATTTTATAGATGACCAGGAAGATACCAGAAAGGTTTAATAATTTAAGCAAGGTTGCACAGCTAGCAAATTACACCCACATCTTAAGTGTCCAACCTTCTGTATCAGAAGACACAAAAACTTCTCTGGATTTAACTGAGACAGTTAAAACAATGTAAGCATCTTGCTACCCCCACCCCCAAATCTGAGCAAGTGCTGTTTTTAGATGCAACAAGTGATCCTTGAGTCTGATTTGAGACTGAAGAGGAAGAAATAGAGATGAGGGAGTTAGGGGGAGTCAGAATTCTCCCGGGCTGCTTGAACCTCTGGTGGGGCCGCAGGTGGCAGAAGGATACGGTTTGAGGATATCAAAGTTGTCGGGGTTCCATATTTACTATTCTCATGGGTAAGGGGGAATCTCCCTCTCACAACGGAAAGCATTGTTCATGACCAGTTGGGAAAAAAAAATACTCATCTTTGTTTTACTTTGGGAAATGCAGTCTCCCCCTCTTTCTCTCCCCCTTTCTTTTTAAAAAAGGACTTTTTAGGAACATTGTTTCTTATTTTTATGATCTTTTCTAATATCTTTCTTGCTTTTAAGAAAGAGGCTTTTCACATGCCATTCTTAGAAGAGACTATGATTCTTATTTTTGGCCTGGGAGGAAAGTAGATATATCATTCATGCAAAAAAGAGGATATAAGAGTATAAAACATTTGAAAGGATGATAAAGTGAATACACATGGAACTCCTATCTGAATTAAGAAATCGAATGTTGTCAGCACCTCAGAAGCTCCCTGTTGTGCTTTGTGCCCATGGTAGTTCTCCCTCACCGTTACAGGTAATTGTCATCCTGACCTGTGGCGTTCATACCTTTACTTTTCTTTATAGCATTGTTATAAGTATCTACTCTTAAAACACAGTTTGGTTTTGCTTGCATATAAATGGAATCATGCTTAATCATATTATTTCCATTCTTTTCTCTCTGGCTTATTTTGTTCCATGTACTGTTTGTGAGTTCTGTCCATGTCGATGTGTGTGGTTGTAGTTTATTCATTTTCATTGCTACAACACTGCATTTTATTCATGTAGTACCGTTTACCCGCTCTTATTTTAAGGATATTTGAGACATTTGAGTTGTTTTCTCTTTGGGGCTGTTATGAATATTGAATCCATTGACAGTTATTGTAATTATTGGGGTATTTGGATTTATACATACTGTACTATTTTTTAAAAATCAGTTCTATCGAGGTAAATTTATGCACAATAAAATGAACCCATTTTAAGAGTGCATTTCAGTGAGTTTGACTAATTTATATACCCGGGTAACTAATCAACACAATCAAGATACAGAACATTCCACCATCCAAAAAGTTTTCTTTGGGCCCATTCCAGTTGATCTCCACTCCTACCCCTGGCCTCAGGTACACCACTGATCCATCTTCAGTCACCATACATTGGATGTGTCTTTTCTAGAGTTTCGTATAAATGAAATCATACAGTGTGTACTCTTTTGTTTCTGGTTTCTTTTGCTCAGCTTAATGTGTCTGAGATTTATTCATGTTGTTTATATGAATCAGTATTTCATTGCTTTGTATTACTGAATAATATTCTACTGTAAGTATATACTACAGTTTTGTTTATCTAGTTACCTATTGATGAACGTTTTGGTTGTTTCTGCTTTTGGGTTATTATGAATAAAACTGCCATGAACCTCTGTATGAAAGTCTTTTTGTGAACGTGTATTTTAATCTCTTGGGCAAATACCCAGGAGTAGATGTCCTGGGTCATACAGTAAGTATATATTTAACTTCATAAGAAACTGCTAAGCTGTTTTTCAAAGTAGTTGAATCATTTTACATTCCTTGTAGCAGGGCATAAGAGTTCCGGTTCCTTTGCATCCTTGCCAACATTTGGTATTGCCAGTTTTTTTTACTTTAGCGATTTGGGTGGATATGCAGTTACCATTTCATTTTGGTTTTAATTTCATTCTGTGTTTCTCCTCAGTGACTGAGGATGAAGAGTGTCTTTTCTTGTGCTTATTTGCCATTTGTATATTTTCTTTGGTGTGTGTTTAAATCTTCTGCCCATTTGAAAAATCAAGTTGTTTGCCTTTGTTATGAAATTTATTAAGAGTTCTCTCTACAGGGGCGCCTGGGTGGCACAGCGGTTAAAGCGTCTGCCTTCGGCTCAGGGCGTGATCCTGGAGTTCCGGGATCGAGCCCCACATCAGGCTCCTCTGCTATGGGCCTGCTTCTTCCTCTCCCACTCCCCCTGCTTGTGTTCCCTCTCTCGCTGGCTGTCTCTATCTCTGTCAAATATATAAATAAAATCTTTAAAAAAAAAAAAAACAAAAGAGTTCTCTCTACAATCTGGATATAAGCCCCCTGTCAGATAGATAGATAGATAGATAGATAGATAGATAGATAGATAGATAGATAGATTTTTTTTTTTTTAAAGATTTTATTTAGTTGAGAGAGAGAGCATGAGAGTGGGGTGAGGGGCAGAGGGAGAAGGAGACTCACTGCTGAGCAGGGAGCCCGACTCGGGACTCCATCCTGGGACTAAGGAAGGTGCTTAACTGACTGAGCTACCCAGACACCCCCAGATATATATTTTATAGATATTTTATCCCAGTGCTTTCTCATTACCTGTTGTTTCCTTTTTTCTTCTTTCTTACTTTCTTTTGGATTTCTTTTTCCACTCTTTCTCCCCCTTTCCCAACTAGTTTCCTTTTCTTTTATTAGTTGTTACCCTAGGTACTAAAGCATGTGCACTTACCTTGCCAAAAGTCAAGTTATGCAGGATTTTCACTCTCCCCCCAGATAATACAGCAACTATGGAATACTTAAATTCCAATCATTCTCTTCTCACTATGTCTCCAATTTATATGCTGTCATTGTCACATATTTTCATTCTCTTTTTCCTTTTAAACCCTCCAGGACAAATTGTTGTTGTTTTTTATTTTGTTGGTAAATGTTTGTTTAAACCCACCCATATATTTACTACTTTCTTTTCATTTCTTTTTGCATTTCAGACCCACCACCTGGGATCATTTTCTTTTTGCCTGAAGTATATTCTTTAGAACATATTTAGTGAAGTTTGTTTGTTTATTTATTTGGAAGAGAGCGAGCACCCACGTGAGCCCATGAAGTGAGGGGCAGGGAGGGGCAGAGGGAGAGGAAGAGGGACAAGCAGAGTCCACTCTCAGTACGGAGCCCCGAGGTAGGGCTCTATTCCATGACCCTGAGATCATTACCTGAGTCAGACGTCCAACGGATTGAGCCACCCAGGCGCCCCTAGTGAAGTTCTTTTGATGACAAAATTTTTTCAGTTTATATTTGTCTGAAAAGGCTTTATTTTCCTTATTCCTAAAAGACCTATGTTCACTGGTAGTAGAACTCTAGGTTAACAGTTATTTTTCCTTCAGCCCCCGTTTCAGATAATTCACTCTCTCTGGGCTTTCACCATTGCTGATTAAAAGCCAACCATCAGTCAAATTGTTTCTCTTTTATTTTTTTATTTTTTAAAAGGTTTTATTTATTTATTTGACAGAGAGAGAGCACAAACAGGGAGAGCAGCAGGCAGAGGGAGAGGGAGAAGCAGGCCCCCTGCAGAGCAGGGAGCCCAATGCAGGACTTGATCCCAGGACCCCCGGATCATGACCTGAGCCAAAGGCAGACACTTAACTGACTGAGCCACCCAGGTGCCCCAAATTGTTTCTTTTAAAAGTAATCTGTTCTCTCTAGATGTTTTCCAGGTCTTTAAAAAAATTTTTTTTTAATTTTTTAAACTCTCTGATGCTGCTCAGTTTTAATGATTTGTCTAAGCTTGGATTTATTTTTAATTTTTCTTGCTAGGGATTTGTTGGACTTCATCTATCTGTGAGTTGGTTTCAACAATTTGGGAAAATTGTTAGCTTCTTTTTTAAAATATTGTATCTGCCCATGCTTTCTTTTCTGTTATTCTGCTGAGTCAAAGGTTAGATCTCACTCTGTCTTTAACGTTTCTTAAACCTTTCATTTTTATGACTTTGTATGTGTGTGTGCTGCGTTCCAAATGACTCTTTCAGTTCACTGAATCTTTCCTTAGCTATATCTAATGTGATAAATTTGCCCCACTGAGATTTTTACTTCAATTATATATTTTTATTTCCAGATATATTTTTTTCAGATCTGCTCTTTTTTTTTTTTTTTGTAGGTTCTTGTTCCCTGAACATATTTGTGAGCTTGTCTTTTATTTCTTTAAAATACATTGAACATGGTTATTTTAGAGACTCTATAAAGAAGGGGTCCTTTTAGGTGAGTTTCTGCTAATCTCTTATTTCTGCTGTGCCTTGTTTCCTGTGCAATTAAATTTTTTTTTCCTGTAATCTTATTTTGTTTGGAATTTCATTAGTGGGAATTCTTGGAAATCTGGGATGAAAATGGGAAAAGGACTTGGGTTTGCTCTTATCTGCAGCCTGGTGGTAGACAATCTAAAATAATCACTCTAAATTAAAATATCTGCTTGAGGGTTTACAGACCACTCAGGTAATGTGAATTCAGACTGCAAACTCCTATGAGGGCTTGTGCATGGCCCATGTTTTCAGTGCAGTATTTTTCCTCTTCTAGTTAGCCCCAGGGTTTGACATAGTCAGTTTTCCAGCGGTCTTTTCAAGGGGCTTTATTTCTGCCTCACCCTCACACCTTGGAGGTAGCTCTGTGGGATGCCAGCGGAATGGCAGAGGTCTTGGGCACTCTCTTAGGTTAGCCGTACCCATGAAGCCTTGGAAACCAAAGCTCAAGTTCATCAGGTGGCAAGTGTTCTTAGGGTAAAGTTTGGCTGTATTCCACTTATATCTCTAGTGTCCCATCTTTACTCAATCTCTGACCAGAAGATTCCTTTTTAATTTCCTAACTCATGTATGCTTTCTAAAAAGATTTTTAAAATACTTTTTCAAGGATAATTAGTTGTTTCCTTTGGAAAGTAGATCAAGGTACCTAGTCTGCCTGACATGTTATTAGAGGAAATGCTATGACTCCCTTTTTTCTTTTAACCACCAGGCATGAGCATTTGTGTAACTCTGCTTGAGCAGTGCGACTGGGGCACCCATATCCAGGGTGGCAAGGGCATGTAGGCTGCTTTTCAAGAGTAGCTCTTTTTCCAGCTCCTTCAGTCTAGTTTTACGGCGGATGGTGTTAACTGGGCTCACATTTTAAAAATTTTTCTAAGGGGTGTTCAAGGTATGGACTACTTAGAAGGCTAATTGAGTGAGGAAGAAAGGTAAAGGGAAGGGAGAGGGAGGCCTGCAGCTGAAATGACAGAAACCATTTATTACCAAGAGGGTCTGAGCTAGAGATCTGGAAAAGAGTGCTCTCTAGTTTCAGCCACATTACATTACATATCTGGTGAACCCTGTTGGCCCATAAAATCCTTTCCATTAGTCAGGGTGCTCTGTGCTTTTATTCTTGACTTCTGCTGTTCTTAGAGCTGTTGGGTTTGCTTGTGTGTCTCCGTTTCCTTTTTAGAAGGCAGACTGTCACATATTTAGAAATTTATTTACTGTAATTGCAGTTTTCTGGCTTCTTTAGGCTCGTCTTCAGATATAGGACTCCCATCTTGAAGCTTATTTCAGAAAATGCCCGTGTGATCCCTTGCCCTAAGTGCCAACAGCAGATGCAGCAGTTGACACGCTGTAGGGAATTTCCAACTGCTGGGCAGGTTTCTGAAATCCAGACACGTGCTGTTCACACTTTGGCTTCTGAAGCAAGGATCAGCAGTTGAAGAGGGGAGGGGCTGGCAGGGGACTGGAGGGAGAAAGATCTTATAATGCCTGCCCAAGGCTTACGGCTTGTCAGCTTGCTTCATCCCTTCTCCAGCTGGCGTTGGCAGGGTAGAGTAAATCACTGTAGAGTGGTTATGAGCCGAACTCACTGGGGGCTTCTTTGAGGCACACCTGTGACGTCATCCTGTTATCACTGCTTGTTCTGAATAACCTCTTTTCACCTCTCCCCTGAGAAAGGGTGATGCCCAGAACTTGTGTCAGGGCAATGAGCAGAGAGAAATGTTTGGTAATCATTATTTTGAGATGCCTGCTAAGGACACAATTGTAGGCCGTTGACACATTCTTTAAGATTCCACACTGGAAGAGAAAATCCTCTTTGCAAACATGGCCTGCATACCCCGTATTCTTTTTAAACTTGAAGAGAAAGACAATTCAGAAAGACTTGAAACTCCTAAGTGGTCTCTCTTGATCCCCCTGTCTTCCCCTCTAAACACACACATACACACACACACACACACACACACACACACACACACACTGCTCTCTATACAACAGTGATTCTTTTAAAAACATCAGATCATGTCACTCTGTTTAGAATCCTCCACTGGCTTCCCATTTCAGAGTAAAAGCCATAGTCTTTACAAGAGAACTCCCCCTCCTCCCCACCCTCCCACATCGCCTCTCTCTGACCTCATTTGCTGCTACTGTTCTCCCCCTGGCTTGCTTAGTGTGCTTCAGCCACACTGGCCTTCTTGCAGGTCCTCTGATGAGCCAGGGATTCTCCCACCTTTGAACCTTTGCATTAGCAATTTTCTCTACTTGGAATGCTCTGTTTCAAGCGCTCTGCATGGCAGATACCTCACCTCCTGTAAGTCTACTGAAATAATCCTGCCATGATGCCTACCCTAATCATCCTAGTAACACTGCGGCACTCCCACCCTGAACTCCTTGATCGCCTCCATCATGCTTGGTTTTCTTTTTTTTTCACAACTTCTGTTCTAAATACTAAATAACTTATTTTTTGTGCATATGTTTATTACTCATTTTCTCCTACTGCTCTTCTGCAAGAATGTAAACTCCCTGCAGTTAGAGATCCTTGACCTGTTTTATTCTCTGATGTATTATGAGCCTCAAGAACAGTGCCTAGTGTGCTGTAAGTTCTCAGTAAATATGCTCAACAAGTCAGGCTGGGCAATGGAGATTGAATGGTAAGGCCAGGAGCATCTGTTATTTGGGGTCGTTGCTCATAATCTTACCATCTTTTCTTGTTTTTTGTTATGGTGGCATTTCGGAAAATACAATTTCCAAGTACAAATTTTGTATCCTGACGTTAAAATACATTAAATGTGTTTTGGTATTTACTGCTAATCCTGGAGTCAATGTCTTTGGGGCTCTGGAAAGCAAAATTTCTTGGAGAACAGCGTAAGTTCTATCCTTTTTCATACCCTAAGTCTTCCATCATTTATTGTGTTCTTCCTACGTATAATAGTCTTTAATTTCTCCTTCTTTACTCATTTACCATATTTTTACTCATTTTACTGGCACAATTCTGTCCTGTTTATATAAACCAAATAATATTTTTAAAAGATTTAACATTTTGGGTTTTGTTGTGAGTACCAAAACAAATGGGAAAAAAGCTGGAAACCACCTGTAAACGCGCTTCCCAGCAGTGACATTCATTCCTATATGTATGTGTGAACTCAGGTTCCTTTTTAACACGGTTGAAAAAATACTGAATATAAAATGTTTGATTCTACTGTTTTCACTTAGAGGTATTCACTTATAAAATTCTTTATAATCCTGTTTAATGGCTAAGTAATGTTCTCATATGAATATGTTAACATTCACTTAATCCTTACCCTGTTTACAGACATTTTTTCCTACTTTTCTAGTATTGTGAATAATGCTATAATTAACATCTTTGTACATAAAACCTTTGTCTTCATTTCATATTGTTTTATTAGACTATTTTTAGAAGCTCGGTTTTTGGGTTAAAGGGTTTGAAGTCTTCTAATGCTTTTGATACGTGATGCTGGATAACTTTCTTGAGAAGTTGTGCCAGCTTACTCTTAACAGCAGTGTTTGAGAATGCCCAGCTACCACCTCTTGCTGGCATTAAAGTGTTTTAATGTTTTATAATCTTTGGCACAATGTAGGCATTCGTATATTTATTGAATAAATGATAGAAGAAAACCCATCTTTTTTTTTTAATAGACTTTCTTTTTTAGAGAAGTTTTAGGTTCATAGCAAAATTGATTAGAAAGAACAGAGAATTTCCCATATGCCGTCTGCCCCCAAACATGCACAGTCCCCCCCACTGTCAACATTGGGAACCAGAGTGGTACATTTGTTACAACTGATGAACCTATATTGGTGCATCAGTATCACCTACAGTCCATAGTTTACATTAAGAGTCACTGTTGATCTTGTACATTCTGTGGATATCGACAGATGTATAATGACATGTATCCACCATTATAGTATAATACGAATTTATATATGAATATGAATATATAAAACGAATAGTATAATAAGAATTTCACTGCCCTTAAACTCCTTTGTGATCTGCCTGTTCATCTCTCCCTCTCCCTGACTTCTGGTAACCACCGATTTTTGTACTGTCTCCATAATTTTGCCTTTTCCAGAATGTCATATAGTTGGAATCATATAGTATGTAGCCTTTTCTGATTGGCTTCATTTGCTGATAAACATTTAAGGTTCCTCCACATCTGGGGAGCCTGGGTGGCGCAGTCGTTAAGCGTCTGCCTTTGGCTCAGGGCGTGATCCCGGCGTACTGGGATCGAGTCCCACATCAGGCTTCTCCGCTAGGAGCCTGCTTCTTCCTCTCCCACTCCCCCTGCTTGTGTTCCCTCCCTCGCTGGCTGTCTCTCTCTGTCAAATAAATAAATAAAATCTTAAAAAATAAATAAATAAAATAAGGTTCCTCCACATCTTTTCATGGCTTGATAGCTCGTTTCTTTTTAGTGCTGAATGATACTGTATTGTCTGAATAAACCACAGTTTATCGTTTAACATACCGAAGGACATCTTGGTTGCCTCTTAGTTTTGGCTTATGAATAAAGCTGCTATAAACATCTGTAGTCAGGTTTTTATGTGGGCATAGTTTTTGACTCATTTGGGTAAATCCCAAGGAATGAGATTACTAGATCACATGGTAAGACTATGTTTAGTTTTGTAGGAAATTGCTAAACTGTTTTCCAACTTATCTTGTTTTAAATTGTGTTATCTTTAGGGGTGCCTGGGTAGCTCAGTAGGGGCACCTGGGTGCTTAGTTGGCTAAGCTTCTGACTCCTGATTTCAGCTCAGCTCATTATCTTGGGATCGTGAGATCGAGCCCTGCATGGGGCTCTGAGCTGGGCGTGGAGCCTGCTTAAGATTCTCCCTCCCTCTTCCTCTGCCCCACCCCTTGCTGCTTGCTCTCTTCCTCCCTCCCTCCCTCCCTCCCTCCCTCCCTCCCTCCCTCCCTCTCTCTCTCAAATAGATAAATAAATAAATGCATTTCTTTGATTATTGGTGAGGAATGGACATTTTCTTCCTTTTTTTAAAAAACTGTCTATAGTTCTCTGTAGCTTCATTCTCTGCTCATTTTTCCATTCCAAACTAGTATCTTTTGTATCAATTTATTTGAGCTTTACAGATGGTAAATATAACAAGTCCTTTCTGTGTTTACTGGTAATTTTCTTATTTGTGTTTGATTTTCAAATATGTTTATTGTCTTTTTAGTATAAAAGTTTTAAATTTTTATTTAGTTAAAAATGTCATTCTTTATCGTTTGTAATTTATTCCATTGCTCTTAAGCTTTATAAGGTCTTTACACTGGAGAAGTTTTTAACTAGCTCTGCAAATATATTTTCATTTGCAGTAGCTGGAGGGAATTCTAGCACTATTTGTTAGGTAATTTTTTTCAGTTGGGAAGAGATGTGAGGAACCCTACGTGCTTAATAATGTGACAGCAACATTGTGAGAGATTTTTGGGGGGCTCGAACCCGTGACTCTGAGATGAAGACCTGAGCTGAGATTAAGAGTCAGAGGCTTAACCGACTGAGCCAGCCAGGTGCCCCTGTGAGAGTAGATCTTTTGCATCAGATATAAAAGTTCCTAACCAGCATATCAGCATGGTGTATATATCACTTTGAGTGGGATAAGGTTGGAGTCATTATGAACTGCATTGTCAGGGTCAGACCTTGTACTTCAGCTCACCTCATTTTAGGTGAAAACTTGCCAGCTGGGAATGGTTTAAGCTTGGAAAGTTAGCATGGGTATGCCAGTGAGTAGTCATTTTGTCCTGCCATTTCAGGGAGGAATGACTATGGTTGCCTTTTGTGGCTCTCCTCCTTTTCACTAATGAATCATCTGTGCATTTATAGACTGTTACTACTGAGGAAGTACATCTTTGAAGTACATCTTTCTTTTGGAGTAAAAACTTTTGGAGTAGGGGTACCTGGGTGGCTCAGTCATTAAGCATCTGCCTTCAGCTCAGGTCATGATCCCAGGGTGCTGGGATCGAGCCCTACATCGGGCTCCCTGCTCAGCGGGGAGCCTGCTTCTCCTGCTCCCACTCCCCCTGCTTGTGTTCCCTCTCTCACTGTGTCTCTCTCTGTCAAATAAATAAAATCTTAAAAAAAAAAAAAAAAACCAAACAACTTTTGGAGTAAACCATCTTTTGAGCTGAGTACCGAAGGAGTAAGGCTGTGCCAGTGGGGGCCCTTGATCCACCAGTGAATGGGACCACACTCAGAGTCATTTGCATACAGGTGCTTCCCATATCTCTGATGGTCCTTTTCATTGGTTAGTCTTGGTTTTGGCGGTACTATGGAGGGTGTATTGAGAGTAGCATTTCTGCTGAGTGAGTCAGTGTACCTGACCGTCTTAGGTTTAGGGATATGCAGAAGAGTAGAGGGTGATGAGATATTTTTGAAATTTCTTCAGTTTAAGGAACTCAGAGAGACGTATAGGGGTGGAACAGATGTATGTTGCCCCGTATGGAGTCAGGTCATGACATTTCTATTTTCTGGGTGATTGATCTTGGGGGTGTGGTCATCTGCCAAAAATGTGATCTCTCTCTTCTCTGAAAGTCATGTGGTGTTGTGATTGTGAATTTTGTAATTAATCTCATTTGTGTAATGTTATACATACATTTATTTAAAAAGACTGATGGATGTATCTTAGAATTTAATTATGTTTCTCTAGGGTGCTAGAATTAATGGGTATTTAAATTTTTCTTTTATTTTCTCTGCTGTTTTTTCAAGTTTCCTGTAATTACAATATTTCTGTAAGAAATGTATTTTTAGAAATTGTAATGACAAAAAGTATTTAGAGTTAGATAAAACTAGGTTCTAATTCTGATTGTGTTATTTGCTGTATTATGCAGATTACTTAACCACTTCTCAGTCTGTTTCTAGATCTAGTCCCTTGTGCATAGAAGACATTTAAAAAGTTTATAGTAAATGAATTATGCCTTCTTATGTGGTGTGTGTGTGCATGTGTGTAATATGGAATATTACTCAGCCATCAAAAAGAATGAAATCTTGCCATTTGCAACAATGTGGATGGAGCTAAAGTATATTATGCTAAGCAAAATAATCAGAGAAAGACACACAATATGATTTCACTCATATGTGGAATTTTTTTTAAAGATTTTATTTATTTATTTGACAGAGAGAGAGACAGCGAGAGAGGGAGCACAAGCAGGGTGAGTGGGAGAGGAAGAAGCAGGCTTCCCGCAGAGCAGGGAGCCTGATGGGGTGCTCCATCCCAGGACGCTGGGATAGTGACCTGAGCGGAAGGCAGACACTTAACGACTGAGCCACCCAGGCACCCTCATATGTGGAAATTAAGAAACAATTTAAGAAACAAAACAAGTGAACATATGGGAGGGGAAAAAAAGAGGGGAACAAATCATAAGAGACTCTTAATGACAGAGAACAAACAGGGGTGATGGAGGGAGGTGGGAGGGGGATGGGCTAGATGGGTGATGGGTATTAAGGAGGGCACTTGTTATGATGAGCATTGGGTTTTGGATGTAAGTGACGAGCCACTGAATTCTGCTCCTGAAACCAGTATTGCACTGTATGCTAACTAACTAGAATTTAAGTAACAATTTGAAAAATGAATTAAACCTTTTTGCTATGGTATGTTTGCCACAGATTTGCCAGTTTTTCTCACCTTCCCTTAAGGGGAGGTGGTTTTCTCTTTTGAACTTCAAATTTCAAGCAAAGCAACTTGGTTTTGAGGGTTTACCAACTTTTGTTTCTTTTGACATTGCTGATTCTTCGAACTCTCTTCTTTCATTCCAGAGGAACCAACAACTTGATAGGTCAAGTAGAGAACATTCAGTTATTTTAGAAAATGCAGTTATTTTATCTTCATAAAATGCATAGATCTCTCAACTAGAGTATGTACTCCATGAGGACAAAAGACTATGGTATTTTATTAAATCCCTTACAGTGTTCAAGGTAGATTTCAAAATTAGGTACTTAACCAGTAATGGTCGATTGATTGACTAACTTAGGGTCTGGGATTGTGTAAAATGAGTTTAGACATATAAGAAATTATATTTAAATTATATTTATATGTGAGTTTATATATAATGAGTTTAGGCATATGGGAAATTATATTTACATTCTTTTAAACTGCCTTATGCAAGCTCCATGATGATAAAGCCATCAGAGAACTCTTTGAGATGGTAATGCTACAGGAGACTGCTTTGAGAAGCCAAGATTAGAATCTGTGATATAATTTTCCCCCTTTTTTCTAGCCCCAAACTGTGGGGATTCTCCCTCTGAAGACATTAGGAAGCCAGATTTATAAAGAAATTCCTATTAATTAACTAATACTCTTTAGCCGCTGATGCTCCTTTGCAAGAGAGACTGGAGCAGCTCATTCAGCCACTGTGGTACCTGCTGTCAGAGTTTCGCCCTTACTTTGAGGCCCTTAAAGGCAAAGAGAGTCATGTTAGGAAGTGGTAGAAATGCCTCCACATATGTGTGCTGTTTCTTTAAAAGAAAGTCTAACGGAAGTGATGCTGTAGGGAACATCTGCACTTGGGGCTGAGTGGAGAGAGCGAGATGCGCTGCAGCTGGTGTAAGGGCCTGGCAGGCTGAGGCGCTGCTGTCTATTGGGGTTTACTTCTGTCTACATTGAAACATGGCTTGAGAGGGGGTTGGTGGCCTGCTGCCAGCCTCAGTTAGCCTGCCCTTCTCTTTCCTCTTTCCTCCTCACTACTCCCCCCAACCCCAACTCCCCTCCCTCATGCTTTAAAGTCACATTTCCAGGCCAGACGTAGAATTAATCTCTGGGCACTTCACATTGCTGGCAGCTGAAAGCAGGATGTGGGATCTTTTTTTTTTTTTTCTCTTTCTCTCTCTCTGCGTCTTGGCTGACTTTTTTACCTCTCGAAGAATTTGGAAGGCCGTGAGATTCCCCCCCCCCCCAAGTACTGTGGAGTTTTTCAGCACGCTGATCACCCTGCTGCGGCTTCACCCTAATAGACTTCATATGTTGATGCAGTTGACATCAGTATCAAACTATTTTACATGTGATCTGGTGTATTTCCTGAGGAAATCTGCAAGATATTTATTAAGAACTAATAAAATAAACCTCTCCATGAGTTTTTAGGTAGTTTTCAATTTTTCATGTCTCTCTCGTTTCCTCTTATCAATGAGCTGCTATTTTCTCTCTACTCTGACCATCACAAAAGGAAACAAAAATAAATGTTTTAAACTGTTCCTGAAGGGACAGAGAGAGAATAGTTCTGCCATGATGTATCAGCCGGGGCTATATTTTTAGTGCAGCATTGTAGAAACTAAAAATATCCTGTTATAGTGGATCCTTTTTATAGGTCTGTGTGTGTGTGTGTGTGTGTGTGTGTGTGTGTGTGTGTGTTTATAATGTTGTACGCACAAGTGCCTTTGTGCAT